>NC_081348.1:53299415-53468372 GCF_029784015.1 Lycium ferocissimum | reverse complement strand
AAAATACTTAAATTCGGATTTTAGGCAAACCCCCAAATTTGGGTATGAACCTTAATTTTCAATCCCATAAATTAGCCACTAATTAGGAAGGAATCATGCAATAATAGATTCTAATCATCAATTCCATGCCTAATGAAGCTAACCCAATTAATAAATCGGGATTTAAAAGCCTAGAATGAAGAACCATTGAACCCACTTTTAATCATCAAACTCTTAAAGAACTAGCATGATAATGGATTCCTAAGGTAATAAAGTAATCATGGAATGGAAAGGAAAGTGAAGGGACTTATCACAATGATTTCCCCCCAAAAATCGCCTTGAATTGCTCCCACCAACTCAGTTTTTAGAATAGTAATGAATGAGGCACTTAGGGCTTTTAACACTCATTTAATGAATCTATCTGCCTGATACCCGCTCCTGCGACAACGATACAGTTGCGGCGGTACCGCTTTAGCATCCCTCAGACCGCGCGGTCAACTAATGAATGCACCAGGCGCTTTTGCGGCATGGCCACCGCTATAGCGGTGCCACTATTGGGGTAATGGTGCCGCTATTGCGGGGCACGTACACCAGAATCCCCCCAAGTTTCACAATCCGAACCTGAAATCCCGACTATCACCCAAGGCCATCTGCTTACCTACCATACATGCAAATACACATAAAAACACACTACGAACGCACTTGTGGCCCAAAAATTCCCAACAGAGGTCTCGTTGACCTAGTCAACCCCCAATACCTCAAAACTAACTTCCCAACCCACGTCTCAAAATGCACCCGAGCTCATTGAGAACCGAAACAAATATATACACACATTCTAAAAGACTATCCGAATCTCTCGGAATCGACGGATTCCCGAAAAAGGTCCATTTACACAAAGTTAACTTTTGAGTCAACTCTTTTCCGCTTTAAGCCCAAATTTCTCAAAAAGCCACCCGAATCATATACAAACACCTCGAGAAGCATGTCAACAGTCCCCTAGGGTTAAATGTGAGATAAACCAGCTCGGGGAATGGTCAAAAGTACCGAAAAGATTATAACGACCCGTTGGGTCGTTACACAAAGCGACATATTATATGTTGCCATATGAAGTCTGTCATCTCCTTTTCGCGGATCTTCTTGTAGGCTCCTGCTTCCACCCATTTAGAGAAGTATTCAGTCATTAGTAGCACGAACCGTACTTGTCCCGAATCGGCAGGCAGAGACCCTAACTATGTACATCCCTCATTTCATGAATGGCCAAGGGGGACGCGTTGGTGCAACATTTCGCATGCCCGACATTTATCACATCTTTGAACGAATGCCTTTGCATCTTCTTCCATTCTGGGCCAATAGTATCCAGCTCTGATTAACTTCCTCATTAGTGACTCTGCACCAGAATGGTAACTGCATATTCCTTCATGGACCTCTCTCATTACGTAGTCAGCTTTGTCAGGCCTTACACATCGTGCCATTGGGCAATAATAGCATCTCCGGTAGAGCAGGCCATCGAAAAAGCAATACCGAGCAACTTTGGTTCGCAGAGCCCTTGACGCTTTTGTTTTGTTAGGAAATTTTTGTGTTTTAGGTAATTCAAGAATTTGGTTCGCTAGTCCCAAACTAAGCTGGTGGAATTAACCTCATCATACCTACCGAATCCAGTGTCGAATGGAGTAGCTGGACTACTGATTCAGAGTTTGGCCTACGGACTCCGTGGAAGAGCCCAAGTTGGTAAGGGCATCCGCTTTTATGTTTTTTTCCCCGGTTACGTGCACCAGCGTCGATTCTTGGAATCTGAAAACCATTTTCAACACCCTTTTTAGGTACCGCAACATGCGCTCCTCCTTTGCTTCGAATACGCCGTGGACTTGGTTTACCACCAGCAGGGAGTCGCATTTTGCCTTGATGACTTCATCACCTAGTCCTCAAGCTAACTCAAGACCTGCAATCAAAGCTTAATACTCTATTTCGTTATTAGTTAAAGGTGCGCTATCTATTGCCTGCCTCAGAATATCTCCGGTAGGGGTATGTAGGACTACTCCCAAACCGGTTCCTTTTACGTTAGATGTTCCATTGGTATAGAGCATCCAAACCCTAGGTGTAGTCCCCGGTACCAAGAAAGCTTCCTTTTCAGCTTGGGGATTTACACTTGAACTGAAATCGGCGACAAAGTCTGGAAGAACTTGAGACTTGATCGCACCTCGTGGCATTTACTCAATATCAAAATTCCTTAACTCAACTGCCCATTTTTCCAATCGCCCCCAAAGTTCGGGTTTGTGGAGCATGATGAGTGCCTTGTGTATATATATTTAACTCACACTTTTATCAAATTATAGGATTAAAATATGTCGATCCCACAGAGATTGGCTTATCTAATCTACAGACTTTTCTTATTTTAGTTTCTATTTGGGAAAATCAGAAAGAGTTGAGTGGTGAATAAACTAACTAATATTTGTAAATAAAGAAATAGAAAAATTATTTTGTTTTGCATAAATTTGATAAAAGGTTTTGGGATCCTGACTTTACTTGATATTCCTGTTATGAAGTAAATTCTTCTATTCTTCAGTTTCTATTTCTCAAAAATGTATAAATGCCTCTCACAATTATATTTATATATATTACTAAAATTGTACAATTAAATGTACTCCTTACGGTTATACAAACTAATCATCAAAGTAGTAATATTAGAGAACCAAAAATATATGCTTAAACCAAAACATGCTCCTTTTTTAGTAAGTCTCTTTTGGTTACCTTACCTGTTATAACTAATTTATTTTATTTTATATATATATATATATATATATATAATTCAAAACACTTACAACTTCTCGAAAATTAATGACTCTACTTGAATTTCAAGTCCTGATGAACCTTGCGTCACTTACCTTGTTTATATCTTCACTTTTATTTTTGCAAAAGTCACTATTAGACATCTATGAGTTTTTAGAAAAATCAAGAATATTAAAATCAATCATTTACAATAAACCATAAGCTTGCCTTTCTTGTCAATCTCCACTAATGTATAAATGTTGACTTTAGAATCTTTTAGGACTTTTATTGGCTTGTAACGTTAAAATTTGAGAGATGGTAGGATATAGGAATATTTTTTAAAATAACTTAACTTTTTCCGACATGATTTACAAACTAGATGACTTTGTACAAAATTAAGAGTAGATCACTGCATTCAACTTACTGCAACTTTCACGGGCGTCATATTGCAACCCGTTTTATTAATTCTCATTTGTGTTTTTTTTTATTTTTTATTTCCATATACAATATCCCCTTTATTTCAAAACTTGTGACTATCAAAGTGTGAAATTCTCATCCTTTCATGCTTGTTATCATGGCCAGGAAATGGATTTCGGCATGGAAACCTTCTTCGATCTTCTTCTTCTTTTTTTTTCTTTTTCTTTTTTTTTTTGTATATTTGCGTGGTGAATACGAAGAAGAAAAAAAAAGGGATAACTACATGATATAACAAACATATAGTGGGTATTTATATTTAGTAGCTATACTTTAATTTAATTACTTTTCATAGCAAACATTTGTGTATTAATATCATTTAGTAACTATATATATATATATATATATATATATATATATATATATATATATATATATATATACACACAAAAAAAATAGAATACTCATCTCCCTTTGATAAATTTCTTTGTTTCTTCTTGCAGAGTCTTCCAACACCATCGATTCATTTCCATGGCAAGCCAAAGTTACTTTGATTCTCCCACGGCGTTAACCACACATTACCCAATTCCATTATCTCCACCATTGCCGACTTATCTAAGGACATAGAAGAATAGAGCATTAATTGCTTCTTCTAATTCAATATCGGATCGGTTGCTAGCAACGATGTCATGCCTCCCGTCGCCGCCGTGGCTCCGTCGTGACCACGGCTTGTGCATCCTCCGGATGGTTGGTGGTGTTGTTGTTGTGGTTCGCGGAGAAGTATGCTTCCGTGATGGCTGTTGTTATTGGTGTTGGTTGTGGTTTTATCTCTCTATTGACCAGGCTGCTTTGTTGTTGTTATTGTGAAATTTCGTGCCGATCTAGCGGAAATGGTTGACGGATACGTGGGAGCTAGTGGTTGATGTTGTTGTATACACGAATAAAGCGGTTGTATTCACGTTTTTGAGCTTTTTTTTGTTAAATGTTTAGATTGTATTCATTTTTTATAGTGTATTTATTAATTTTTGTGTATCTATGTTTTTATGTATTCGCTTTTACTTGTTATATTCATCAATATAGCGAGCTCGTTTATGAATATAGATAGTTATTTCATGAATACAATGAAAAAGTAGCTACAAATGAATACGATTGAGTTTCATGAATACGACATAAAAAAATTGTATAAAATAAAAAAACAATACAACAATTATTGGTGTAATTATTGGTGTATATGTATTCAATTTTTACTCGTTGTATTCATGAATACAACAAGCCAAATTATGAATACGGATAGTTATTTTATGAATACGATTAGAAAAAAAAATTATTGTATTCATGAATACAGTTAAAAAAAATTGAATACACATGTGGAAGCTGGACTGATTTGCTACAGAACGTAAATATTGAAACATTAGCTATGCAGCTTGTTTAACCCCCAAATGTTTGCTATTTATGTAAAATGCCCAAAAAAAAAAAACGGATATTAGGCCCAAACTTTGGAAACTAAGGATACATTTGTTTCTTTTGGTAAGTTAACAAAAGGCTCAAACGATCAAAAAATGGCCTAATTCATTTTCCAAAATCAGCAATTTTTTTAGGATTTCGCCTTGACCAACAATAGAGGCATGTTATAGCTATTGATTGCATTGATTTAAGTATGTTATGACTTTTTCTTCAAACAATCAGATTGTCATTACAGCAGGACACTTAATAAGCAAAAATACACATATACAATTAGAAGCTTTCTTTGCTTTATGAACTTGAAGTGATCCAAGTGTGTTGCCAAAAGATGATCTGAAGTTATGTATATGCAAATTATTTGCTTAAAACCTTTTATGTAATTTTTTTTTCCAGCAAAGATGTAACAAAGATGTAAAAAGAAGACAGCATTTAGAAGTACCAAAACAACATGCAGTTAAACATTCATTACAAGGTTTGTCATTTGACATTTTCACACTAAAACAAACAGGTACAAGCTGCCTTTTATGGCTATTTACAGCAAAAAGATGTTACATGCTGCCAATCAAGCGTTTCTTTCTTCTTTCAACTAGCACCAACATACTAACCATAAGGTTAAACAATGTACAAGCTTCCTCTTATGGCTATTTTCAAAAAAGATGTTACCTGTTGCCAACCAAAAAATCTTCTTCTTCTTTCAACTAACATCAACACATCACCAACATTTTCAAAAACAACCAGCACCAAAAAGGACTACCAACATTTCCAACTACATAAAGTAGACCATAAGATTATCACATAGAAAAAGTAGAGTAGAGTTTTTACCATCCCCACACTTAAATTATTCATTTTCAATAATTCAAGTTTCAATGACTACATGTTCCAGTACCTTCACCAGTGAGAAAGTTAAATGCAGCATCAAAGTTTTCATTTCCCTGATTTTCGGGAGGAACGGAGGGTCCTTCGCCATAGAAATTAGCAGGATTTGCAGTATTCATTTCTGGAATTGTGACAACATCTGACCACATGGAGAGAGGCTACATGCTAAATGGTATGAAAATTTTATTTGACCCACCTTCTTTATGCATATTGAGTGTTGTTGGTGGTAATGGAGCCGACAGAGGAAATTCCGGTGTTGGATACAAGCCTGCACAAATCTGCCACTACTCGGATCTGTAAAAGAATAATGCAGGAAAATTGATGGGTCAGAAAATTTTACAGCATTGCATTAGAAATGTTGCACGTGAGATTTCCTGTCATTTGGATGGTGGGAGAAGTAGACGCAACCTGATTTTGCAATGTCTGGCAAATGTAAGATTGATTATTTTTTGTTACATTAATTTCAGTTAGAACATGAGACATATTAGCCGCTAACATTGCTCCTCGGACTGCTTGTTCATTTTTATAAACCTCCCATTCTCTTTTCATCTCAGCTTGTCCGTGCAGTAGCTGTTGTAAATAAATAAAATTATCAGGTGAAACAACCATAGATGAGGTATCCAATTCTAAATTTTCTGATTGCTGGAGCCTTTTGTGTTTTGTAGTTGGATTTTTCGAAACTCTTTGTTTTCGCTTCTCCGGCCCTCGAGGAGGTCGCAAGCCATTTAAATAGCTCTTACCAAGTGTGGCAGATTCGTTCATTATTCTAACCAACCTATCCATGTTCACACCAAACATACTCGCAAGGCGAGTGATTGTAGTCGGAAAGGGTAAAGCGTTGTCGAACAGGCAAGAAATCATTTCATCGCGAATTATTCGACCAACATTTATATCCATATTTTGCTTAATGGCATACAACAAAATGATCATTTTCATATTAAAGTTTAACATGTTCGAATATGGAGTAAGACGAGAACTAATAAACTCTCCCCATGTTCTTGATTTTTCCAACATACACGATCTAGTTATACTCGAAGGTTTACTTTTCGTTCCAGAAATAAGCCAAACCCCTTTAGGACATAATGTCACAATACATCCTCTAAAAAATATTTTATCCTCATCTTCCATTTTATATTTTAGTTCATCGTCATTAACATCCCTCCAATTATAAACCTTATTTAGAGCAGTTCGGTTAAAAGGGATAACCTTACATTGAACTCTTGAAGTTTCTTCTTGAGCATTCATATTTGCATAAAATTCTAATACCACCTCTCGAACATAAGGCCCTGGACTTGGTACAAATGACTCTCATCCTAATGAGTTGATTTGTTGCATCATCTCTAGTAGGGGAATCATGACTTAAGTAGCACTAAAAATAAAAAGTTGTACCAAACTAGTGCAAAAAAAAAAAAAAAATTCCATTAATAGTATTCACGCACGAATTTCGTGCGTGAAAGGACCAAAGTGCAAAATTTCACTTTGGCCCTTTCACGCACGAAATTCGTGCGTGAATGAAGCCCCATAAATCACCATCTTCCCCACCAGATCGCGACATCTCCCGCCCCCACCCGCCATTAACCCCATTTTTCGGTGGTCCCCCCTTTAAAACTATAATTTCGTGTTATTTTTCAATCCAAAACTTAATATTCTTGGTATATTGAAGTGTAGGAACAAGTTTTAAGGTTGGATTTCGGAATAGAGCGGCGTATAACACATTTCAAAAACTCAAAAAAAGCTTCAATCTAGGTATTTCACTACAAATTTTCTATTACATTGTTAAATATATTATTATCTAAGCATGGTCATTGTATAAGCGTGGTGGATTACTCGTTTTGCTTTTCTTTTTTTTTTTTGCGTTTTTTGGGCGATCCGTGCCATTGTTGGAATTTGCCCATTTTTTCATTTTTTTTTTTTATTTGTTTATCTATTGTTAATTAGTTAATTATTTATTGCTTGTTTATTTAGTATTTGTTAATTATTGGATTAGCGACTTAAGTATTTATTAATTGTTAGACTAGCTATTTCAATTGTTAGGCGGCTAATTATTTATTTTGTTTTTGCTAAGCCAATTGTTTATTTGTTAATAATTTCTTAATTGTTTTGTTTCATTAGTTAATTAATTGTTTATTTGTTAAATATACGATAATAATTTATTAATTTTTTGATTAGTTACTTAATTGTTTATTTATTAAATATATGATAATAACTTGTTAATTATTTGATTTGTTAGTTATTTGTTTATTTATTAATTATTTATACTAATTGTATCCTAACTAATTGTTAATTATTTAACTCATCTTTATATTTTAGGAATGAAAACCCTTAGTTTAGGATTCATAACCCGTAGCTTAGGATTGAAAACCCTTAATATAATTTTCTATAAAAGATTACGTAACTAATATTACTTGTTAATGATTTATTTAAAATACGTAAAACAGATGGGTCACCACAATCTTTAATAAAATTTTCGATAAAAGATTACATAACTAATACTAATACTAATACAACTTGTTAATGATTTATATAAAATGCGTAAAATAGATGGATCACCACCCTCTTGATCGGGGGCCCTTCGACCGAGAGTTCTTGTATCTTCGGCCCCGAGCATAGGTCGCGACATATATGGACATCCGACACACTGCAGCCGAGTCTCGGTCCGTACCCGGTACAGGGGACTCGGCATGGGAGATCTTGGGTGCTCGCCCCACATCCTCGTGTCGGATATACTACGTCGGGGCGGTATCTACCGGTGCGTCGAAGTTGGTCGGGTACAGCACGATAGGTCGCTAGTGACGGCATTGATTGAGAGGTGGCGGCCGGAGACGCACACATTTCATCTCGCACCGGTGAGGCTACCATTACCCTTCAGGATGTGGAGGTCATTTATGGGCTACGGGTTGATGGACGCCCATTGTATATTGAGGAGCCTCGTGTTGCCGCCCTTACGAGATGATTTGATTAGGCTCGCCGGTTTCGACGCTGCGGATGGTCATATTTCCGGCCAGAGTCGGCTTTTGTTGTCGGCCCTTTATGCTCACTTGCGCCTCACAGACATGCAGCATCCGATTGGAGAGGACACGCCTCAGGCTGATGTTGATCGACGTGCGCGTCTATACCTACTCATCATATTCGGGGCCATCCTATTCCCGAACACTTCGGGTTCGCATATGAGCTTGAGGTATCTTCGGTATATCGACGATCTCGCCGAGATAGGATGTTATAGTTGGGGGCGCTTCTTTGGGCTACATGTATCGAGGCTGCCGATGTTCTATGGGCACGAGGGTAGAGGTCCCTGCATTTTGCTCGATCCTTCAGGTTATATATTTAAGTGCGTGTTATTATACACAAAATATTTTTTTTTTAAAACGACGACTGAGACCTTTTTTTAATTGACTATATCGGATATGGGTGTGGACTAGGTTGAGACCTTTTCGGACCCATACCGACCTCCCTCCCGGCCCGACTATCTTCTTGTCCCGATGCCATACGCGCGGAGATGGTCGCGAGGCGTACGCCGGCGTGTGGAGACGCACCACTGACCTTCTCCGTTTAGGGATCGGCTAGACCGCGTGACGGCGCGACGGTATGTTCATATTTTGGATTCACACGCTGAACCACATAACTACTATTTTAGTCTTATGTTGTTAACTAGTTCAATTCTTTTTACGAGGCTTTTATATGGACGCGGTATGATCATATTTTGGATGAGGCTGTGGCGTTTTGTAGGCTGGTCGGCACGTGTGGATGTCGCGGTGTCCATTGATACATATGGATATCGTTGAGTATCACGCGCCGATCGCGTGTTACGGCGGTTGGGTATGTACGAGATATACCGCGGCTACAGATTGGAAGCATGACCACTATGTGAGAGATGAGCGTGCGGGTATCGATGATGCACGGCGTCTCCATATGCAGCAGCAGGTCCAAAGTTGGGATGCGAGGATGACGAGCCTAGCGGTTGTCGGACATGACATATCCATTTGTACATGGAGTGGTACATACGGATCACTCGCATCATTATTGGCAACCCCACTAGGCGTCGTCCAGATGGATTGGGATATGTGCTCTCGAGAAGCGTACGCGCGTATTTGGTAAGTTTTATTAGTCTTAAACTTAAACCATCGTCTTATGTACTACTTTACAAATTTATTAAATTGTTAATATTTGCAAACATATGCGGTACGGACCGTTCGGACGATGCGCTATGAGAGCAACGCCGTACGGAGTCCCGAGACGGCGGAGTATGCAGCACGGATGATTGAGCTTGCCGAGACTGGTATGAGACAGGCACATGACTTTGAGCGTCTCCATGAGCGTGTTCCCGGTGCCCCAGGTAGGCCGTGGTCGCCGAGGAGCTGGTGGCCGTCGCAGAGGTGGTAGGGCTGGCAGAGGTGATGAGGCTCCATCGACTACAGATATCCCATCGACTTCTCATTCCCGGCCGTCGACTTCACAGACACCTCTATATACGCCGGACCTTTTTTCAGGTTATGTGCCCGGCCTTGACTTTCACATCCACCGGTTCGTGATCCACGGGGTGAGCGGCCGAGTTCGTGATCTACGGGGTGGCTACGTTTGCGGTTCGACGACACCATGTTCGAGGACTTCGTGTTTGATATGGCACCATGCATCACCTGCCGCAGGGGCCGCTCAGGAGCCCTCTCACCAGGCATCTCAGGAGGCCGTCGACACACAGGTTTGACTTTTACAACAAAGTAAAGTAATTTATTAATTATTTGTTTATTTAAGGTTCATTTTACAATAAATCAAATCTAAATTATTTATATATTATTTCAGGTTCATTGTTCTACGCCTGTGGGTCCACAGGAGCGACCCATCCGAGAGACTACCTCATATTCACCACCCCACCCATCTCGGAGCCTACGGACCCGTCTCGGGATCTACTCGGGCGCCCGTTGACACACGGGTTCTATTAAATAAATAACGTTAATGTATTCAATATAAATAATGAATGGTACTAATTATTATATACTTTTCGGGTTCATCCTTCGGCGCCGAGGTGGCGACTCCCGACGAGGTAGAGAGTCGAGACACCGGACCTAACTCGGCTGAGGTTCGAGTGTGCCGGTGGGATCGGATCCCGAAGAAGCACGTTCTAGTTAAGGGATCACGGGTCGGGCGAAGAGATGATGATCATGAGTTGGAGCGCCCGGTTATTAGGAGGAAAAAGGGCGATGGAGACGATGACGAGCCGGTGGGGATGGTATGAGCCTTAGGCCTAGGGATAGTCTCGGGCATACTACATGTGGGACCATCCTCGATAGTGTATATACATTAGTGTTGTAAAATTTATCGTAAATAATATATATTTTTTGCATATTTAGTCTTTAAATTTATCATAAATTTTTTGCATATTTTTTCACTTTCACGAACAAATTCTGTGCGTGGGTTAAATATGTTTGTTCCACTTTCACGCACAGATTTCAGGGTTTGGGCGTAAGTTTTTGAACTTTCACGCACAGAATTTGTGCGTGAAAGTGGAAAAACATATTTAACCTTTCACGCACAGAATTTGTGCGTGAAAGTGACAAAAATTTTTACCCTTTCACGCACAAATTCCGTGCGTGAAAGTGTAAAATTTTTTTTCCCACTTTCACGCACAGATTTTAGGGTTTAGGCTGAAGATGGTCACTTTCACGCACAGATTTTGTGCGTGAAAGTGTATAATACGATTTTTGCACTTTCACGCACAAAATCTGTGCGTGGAAGTGCAACTACAACCTGCATTATTTGCGCGTTTTGTATTGCGCACCAATTTAATGCGCACTATAAGTATTGATTTGACAACACACCACGCATGACAATTTCAGGAATCTATGACACATAAAGGATTGATTTGACAATACGTTCTTTGTATTTTTTGACCGTTTTGTATTGCGCACCAATTTAATGCGCACTATAAGTATTGATTTGACAACACACCACGCATGACAATTTCGGGAATCTATGACACATAAAGGCTTGATTTGACAATACGTTCTTTGCATTATTTGCGCGTTTTGTACACCACGCACCATTTTAATGCGCACTATAAGCATTGAGTTGACAACCCATGACAATTTCAGAAATTTATTTAACTTGAAGGCTTGACGAGTGAAAAACTCATCAATTGCATAGGCCTAAGTCTTACAAGTCATAAAAAAAAAAATCAAACTTCATTCAAAAATGTCTCAAAATGCTTCGCGTGTTAAGGTTTCACTATTTTGGGATGGAGATATCGTCGAGGACAATTACTCCATTCGTTATAGTGTCAAACCAAAAGCCCATGTTAAATTTCCAACAACTTTAAGTTATGAAACACTAGTCGGTTACTTGCACGAAAGAATGAAAACTACACCCATCGAGTTTGGAATCTCAATAAGCTGCGAGATATCCACAAACAATATCAAACGGTGTAGTGCGTTATGGCATGCACAATATCAACGATGATGAATCTTTGAGTGATTATTTGGGATCGCCGGAAGAATATCGTGATTTAGTATTCATTAATGTTCTTGAGATGTATGTTGAAAAGATACTCAGGGAACAAGTCCCTCAAGTCAGCCTATTCATGGTAACACTTATGGGGACTTTAGTTCTTATGGAGACATTTTGAGTGGTCAAGTGCATTTGGAAAATCTAAACTTGACAATTTAATCAAGCTCACAATGAAAATTGGTAAATATGGTTTTGTTATATTATTATTATATGTAGTAGCATGTGTTTGTTGTATGAATTGGTAAATAACCGCTTTTCAAATCTTTATAGGAACTATTCTCAAAACTCACCAGTGGTACCAAATATGGATGTTGGTCAATCCTCTCAATTCGGTGGAGTTGATCATTCTCCACACCATGACAGTGCTTATGAACAACAGTAAGTTCATCACCTTGATATTAAATTATCTATATATATGTATGATGTTGGTATTTAAAATATGTTACTTTTCATGTAGGAGGATGAATGCACTTAATAATGAAGATTTTCCTAATTATTATGAGTCATCATCAAGTGATGACGATGAAATACCTAATAATGCAGAGGTAACCGATGATGAAGACGATGATGATGTTCAAGTTGGTATGACCAACAATATTCCTCAAAGCCAAAACCAACAACAACCAATGCACCAAGACGTACCACCACCGATGGCTGAAAACCCAACTTCTGAAAGCCCAATTCGGTGGCATTCTAACAATATCCCTTATCTTGATAGCTGGGGTCGTGATGATGCATTTGTCTTCACAAGAGAAGATTATGATAGTCGCTTAAAAACTGGATTGAACCTAAGGATCTCAACAAAGATCGATGCTACCTTGCAAAGGGAATGTTGTTCGCATCCAAAAAAGCTTTGCAACGGTTTTGTCAAAATTTATTGTTTTAAGGACATGAGAGAGTTTAAGGTTGATCGGTCAACCTCAAAGATATGGAGGCTAATTTGTAGACGACGGTATCAAGTTTCGTGAGTGGTTGCTTCGGGGAATTATTCGCTTTGATGGTATGTGGGCTATCACAAAATTTCGCGAAAGACACACTTGTGATATGGAAGAAAATCGAGCAGATCATTATAATTTAGATACAAACATGATTGCTCAAGTGTTACTTAAAGACATTGCCGAAACGCCAAGGTAACTTATCCTACCTAGTACATTATATGTCTTATATCAATTGAAAGATTATTACTAAAAGTTGTTTGTTTAAATTTGTGCGGGTTCCCCATTAAAGATTGTATTCGAAACGTTCAAGCCGTATATAGTAAAACTATAAGCAACAAAAAGGGATTTCTCGGCGTAGACGCGCTTTTGAGATGGTCTTTGGAAATTGGCATACTTCTTTTCGATTTGCCGAGGTATATGGCGGCCCTACACAACATTTTAATCCGAATACTTTGTTGTAGAGTGGCGACTTATAGAGGTAAAATCTTCAACTTCGTATTTTGGACATTCAAACCATGCATTGATGGTTTTGCTCACTTCCGACCAGTGATATCCATAGATGGTACGCATGTATATGGTGCCTACGACATCAAACTCTTAATTGCAATAGGAATGGATGCCAATGGGTCAATATTTCCTCTTGCTTTCGCAATTGCCGCTATCGACGAGCAACGACACATGGGGGATCTTTTTGACCCATTTGAAAACTCATGTTATTAAGGATCGTACGTACGTATGCGTCTTTGTCGATCGTCATAAAGGCATATTGCACAATATGGATAATTCACGGGGTGGCAGCCTCCCTTTGTTTACCATCGATATTGTTTAAGGCACTTGAAGGCGAATTTGCAATCAATGTTTCACAATGGCACTCTAAACAAATTGATGTGGGGGGCTACGATGGAGCATCAACAACGAAAATGGGCTGCGAAAATGGATCGATCGTCGGTGAGTGAACCCGCGTACGTTTGGTTGATGAAGCTCGATGTTGAAAAATGGACGCTTCATCTTTGATGGAGGAAAAAGATGGGGCATGCTCACAACAAACGGCTCAGAAGTCTTTCAATGGATTGCTGAAATCTGCTCGAGGACTACTGTCACCGCAATGGTGAGAATGACTTTCAAGCAAGTGGTGGAGCGATTTGTTGTTAGGACAAAGCGGAGAGGAAGCGATATTAGCCGACGGCGGGACATGGATGCCAAAGCCTTCAAAACTATGGAGCATTATAGACAAAAATGTGAGCGTCACCAAATGACCGAGTATGACCCAATTCAACATGTGTGTGAAGTTAGGACGGGTTATTATAACGGTAAGGGTGGAAACGTGCATACCGTTTATGAGGCAACAAGAATATGCACTTGTGGTAAGTGGCAAACGTACCACATGCCGTGTTCTCATCTTTGTCAAGTGCTTCGAGAGAATGAGAAAACGGTAACAAATTATGTGGCGGGGGAATACAAGGTCCAAAGTTACCTTAGAGCATATTCCGGCCAATTCCACCCACTTGGTAATGAAGCTTATTGGCCAAACGAGCCGTTTTCGATGGTTGCTAACAAGGATTACATTAGAAAATTGGGCATTAACTCACGGAGTCGTAGACCCAATCAAATGGATGTTAGTGAAAGAACTTACTCTCGCAAGTGCTCTATATGTAAGCAATATGGCCATGACAAGCGTTCGTGTGGGCAACAAGGCCGTGGTAGTACAAGCACGTCTCGAAGTAATAGAGCCTCTAGAACTTGAAGATTGTATTGTTATTGTAATTGTAATTTATTATTGTATTGCTTTGAATTAGTATTGTAATTAAATGGAATGAATTATTTTTTAATTAGTATAAACCTCTCGTATTGGATGAATTATTATTAAAACACTTAAATCAAAACCCTATAAATATTACAAGTTTCAAAACTTGCTTCGGGGCACTTTAGAACCCCTAAAACGACGATCCAAACGTTTAGGTGGACTTGATGTAATGAGCCGACATTATTGTACGCAAAAAAAGATATTAAGTTTTATATAAAATATTGATATTTTAGAATTTTGAAATATGACTAATCTTTGCCCAAAGTATGAAAAAAAAACGTGTTTGGAAAGGTAACGCAAAAAAAAAAAAAAACAGTTCAGCTCCTTTCACGCACGAATTTCGTGCGTGAATACTACTAATGGAATTTTTTTTTTTTTTGCACTAGTTTGGTACAACTTTTTATTTTTTGTGCTACTTAAGTCGCGGACTCTAGTAGGGGTGTACATGGACCGGGTTGGTTCGGATTTTTTAAACACCAAACCAAATCAATTGCGTCGGGTTTTTAAATTTATACACCAAACCAAACCAATAAAATTCGGGTTTTTCAACCTCGGGTTTTCTCGGGTTATTCGGTTTTCTCGGGTTTTTCGGGTTTTTTTCCGGAATAGTCTTGACACAAAACATATAACTTTTACTTCAAATATTTCTTTAGTCCTAGTAAGATACAACTATATAATTAAGGTGTTTCTTAAGAAAATAAAACAAAACGTGAGAAGAGTGATGACATTGTATTAAAATATTCAACAAAAGCTAATATAATCGGTTAAAATAAATATTGCTAATTAACAAGCCATAAAAGAAAATGACCATAATCTAATAATACTAAGTCATGCTAAAATAAGTATTAATTACATGACAAAGAAAAAAAAATTAAGTTATGTATTTTTACTCTCTAAATCAATTATGCAAAACTAAAGAATAGATATCCAACATTATTGTCATTCCTAGTGGTAAATTGAATTTCTTTTGTTAGCATTAGTGTTGAGTTGGTTTTGGTTTGGACTTTCTTTGAGTTACTAATATCCATAGGATATAAAACTTATTGACATTCAAAATTCTAAGTTCAAGCTTGAATAATATGATAATAGATAAAAAACACTACGAAAAAATTTAAGAAATATTTATAAATTACATTACAAATAAATATTTTTATGTATAAAATATTTTAAAAATTGAATACATGTACTGTCGGGATGGTTTAGTTCGGTTTGACTTTTTTTAGTTAAAACCAAACCAAACCAATTATGGTCGGATTTTTTTTTTCAACACCAAACCAAGTCAAACCAAACCACTAATCGGGTTTTTTTCTCGGTTTGACTCGGTTTATCGGTTTGGTGTGGTTTATCGGTTTACTTTTGTACACCCCTAATCTCTAGTGCCAGATCTAGTTATTTTCTACTAGGACTCATACAATATTTACGCTCAGTTATAGTTAAGGAAAAGTCCTAAGTATTATTTAATGATGAGATTAATTCAAAGAAAAGAATAAAATAGCTAGCCACCAATGGCCCTCGTTTCTTTAAGTTAAATTAAAACCTCTGGTAATGGTCTTACTGTCAACAACATTAATTATCTTTTGTAGATGAAGGTTAGATCTGATTTGGTTTATATTTAATTTTTGTCCTAATTGTTTTTGGTACTATAAATCTTCATACAATACTAATAATTAATAAGTACACAAATTCAATTCAAAAAATAAAAAAGAGAAGTGTTTATTATTAGAGGATTTAATTAAATTTACCAATTTTTTAACTTAAAATGTTTAGTTTTTTATTTGAGATTGGTGAGATTTGAAAAAAAAAAAAATAGGCTTGGAGAGATAAAGGAGAAAAAGCAACGGTGAAGAAGATAAGGGCCATCATTCTAATGGTTGATTTCCATATTGAAATTAATAAATGATATCTTTGTAAATAAAAAAATATTGACAGGTAATTTTATCTTAAAAAAAGCTAATTTCTATTTTAGGGAATTGATCATTGTACTTTATACATAATTGAGGATAACAATTATTTTTACAATGTAGAAGCAGTAGACAATTTATATTTTATGTATGCATTTCGTAGCATTTAAAGCAGGATATATTCGTGCATAGCACGAACATAAAAAATAGTATTATTTTAAAGGCTTAAGTGACTAAAACGCCCCCAAACTTGGCACGAATTGCAACTTTAGTCCCCAAACTATTCTTTGCACTTCAAGACACCCCTAAACTTGACAAAATGGGTTTTAATTCATCCAATTTGCCACGTGGCACGGAAAGTGTAGTCATACGCCAACGGGCGCGTGGATGTGCCATATCGAGCTTTTTTTTTTTTTTAAAAAGAAAAATCAATTTTGGAAAATTCATAAAAAAAAAAGTATAAATTTTTAAAATCAGAAAAAATTAATTATTATTTTTTTTAAATGTGGAAAACCCTTTTTTTTTTTAAATAAATCTGGACTGATTTTTTATTAAAAAATCTGGAACTTCTTAAATCTTGAAAACTGAGAGACCCGTTATTTTTTTTAAAAAAAAAAAATCTGGAAAATTTATTTATTTTTAATTAAAAAACTTGGACTTTTTAACAATCTGGAAAACTAAATAAACCCAATTTTCTAAAAAAATAATCTGAAAAATTGAATTTTTTGTTAAAAACCTAGACTTTTTTAAAATCTGGGATACTGATTTTTTTAAGAATAAAGTGGAAAACTGATAATTTTTTTCTAGATTTAAAAACTAATCTAATTTTCCGGGATTATTTTTTTTAAAAAAAAGGGTTTTCTACATTTTTTAAAAAAATCAATTTTTCCAGTTCTTTTTTAAAGAAGTGTCTTAAAGGAATCATGAAAATCTGGATTTTTTAGGACACTTTTAAAAAAATATCAAGTTTTCATTTTTTATATAAAAAAAAAATCCATTTTTTTACAGATATTTTAACTAAAACTGTAGTTTTTCAGTTTTTTTTTTTAAATCAAATATTCCAAATTTAAAATAAATATTTCATTGTTCCAGATTTTTTATTAAAAAAAATCAGTTTTACATTTTTTTTCAAAATAATTTATCTATGTGGAGGACACATAGGATGAAAATGCCATGTGGCATTAATATTTTGCACATGGAGGCCACATAAGCCTTATTTTACAAAGTCAATTGGACCGCGAGTGACTACACTCATGTCTCCGGGTCATGAGCTCGGGGGTGTAATAAAACCCATTTACCCGAGTTTAGGGGTGTCTTGAAGTCCATCAATAGTTTGGGGACTAAAGTTGCAAAACGTACCAAGTTCAGGGGCGTTTTAGTTACTTAAGCATGAATATAAATGTTGGTTGACCAAAATATCCTTCAAATATTGAACGACTTTTATACCCTTAATAAACTGTAATCCTATTTTTTCAACATATACTTCTTATGCCTAAAAACCTAAAAAAAATAAATATAAATATTGATTATTAGGAAGAAGAGTTGATGAAGGATAACGTGCATTGGAGTTGGATAAGAAATTTAATATGACCAAATTCCTTTATAGTATACCGTTACAAGTGAATGAAGAACTTAATAATTAATTGGTCAAGACCACTTAATATTAACAAACAGAAAATTGAGATTTAATTCAGTTAATAAATTATATCAAAAGTAAAATATTATAGCTAACTAATAAAATTTTATGCTAAATGAGAAGCGAATGCATTAAAGGACAAAATATAAGAATTGAAGTAAGATTTGCTTTTTAGTTGATTTGGCCTAAGTTGGATGACTTTTATGTAACAAAAGTTTGAACAGTAATTTTGTGTTATAAACATTAAGTTGGATGACTTTTATGTAATAAATAACAGAAAAATGACTTCTGTGAATAAACTCAAAATTGAATGACCACTGGTTAGGATATTTTTGTGTAATTAATACGGATATACTTAAATAAAATAGGATGATGAGAAAAAACAATAATAGCTAACGTAAATTTGATTGATTATCTTTTGCAGGTTGGGAAGTATAAATTTCCTATGTTGAAGGAAAACGAAATAGTTGAAACGGTTTCTTCGTATAAACATTCCATCGTGAAAATTACTATGAAGTCAGAAAATTTTACGGCGAGGGGAGGACTTGGTTTTTTAAGAAATTTATTATATTTTACTTTATCAACTTAAATTTATTTAAAATAAATAATAAATATTCTTAAAACTGAAAGATATTCTTATAATTAATTTTGTTTATCAACTACTTTCAACATTTTTACATTTGTAAATGACAATGAATAAACTTAATCCTTAATATTAGATTATCTTAGTCGTAACATGATTCCCTATATGAGAAAAAGAAGAAAAACATATATGCCGAGAACAAAATTTTCAAAGATGTTAAGTGAATATAATTGTATACTATAGTAACATATGTAATTATAAACAATATTGCCTAATAATTCTTGTGATGATTGGGGTTGATAGGAAATAACGTGATGTAACGACCCGTTTGGTCGTTATAGTCTTTTCGGCATTTTTACCTTTTCGAGCATTGACTATAGCATTTTGACCCGAAGTTGACTTCCGGGTAAACGGACCCTTTTCAAAAATCTGTCGAACCGAGAGGTCCGGATGGTTGCTTATGACTTGTGTGGATATTGGGTTCGGTTCCCAATGCACCTGGAAGCATTTTGGGACTTGGGTTGGAAGTTAGAACTAAGGCGCCGGGGGTTGACTCGGTCAACAAGGCCTCCGTTAGAAATTCCGAGGCCACGAGCGCGTTCGTAGCATATTTCTGTATGGGTCTATATGTATGGTTTGTGAGCAGATGGCCTCGGGAATGACTCAGGATTTCGATTGAAGACTTAGAAAAATCGGGGGATTCCGGTACGTGGTGCCCGCAATGGCGGCACCACTGTTGCGATGTGTTGGCTGCTGGGGAGGCCATGTGTATTGCTGGCCAGGCCGCTATGGCAGTCTTGAGGGCGCTGTAGCGGCCCCGCTACCGTCATGGCGGTGACGGGCCAGATACTTCATTAAATGTGATTTAAATAAGCCCTTAAACCCTCATTATTACCCATTTCGAAATTAGAGCTTTGGGGAACAGTTCTTGGAGATATTTTGGAGACATTCTTGGAGGTAAATCTTGCTTAATCCTCTACTCTTCCTTAATCACAATCATCTTAGATTTCTCCCTTTCCATTAACAATCCCTTAGTGATGGAAGTTGAAGGACGGTTTTGATGAACTTTTCCTTAAGCTCATGTATGAGGAAATTGATGATGTTTATGTTAGAATTTGACTAATCTAAGCTTATTAATCATATATCTTCCACTTTTAGCGTTGAATTTCGGAATCAAAGACTTAGGGTTTATACCAAATTTGGGGGTTTCGCTTGAAATCGGAAATTAAGCTAATCTTTGAGTTAAATCAGCAATTAGTGGTTGGGTTATGGTCACCTAGTACTTAATTTGGAATTTTGCTACCGAATTTTCCGTTTTGCCGTTGTGGGCCCGTTTCCCCAATTTCTAGGGCTAGAGTTGACCTAATTTGAATAGTAGCAATATTAGTATCATTCTTCATGATTTCTAATCTAGAATTCGATTATGCTTAAACTACATTGGTTCTGAGGTTCAGCGGAAAGGTAAGGCAAAGGAGTGAGTTGTTGATGTTGCGGTTCGGCCATCCAGGTAGGTTATGGCTTACCCTTGGTGAGACTTCGTATAGCAAAGTACATATTTAGATTATATTGTCAGAGACAGTATGTGAACCTTCGGGTATGAAATCGGGTTGGATATTGCCTTAGGTTAGGCTCTGTTGTGTGTTTGGGGCTAGCCACCCCGTTATGTGTGATTTGATTGTTCTATTGTGCCGGCTTAATACCATGAGTCGTTGGTAGATATTGGATTATGTTTTATCATCTTGATTATTATATTATTGGCATACCCACTATTGGTATTTGTACTTGGATATATTGTTGGCGTACCCACTGTTGGTACTTGTGATTTGGATATATTGTTGGCATACCCATTGTTGGTACTTGTGATATTGAGCCTGATTATTGATGTGATTCATGCATTGCACGCACCTTCATTTTCATGATACACTGTGGAGATATTGATGATATTTGATGAGCTGGGCTCAGTTTTACTTGAGTGACGTGAGATGGCCGATGTCCGATATTCATCCCGGAATCATTGATTGAGTGAAATTGATACTTGCTAAAACTCTTTTACTTGAGTGACGTGAGATGGCCGATGTCCGATGATCAATTCGAATCGTTGTTGCACGGGCCGATATCCGATGTTAGTTCGAAATTGTTGTTAGTGTATGGACTCGCGGGTCCCCCGGTGGTGCCGGTGAGAACCCCCGTGGCAAAGGATTCGGGGTCCGTCCGTACGTCGGGGAAAAGATTCGGAATGGGTGGCAACGGACTTAACGGAATCGCGCCCTAGGTTGTGCTATCGAGACGTCAATATTTCCATCCGGAGTACATGTGTACACCTCATTTGCATGGCATTGCATTGCATTCATCCCTTCATTGCATTGCATTGCATTATGACTTTATTGAGATGTTTGGTGTTGTATTGTGATGTGGATTGGATTGGATACATACAGATTTGGCATATTTGAGGATTAGATGCTTTACATAGGTGATGACGGATATTTGGAATTAATTGTATTGTCATATCCTTGTTGGTTTATTTGCTTATCTGCTTTATTATCTGAATTGTGTTAGCTATGCTTAGTCGGCCGATGATGCCTACCGGCATCAAGCCATTTTTTGTCGTCTTCGCACTTAACTTCATTCTTTTATGAATGCGAGTATCGAGTCGGATCTGACCACTTCGATGACGCGTGGTTGATCGTTGCTTCGACTTCTCTTGAGTCTCCAGGGTGAGCATGGCCGTCCGCTGCCTTAAAGACTTTCTATTTTTATGTCCTATTCTATTCGGAGACATAGACACTTTATGTATTCGTATTCCGGATTGTAGTATTTCCCTTTAGATGCTCTTGTATTATTTCCATTCCATTGCTTAATTTCATAAATTTATATATTTATTCATTGTTGGGTTGAGGGTTCGCTTACCGAGGTGGAAAGGTAAGTGCCCGAACGACTTAGGCAAAATAGGTCGTGACAAAGTTGGAATCAGAGCCCTAGGTTAATCGGTTTTTAATACAAGAGCGTGTCTACTAGAGTATCGTGGATCGGTACGATGAGCTCTGTACTTATCTGCGGGAGGTTATAGGACATTTAGGAAATCTCACTTTCTTTTCATTCTCCGTCCTAATTTATTCAATTTGGTATCTGGAAAGATCAAATTGGTATCTGACTATCTTCTCTTCTCTCACAGATGGTGAGGACTCGAGCTACGACCGCTCGAGGTCAGGTGCCAGAGCCCGCAGCTACGGCTGGCACCCGAGGGAAAGGACCCATAAAGTCAATTCCCCAAACGTCAAATATTTCACATACAAGAATAGAGTTAAGGGCATCTCATCCCTTTATGAAATGTTACCGCTTCTCTAGCACTTGTCGCAAGCGGCGACATAATTTCTTGCATCCTTTAACAAAGTAGGCCAGAATAAACCAACTTCAAGTACTTCAGCGGCTGTCTTTCTTCCTCTATAATGTCCTCCTACAGCTCTATCAAGGCAATGACTTAAGACTTTGTTCATTTCTGTCTCTGGTACACATCTTTTGATTATTTCATCTGCACAAAATTTAAATAAGTAAGGATCTTCCCAGTAATAATGCTTTACTTTTTTTTAAGCCTTTCTTTTTGTTTGTAAGAAAAATCTTTTGGGATACATCCGCCAGCCAAATAATTGGCAATGTCAGCAAACCAAGGTGGTTGATTTACAACTGTTGTGATTGCATAGATATCCTCATAGGGAAATTCCTCCTTAATATCTGATGTCTCGGTAGGAGGGTCCTCTAAACGTGACAAATGATTAGCAACCTGATTTTTTGATCCTTTTCTATCTTTTATTTCAAGATCAAATTCTTGCAAAAGGAGTATCCATCTTAACAATCTAGGTCTTGCATCTTTCTTTGTTAAGAGGTACTTTAAAGTTGCATGATCAGTGAATACTGTAACTTTTGTTCCTATCAAATAGGAATGGAATTTGTCAAATGCAAATACTACTGTCAGTAGTTCCTTCTCCATTGTAGTGTAATTCTTTTGAGCTTCATTGAGTGTTCTACTGCGTAGTAGATAGGCCTGAAGATCCTATCTTTCTTTTTTCCCAATATGGCTCCAACTGCCGTGTCATTCGCATCACACATTATTTCAAATGGTTGGCTCCAATCAGGAGAAACAACAATTGGGGCGTTGGTCAATTGTTCTTTGAGGATCTCGAATGCTTTCCTGCAATCATCTGAAAATTCAAACTTCGCATCTTTCATCAATAGGTTAGTCAACGGTTTTGAAATTTTTGAAAAATCTTTTATAAACCTTCTGTAAAAATTGCATGCCCTAAGAAACTTCTAATGCCTTTTACAGTGGTAGAAGCAGGTAATCCTGCTATAAGATTAGTTTTAGCCTTATCCACTTCTATCCCTTCAGCAGTAATTTTATGTCCCAAAACAATTCCCTCTGTTACCATAAAATAACATTTTTCTCAGTTAAGAACTAGATTTGTCTCTTCGCATCTTTTAAGCACCAAAGTCAAATGATAGAGACAATCTTCAAATGTCTTACCAAAAAGTTTTCAGTCATGTCTGAAAAAAATTGTCGACATGCAACGCTGAAATTTAGCAGGAGTGTTGCATAGTCCAAATGGCATTCTTCGGTAAGCATATGTAACTTAGGGGCATGTGAATGTAGTCTTATCTTGATCTTCTTGAGCAATTGATATTTGATTAAATCCAGAATATCCATCAAGAAAGCAGTAAAAATCATGACCTGCCACTCTCTTAAGCCTTTGATCGATAAAAGGCAAGGGAAAATGATCTTTTCTTGTGGCTTCATTAAGTCATCTGTAATCAATACAGACTCTCCATCCCGTAACTGTTCTTGTAGGTATGAGTTCATTATTATCATTTTTTACTACTATCATACCTCCTTTCTTCAGTCCTACCTGCACAAAACTTACTTAAGGCCTGTCAGATATCGGGTAAATGATACGTGCTGCTAGAAGTTTCACTACTTCTTTCTTGGTGACTTCTTGCATTGTTGGGTTCAGTCTCCTTTGGGGTTGGACTATTGGCTTGAAATTATCCTCCATGAGAATCCTATGCATGCAAATAGCTAGACTGATTCCTTTGATGTCAGCAATAGTCCACCCTAAGTCTCTTTTGTGTTCTTTCAACACTCCAATCAATTTTCTTTCTTGTTCTGTAGTCAAAGAAGAAGAAATGATCACAGGAAATTCGGATTCTAGAAAAACATATTTCAAATGAGAAGGAAGAGTTTTAAGTTCAACTTTTGTTTGAACTTCTCCTGGTGAGACTTCCTCCTTTTTATGAACCTTTCTCCAGTGTTTCAGCTTCTTCTTTTATTATTGGGTCATCATTACTTGTGGTACCTGAATTGCCCACACATCTTTCTAATGAATCAGTTATTAACTGATCATCTTTGTATTCATCTGCAAGCTCATTTAGCAAGTAAATAGTAAAACAAGAAGATGATGACTCATCCTCAGGAAATTTCATTATTTTCTGCATGCCAAATATCACTCTTTCATCAACAACTAGTAGTATCAATTGTCATTGATAGACATCAATAATTGTTCTTCCTGTCGCGAGAAATGGTCTACCCAAAATCAATGGTACCTCACTATTTTCCTCCATTTCAAGTACTATAAAATCTACCGAAAATACAAATTTATCAACTCTAACAAGGACATTTTCAATAATTCCTTTCGGTTTTTTAGTACTCTGATCAGCCAATTGAAGAGACACACTAATGTCCTTTATTTCACCAAGTTCTAATTTTCTAAAAATTGAAAAAGGAATTGGATTTATTGAAGCACCTGAATCACATAATGCTTTTTCAAAACGAACACCTCCCAAAGTGCAAGGAATAGTGAAACTACCTAGATCCCCAAGTTTCTGTGGAAGCTTATTTTGAAGTATAACATTCCAATTTTCGTAAGCTTAATCTATTGTGAGACTTCTTCTAATTTTTGTTTACTTGACAAAATATCTTTAAGAAATTTAGCATGTGAAGGCATTTGTGTCAAAGCGTCTCTGAAAGGTATGTTGATGTAAAGTAGTTTTAAAATCTCCAAAAAATTTAAAAATCGTCTGTCCAGTTTTTCTCTATTCATCTTTTAGGGAAAAGGTAGAGGAAACGAGTGAGGATTTTAATCAATTCTTCTTCTTGCACCCTTTTTTCTTTTTGAAAACTCATAGTTGTTTTCATTTTCACCTTCGTCTGCATGCACTACTTTATGTGGTTTACCTTGTCTATTAGCATATGGATCATCAAGGTCTTTACCTGACCGCAATGAAATGTCTTTGAGGTGCTCCCTTTGATTTTTCTCAGTGTTGCTAAGCAGAGCATCTTGGATTTTTCCAGACATAAGGGTTGCTAATTGACTTACCTGAATTTCCAAATTTTTAATGGCTGAATGTTGACTTTCCATTTTCTCGTCAGCTGCCTTGATGTATTTGTATATCATGTCTTCTAGGACTGGCTGATGATTCCTTTGAGGTTGTTGTTGATATTGTTGAAAATTTTATTGCACTTTGTTTTTATTCTGGAAACTAGGTGGTCCCTGTATCTATTGCTTCTAAAACTGATGGGAGTTTTCAGCGCCATTGGGTTGCCCCACTGGAATCGTGGATGTTTTTGAGCCATAGGACTCCCGTAGGGATAAGTTTTGTAACATATTAAGTTTTCCTGCTCATCATTCTGATTATTGGCTTGACATTCATGATTAAGATGACCCTCCCCACAAATGTCACATCCTTCTAATTGATGCAGTTATTGTGGATTTACCGTAAAGGTTTCGAGCTTTTGTGTTAAAGATGCAACTTGTTGAGTTAGAGTATTCAAAACATCCATTTGGTTTACCATGGCTACCTTTTTAATCGCCGCACGACCAACTGGCCATTGTGCTGCATTTTCAGAAATTTCATTTAACAATTGTAAGGCTTCATCAGTGCTTTTTCCCATTATAGAACCTCCAGCAGCAATAATTAGGCTTGCCCGTGATAGAAAATGTATAGTAGCATATGGTCTAGGGTTCCACGATGAGGACATTTTCTTAATAAAGTTTTTAATCTTTCAATAATTAGGCTCTTCTGGAGCCCTTAATTGATTTCGTTAGACACTGCTGGTGTCATGAAAGAAAATTTGATGAGATATTTAACACAAGAGTATTTAGAATATTTCTTCTCAATTATTCTACCTCTTCTGGAGGTGAATTGTGATATCTCCATAATCAAGTACACGTCTGTATTTATTAGCTTTACTAAATGTTGTCGTATTTACTTCAGGGAATATATCTGTATTTGTAAAGTCTAGTAAGAGTTCTCATTCTTCAGGAATGAAACATAATCATTTGAACGTGTCTCAAGCATATCAAATTATAATAGCTTATAGTATCTTTCAAGATATTGCTACTTCAGGAGCAAATCGAAGCATACATAAATATAGAGAGTTTTTCTCTAACGTGTCTTCCACTAATACTATATATAATCATAATAACCCAGTAACAATATTATCACTTCTTGTGATTAACGAAGACATGAAATAAATTACCACTTCTGGTGGTTATAGGCATAAATGAATTTAGCCATAACAAGACTAAGAAAAATATTACCACTTCAGTGATCGTCTTTATATATATTTGCAAACTCTGCTGGAGTTTGAGTATATTTATTAATATAAGATATTTAAATTAGAAAACTGTTGTACAATTAATTCTACATATTGATACACGATCCAAAGTCGAATCGGCCTATAACATAGAATTTTCTGACAAAGCTATTGCAATGCAGATATTAAACAGCACAGATGTTTTGCTTAATTTGAAAATACAATACCTAGTAAACCTTTAAGATAAGCATGTGCTCTGGAAAATTGGATATGCATGAAGTTTGTAAGCTGTATGCTATTTACACATGGATCCCACAATAAATAATGGAACTTGTTAATATTAACAAGGCCTTTAAAATTTAAAGGTCAAATGGAATTGTAAATCTCTTTTTGTAAGCAAGTGATGGTTACTATAGTTGTTAAGTTAGAAGTACTCCATAGCAACAGATTTAAAACCAATCACAGGAGGAACAATTGCAGTAGAGTTTGATAGGAATAACACCTTAAGGATATACTTACTGAGGCGTCTTTGAAAGTAGCCAATAATCTCATTTAATTGAGGATGCCACGACCAGAGATCATGTTTACTTGTTTCGCGCTGATAACGAAATAAGAAACAAATTATAAGTAATCACAAATAATATTAGAGACTCGTCTTTGATAACGTGTTATCAAATAATAAAGCAAGACCAATAATATTAGTAGAGAAGGAGATAAGAGAGAAGAGTTCTTTATTTCTCTTGAGGGATTGTTTTACAGTGAAAGAGAACCCCTCTATTTATAAGGGAAAACTGACTTAATCCCAAAGTTACAAGCCTAATTTCTCTCTTAGAGAGATATTTATCTATGATATGATAGACATCCATTACAAAAGATATTTATTTATAACAACAAGAAATATATACTTCTTAATATTGGTCTGATTTAATAATTCAAAAATATTTAAAATTTTATAGCGAAATGCACAAATTCTCTCTTCTTCATTATCTTCATTATACTAAGATACCAGTAGGGGTGGCAAACGGGCGGGTCGAGTCGGATATGGACTGGATCGAAAATGGGTTGACAAAAAACGGATCAATTACCCGACCCGCCCATATTTAACACTATTAAAAAATGGGTTACCCGATGGATAATGTGTATATCCATCTTATCCATATTATCCAAAGCTACTTCAAAGATGTTGGCTTCATGTAGCCAATATGGAGAAGACTAGTTTACCATTTTGTCCACAAATCTAATCCCTAGTACATAGTAGCGCCTCAACATTTGTGGGAAGAATAGAACTTCGAAACTTTTCAATGATACGACCTCCAAGAAAATCTTTTTTGGAAATTATCCACCCAATCCCACTCCCCAACCAAATCCCAGCCCCACCCAACGACCACCCTCGAACGCACTTCATCTTCACCTACCCACCCCAACTTCACCCCATCACACACCACCGCTCCACCCAACCCTCACCCACCTCCCTCCCAAAGCGTCTATTTCATATATGACTACTTTGCACTTTGAAGACAACCCAAAAGGTGACTATGTTTGTAAACTAGCAACTTTTTAAAAGTGACACAAAAAATGGCTATTTTTGTAAATTGACTATGTTTGAAAAGTCATAAAAATGGTTATTTAAAATGGGTTGCATCGGGCGGATAACCATATTTTTTACCCATTTTGCCACCTCTAGATACCACCATAAGACCGTCATTTATTATAGCTCAACTTCTTCCACCAACCACTCACCACAAAACAGTCCATACCAATGAAAAATAAATTCAGAAGAAGGCAGAACACCAGCTAAGTAACAACAAGAGGAAATGATGTCACCAAAGATAGAGCAACGCCGAAAGATTTCAACTTCACTAACCTGAAAAACTCCATGAAAACAAATACAGAAAACTCCATGAAAACAAATATTGTAAACTCCATTAATTAAGTTTGAATATTGGGATTTTAAAATTCAAAATTCGAAAAGTATTGTTAAAGGTCTTGGTTCAATAGCGTAAAAACATCTTAAGGAAGCTAAGTTGGAAATTTGACCTCATTGGAGTGGTTTTAGAGATTATAGTAATTTTATATCTATGTATATCTCCATGTATCTCATGTATATCCTCTTGTATATAAGAGTATAGTTTTCTGGTATTTCTGTGTATCTCATATATATGGACTAGTTATACATATATCATGTATAATTATGTATATCCGTGAAATTATTTGTTTGATATACAATGATATACACAACTTGACATATAGTCGTCGATGTGATATTTGCTAGGTCAATTTTAGATCTGAAATTTAACTCCAAAGTAGTCCATACCTCAAATCTTCCTCAAATTTTGTATATAACTTCACCTATGCTTTATCAAGGAATTCCAATCACATCACCCCCCCAAAAAAAAAGCTATTTAAAAAGTTCAAATTCAAGTTTAAATGATTTCAAGATTGGGGTTTTGATAAGATTTTATTACTAACGAATTGAGAAGACTTTTGTGGTATTAATGAGAATTTGATGGTTTCAGTGATCTGACAATGGAGAATCAAAGGAATTAGTCCAGTTGGTAGTAGGTGCATAAATTCTACAATATTTCTAAAAACGAGATCTGACTATCCGCTGTTATTTTTATGGGCTGCAAATGCTAAGCTTGATCTTAGCCAGAAAATTTGTCAATAATTCTCTTTTATTAAAAGACAATCTGCTATAATTGACTTTGAGAGTGTAGGATCCTCGTAGGACGATTTGACTTTTCTCCACATGCAAGAAAGCCTTCGATTTTTTCTTTCAAAACTAAAGTTTAAGATGCCAATTTAGGTTTAAAGGAGACATCATTGCCTTAAACTATCTAATGGAGTTTCACTTATGTTACCTTTAATGAAATTTATCACTCTTGACAACTTAGATATCGTCTCAAGTGTAATTGAAAAGTAGGCATTTTTTAATGCAAAAATAAAATATAGAATTTGTCTTGAGCTGTAAATATTTTCATTTGGTAAATAAATCTTTACTTACTTAAAAAAACATTGGTAAATATTAAACATTTGGAATTGTTTAGTGTTATTTTTACGAAGACTAAAATCCCCAAAGAATGGAGGTGGAGTATAATGATCCCGTTGTACTAGGACAAGGCTAATTTTCAAAATTACAACAACTATATAGGTATTAAACTACTAAGCTACTATGAAAGTTTGGAGAGGGTGGTAAAGAAGAGGATGTGTCCATTTATGAGAACCAATTCGGATTCATGCCGGAGCAAGCAACTACGGAAGCCATCCATCTTCTAAGGAGATTGTTGGAACAAGAAGAGAGACTTACATACGGTGTTCATTGACTTAGGAAAGACATACGATAATGTTTTTACGGAGGTATTATGGATATGCTTGAAGCTACAGGTGTACATGTGGCATACATTAGAGCGATCAAGGACATGTATGATCGAGCCAAAATCCGAATGGAAATTGTGAGAGGAGACCCGAAACAAATTCTAGTCGAGATGGGATTTCGCTAGGAATCAACTCTTAGCCCGTTTTCATTTTTCTTGGTGATGGATGAATTGACATAGCATATCCAAAAGGAGGTACCATGGTGTATGTTATTTAGAGATGACATAGTATTGATTGACGAGACATACGACAGAGTTAACGATAGACTGGATGTTAGGTTTCAGGTTGAGCAAGACTAAGACAGAGTACATAGAGTGAAAATTTAGTGACGCATCTCATGAGGCTGATATGGAAGTGAGGATTGATTCTCAGGTCATTCCCAAGAGAGAAAGCTTCAAGTATCTTGGTCAATAATCCAAGAAAATGTGGAGACGACGTGGATGTCGCATACCGTATTGGAAGGGGTGGATGAAATAGAGTCTCGCATCCGGTGTCTATGTGATAAGAAGTTTCCATCGAGACTTGAAGGTCAGTTCTATAAAGTGGTTGTTATACCAACTATGTTGATGTGACACAGTGTTGGCCAGTTAGTAATTCACACGTTCAGAAGATGAATGTAGTGGAGATGAGGATGATTAGATAGATCAACACACTAGGAGACATTAGATTAACAACGAAGCTATATAGGGTAAGGTGGGAGTGACTTTAGTGGTAGATATGATGCGGAAAGCGAGGCTGAGATGATTTGGGCATGCAAATATGAGGATCACAAATACCGCTGTGAGGAAGTGCGAGAGGTTGATAGTGATAGGTCTAAGGAGAGGTAGAGGTAGAGCCGAGGAAGAATTGAGGAGAAGTTAGTAGACATGACATTGTTCATTTTCGCCCTCACCCGGGACATGACCATAGATAAAAGCACGGAGGGTGAAAATTAGAGTAGAGGCCTAGAGGGTTAGTAAGTAGTCGACACTTTCGATTTTTCTTGTGGGAGAGCATGGTTCTAGCTTAGAACACCTTATTTGCTCCCTCTTCTACTTATCATTATCATTATCATTATTATTATTCTATTACTATCTTATTCTTTGAATTGTATTACTACTGTTGTTTCTTTTACATGGGTTATCTTTATTACTTTTGTGTTAGTACTTTTCTTTTTACAATATTTTCACCACGACTTTTACTTTTGCATTTGTCAAATATATTTTTGAAAACGCTTTTCTTGAGCTGAGGGTCTATCGAAAACAGTCTTTCTACCTCACACAAGGTAGGGGTAAGGCTTGCGTACACCCCGCCCTCTCCAGTGCTCACTTGTGGAATCACACTGATTATGTTGTTGTTGTTTATGCATATCATGTTTCTTTCTATATCTTGTTCCAACTTTAATAGGAGGATTACTTTACTCACCGAGTACCGCTATGATGTACCGACGTCCAGTTATTTTTCCTTGAGACCTACATTAATTTATTTCATGTAAATACATGTTATATAGATGAGCAAACGACGAGTTATGATCTCCTCTCTTCAAGCTGCTTTGATGAGCTCTGCTCCAATCATGAAGTTCATGAATCCTTTGCTATTAGTCTTTTCTTTATTCATGCATTTAATTTTAGTTCAGGAATAGTCGGGAATCTGTCCCGAGTAATCTGCCTATTCTTTAGAGGCTTTATAGTAGATAATTTAAAGTCATAAGTTAGGGCCTGTTTGGAAAGCCACCCAAGTAATTGGAATTGGGTGTAATTACACAGTTTGGCCTGTTTGTTTGACCAAGTAATTACACAGTTAGGTGAAAATTAGGTGTAATTGACAGGGTGTAATTACACTCTCCAATTCTCGGGGGGGGGGGCCGAGAATTGGGTGTAATTACAGGGTTACTTTTTAGTTTGTTTATTTTTTTACTTAATTTCTTTTTATTTTTAATTTCTATTATTTTAATATTTTTTTATTTCTATTATTTTAATTTATTTTTTATTTTTACTTTTGAATTATTTTTACTTTTTAAAATGTATTTTTCTTTTTATATTATTTATTTTTCATTTTCCTTCTTCTCATTCCCAACTTTACTTCTTGTGGTTCCATGTAATTGCTCATATTTTTATTTTATTTTATTCATTTAGCATAACCTTGTTATTATTCTAATATTTGAAACTACACCTCTTAATATTGGAAAGAATGAGTCATTAACGAACTTGACATATAACGAGTGACGTTATTAAAGTAGAATTTCATTGTGAATGAGGTTATAGATTTATATTTTTCCTTTTTTTTGAATTATTTACTTAAGTTACGTTGGAACTTACTTATGTAATGTTGGACTTTGACATAAGAGTATTATGTTGAACTTTTTCTTTTGGATTTTGAATTTAAGTTATATTTTCAATTTTAAGTTATTTGCTTTCACATTGCATGTTGTTTATTTTTCACTTACATTTGATGAATTTTTTGTGTCAAACATTTGAATAATGTTATGGCATTATATTTATTAATATTTTTTTTTCAAACATCTAATCCATGACGTTCTCACAAAAAAGTCTTCTTTTAAGTTTTATAATTAATTAAAATTAAATATTAATTTAAAAAATATATATCAATTATTTTTGTTACAATATTAGTTACAAATATATGATTATTAATTAATATATTTTCAAGAAACAATGTGTTATTAAATAACTAATTTAATATCATTTATAAAGGCAATATTTTTTAAATATTAATTTTAAATTTTTTATAATTAAATTTTATTTTTAAATTAAACTGACTGTGTAATTACACTGGTGCAACCAAACAACACGCTTGTAATTACACTGTAATTACGTTATGACAAACAAACAGGTCGTTGTAATTACACTACTGTGTAATTACTAGGCTGTGTAATTACTACCCTAGTAATTACACCAATTCCAATTACCAGGTGGCTTTCCAAACAGGCCCTTAGTTTAGATTATTCATATGATCGTTATCAGATTTTTGAGTTACAAAGTTCAATTGTGCGAAACGATTTGAAACTAAAGTTTTTGAGTTGGAAAAGTTTTTTATTTTATTTTTTTATTTTTTATTTTTTTATTAATTTTTAAATGCTTTAATTTGCATGATAAGATAGAAAGTAAGATTAGAAAGGTACAACTCGATTTTGTTTAGATAGCAGATGCGTGTCACGTCTCAATAAGATAGATATATTCCCTCCGTCATAATTTAAGTGTCTTATTTTTTTTTAATCTATCTCAAAATAGTGTCTCTTTCTATATTTAATAAATTGATAATCAAATATCCTGCATGACAAGTTTAGAATTATAAGATTCAAATGACATTTTAATGCATTATATATCTTTAATTTAAGATCACAAATTTCAAAAGTCTCTTTTTATTTCTTAAATTTTATGCTCGGTGACATTTAAATTAGAACGGAGGGAATAATATTTTTAAAAAACCAAAAATTAAAATTACTGAACTGAAATTTAGCATGAGTACCCCTACCTAAAACTTTAAATAGCAGTCCAAAAAGATACTTCCTCCGTTTCAGAAAGATTATCTTAATTTGTACTTGATACGAAATTTAAGAAATAAAGAAAGATTTTTGAAATATGTGGTCTAAAATAAGTCTTTAAATTTATGTGATTATATATTGATCACATAAAATTAAATTATTTCTAAATATAAAAATATGTCAATCGAAAATAAGGAAAATAAGTAGGCGTTTGGCCATAGATACCAAAAATAAATTCACTTTTTCTTTTGGAATTTTTAGAGTTGGAGTTGTGTTTGGTCATAGTTTTTGAAATTATAATTATAAAAAAGTGAGGTTTTTTTTGAAAAATAATTTTTTTGAGTTTTTGATATTTTAAAATATGTGAAATATTTATTGCCAAATGCTCAAAAGTGAAAAAAGTAAAAAATTTTTTTTTCCAAAAAAAGTGAATAATTTTTATGGCCAAACGGCACCCAAGACATTTGTTGTTAACTAAGGGAGGACTTCCTATGTGTTTGCCAATTTCTTGAGGAAAAGGTTAGGTAATATATACTTTAAACAAACACTTTTAGAGAGCGGTACAATACCTAGAATCAAACGATCTCTCCAAGGTTTTCACAGAAAAAATGGCGGACTCTTCTTCTTCTTCATGGTCAAGTATGTTGTCTGGAAAATCGGATGTTGAGAAAGAGGAACTTCTTGATCGAATGCTGACAAGGCTCGCACTTTGTGATGACTCCAAATTACAAGACTTACTCACTAAGCTTCTTCCTCTCTCCATTGCTTCCCTTTCATCTAATGCCCCTCTTGTTCGCAACAAAGTAACCTTATCATTTTTCTATGCTTTTTACTCAATTTGGTCTCTTCATTTTCTATTTTCTTGATTCTTGATTACTAAATAGGTCTTAAAGTATTCTATTTTCTTGATATCAGTAGTAGGACTAATTTAAAATAGTCATTTTCCCCCAATTGGGTCTCTGAATTTTCTATTTTCTTGATTCTTAGTTGCATCATTAAGCTCATTTTTTTTTTTTGTGATGTTAACCATATTTATACACTACTAAAATGGGTCTTTTAATATTATGTTTTCTTGAATTTCTTTATATCTGTGGTAGGAGTAATATAAAGTAATTAGTTTTTCCCCGTCTCAAGACTTGTACCTTTTCTTGACTCTTAATTGCACCATCAAGCTTTAGTTTTATTGTCATGTGGCAAGAGCAAGAATCAATCGACTAGCTTGTGAACTCTAGTTATTTAAGGGGTCGTTTGGTTGGTGGGATAAGGATAATAATCCCGGGAAAAGATGTGGGATTGTTTTATACTGCGGTTGGTGATAGGTATTAATTATTCCCAGGACTATGTTATCACACCACTGTGGAAACAGCCTCCTGCAGAAATGAACGGTAAGGGTGCCTACTATAGACCCTTGTGGTCTGGCCCTTCCCCAGACCCCGCACATAGCTCCCATCCCACCAACCAAACGACCCCTAAGTACTTTAAACATGGGCAACAGGCTTCTAGTTTGGGATGATTCACGAGTCTTGCACTTTGTATGAATTTGTTTGTATATAATCAGTCCCTCCATTTTTGAACGTGTTCTTTTTCTTTAGTTGCATTCTCAAATATGAGTAGCGTGGTAGGTCTGTTTGTTTCTTAAATTTTCTGATAATGCTGTTTGTTCATTAATTTTTTGAACACGTATTAAGTTGTAGTTGTATTCTTTCCATTAGGTACTTGAGATTCTAAGCCATGTGAACAAGAGAGTGAAGCACCAACATGACATTGGTTTGCCATTACCTGACCTGTGGCAGTTATATATGGAATCTAATGCCTCATCAATGGTTAGGAATTTCTGCATCATGTATGTTGAGATGGCAGTTGAACGCGCAAGAAAGGAGGTCTGAGTTAAATATTGGCTTCACATGAAAAGAAGCTCTCACTTTTTTTTTTTTTTTGGGGGGGGGGGGGTGAGGGGGGTGAATTTGACGTCATTTTGCGAGGCAAATGTAATTAACTTTGCTAATTCTACTATTTGTTGTTCCAGGATAAAGAAAATATAGCACCTAATTTCTTAGCTAACATTTCAAAGCTACCTCTTCAACATCAAGACATACTGTTGAGGGTCATAACCAAGGTAATCACATCTTCTTCATCTTGAATATATATGATTCTCATTCTCCTTTTAGTTGTGTATGGTTGTCAGGATCTGCAAGCAAGATGTAGGGAAGAACAGTAAGGAAAAGGAGAGTGACTCTAGTGGAGTTGTCCGGTTGTCCAAAAATTTGTGCAGAAGCTAGAGACTTAGAGGACTACTTTTCAAATTTAAGCATATTTGCTACACACTCCCACATAGCAGGGTCCGGACCATATGTGCACAAAATCTTATGAATATTCTTTCTAACGATTTTGATGCATATTTTCTTAATACAGAGGAAATGAATATACATACATATATATTCATAAATTAAAATGAATGTATATTATAAGGACAATATTGTTTGTAGGAAAAATGACTAAAGTACACTATTTTTTCTTAAAGACATTTGGCATAAATATTACTGACCATTGTTATCACTTCATGAGTGATTGACAATGTATAAGACAAAGATGCAGCAATAAAAAAGAAGACATGTTATGGAGTAGATAGATTCTCCTAGGAATTTCTTGTGAGTTTTGCAAGGAGAGGTTTTGCTGGTGCATCTGCCGTCACTGGACAACATGGGGAACTAAGGGATAAATTTCTTGCTTAGGATACTGAAAAGTTATTTTCTCACACTTTCACTGCTCTTTTGTGACTTCCAAATATCCTCTTCGGTGTTCTTAGCTTGCGTTTCTCTATGCTTTCTACGCTCTGCTTTCTGCTTAAGGGATATTATTACCATAAAATTAGCTTTCGATTGGAGCATCTCCACAGGGTTATATTATATTCTGTTTGATGAACATGTGCATCTTGCAACTATTAAGTTACCAAAGCATGTATATGAGGAAAGACCAACTATGACTCAGTGAGCTTGTATTAGGTAATGGTCTAGACAGTAGCTAAAGCTTTCTTCAGAGTATAAGTTTTGTTGTAGATGCCGTTAAGTTGCACTTTATTTGCCTAACATGACCATGCAGTTGAAACAGTCAGGAATAGTTCCTGGAAAACATTTGCATGATACTAATGATCTCTGTAGACACTGGTTTCAATGCCTTTGAACAAGTTAAACATGTAAAGAATACATTTATTATGCACCCAAGGGTGTGGTGTAGTGTCAATGAAGTGGGTTAGAACCATGAGGTCTCAGGTTCAAATCCCAGCAAAGACAAAAAACACCGGGTGACTTCTTCCCATGTGTTCTAGCCGTGGTGGACAGAGTTACTTGGTATTTGTTGCTGGTGGGAGGTGGCGGGTCCCCCATGGAATTAGTCGATGTGCCCACAAGCTGGCCCAGACAACACGGTTATTTAAATAAAAAAGAATACATTTTATTATAACTGGTAGATATCAGAAGTTCATATGGTGCTTATATTGGCATCAACATTATTCGGAATCTTACCTCTAAAAGTGCTATTTGAGAAGTGTAAAAATTTCAGACTGGTTACTTCAGTGAAGATCCTTTGATAAATTGTTAGTAAGTGCTTTATCAATCACTTTGGATTTTGTTCACAAGACAAGAAAAAGCGTTGATCATGTCTGTGTTAAGTTCTAGGTGAAATCTTCTCTGATTTCAGGTGATTGGAGAGTGCCATTCTGCTAAATTAAGTGATGAAGTAGCTGCAAAATATAGAAGCTCTGGTGATCTGCCAGACCACAAGATATTTCTGGAATTTTGCCTTCACACGGTTTTATACCAGCCAACTTCTCAAAGGTTGGGCTAGAGTTTATATTAGTATACTATATTAGTTTGGTGATTTTGACACTTGAGAAGCTAATTGACTAATTTGTTGTAATATAAAATTTATCATTACAGCGGCGCTTGCCCTGCCGGACTTTCGGTTACTCAATGTGATCGTGTCACTGGGAACCGACAATTGACAAGTGACTATTTAAGAAATGTGAAGGTGATTCGGTAGCTTAATGTACCATTCTATAAACATTACATGGATAGATTGGTCCCCATCTCTGTTGACGTTCGGAAGAAAACTTATTGTTGGTCGATCTCTCATTATGCAGTTGGGAATCTTGAATATTGTTCAAGCCATGGAACTGCCTACAGAACTTATTTATCCCCTCTATGTGGCTGCCTCTGCAGATTGGTACTTCTTGTTTCTTTGAAGCTGATTCTGTGGAACCTGATGTGTTTAGGTTTTATTTTAGGTAGTTGAATGTCTTTGCTCCCGTTTGTGATAACATCAGCTTCTTTGGTTGTTTTTTGAAAGTCAAGAGTCTATTGTTAAGAGAGCAGAGGAGCTTCAGAAGAAGAATGCCTCCAGTGTGAATTTGGAGGATGCAAACCTCGTGAGCAAACTGTTTGTGCTATTCAATGGTATGCTATGGATTATGTTAGAATGCAACTTATTTTACCCTGATAATGTGATGCTGGTGATTGAGACATTGAATACATCTTATTAGCGTTGGAACTGAAAGAAAATAAATCTCTGTTAGTGAATCTTTGCATGGGGTTGGAAGAGCGGATTTCCTATACTTACAATTCCCTGATTTCCAGACTGTGTTCTGCACTTTGATCTTCAAAGTTTGTGGGGATTTTTCATCAATTGAGTTTTTCTATGTTTTGGACATGACCTTGTTTACCAAGGATTTGTAGAAATCCTTGCTTGTAGTATAATTGGACCAACAACATCAATGTTTTGCCATTCATTTGAGCTTTGTTTTAATAAGTATTTTCACTTTTTCCTTATCTTTTGGGGCATCTACAGAATCTGAAGCTGTTTTAATTCCTTTTGGTTACTTGGTAGCAGAAAGGTTCTGCACTGTTCTCATGTCATTATTCATTGTGCTTTGGTTCCACTGACCTTGTTCCTTAGGGTGTGTTAAAAAAAAATCAACTCTTTGGTTTTGGTGAGGTTTCGACTAACTTCCAACACCAGTATTAGTTTACAAACTTATGGATCGTTATGATGGTTTGTTTTTAGGCTTAGGGTTTTTAGCTTTAATAGCAAATCCTAGAGGTATCTTTTGTGTTACAGGTGAGGGCGAGTGGTAAAATTTGAGCCTCTTGCTGTGTATGTTACCACTAACACTTTGAGTCGATTAGCTTTAGTTATCTCAAATGGTAATGGGATCTACCTCCAAAACCAGATCATTTGGAACTTTGGGAGAGGTCCATGATAAAGACGTTGTTCCTTTACAAAGGGTTGATGCGACTCTAACAAAGCTCTGACATCATGGAGGTATGGTAATTCTTTTATAAGCGTGGGGCTGTAATCTTATATTACAACTCTTGGAGATACTATTTTGCCAAAGCATTCAAGGCTGACGGGGTGACAAACACAACTAGACTGCCTGACATGACTTCTAGTCTTCATTGTGATGTTTTCCTTTCCCAAAGTAATGCTTCGAGACTACCAGGGAATTGAAAGTAGACACTTCTAAGAACCCAAAACATGGTATGCTATTAAAAGGATAGCTTTATCTGTTTTCTAGTAGAATAGTTTTATAGTTCTGCGCAATATTAACTTATTTCATCATAAGAAATAAACAACAATATGCACAATAATAATCTTGGTTCATTGCCTTCGTTAAAAATGCTCTCTGGCCCAGTTCTCAAGGTAAGAAAAGAAAGCCCTAGTCCGTCACTCTTTCTCCTCAAGGTAAGAAAAGAAAACCCTATTCCGTCACTCTCTCTCCTCAAACATACTTTCCGATCATCCCATACCCATCTCCGTCATGACTCAGCACCAATTTCGACTATCTCTCTCTTCTCTGGCCTTTTCCGACCAACTCTCCACTGATTTTTCTTTATTTCTCTACTCCAAAATAGATCCAGAACACTGCTCTCTTCGTCTAAACACTTTCTGGTCGCCGGCGAATTCTGGTCGCCGACGTACTTCTGACCATTTACTGATCTCAACTATTTTCGACTCTTTCTCTCCTCTATAGCCTCCCATAACCAACATCGCACATATTTCTCTCTCTTTCTACTCCAAAATAGCTTCCAACCACCTTTCTCATCTCATTCAGACCTAAGCTATAGAAATCTGAACTCCCAGCAATCACCCACTGTGATTACTGATCAATAGCCTAAATCTTCTTCTATTATGGATTCCTATAAGATTTATTTTGCAGCCGGTTTTAAGTCTTTCGATATTACGAGGAATGTTTCTCGTTCAGAGGTTTGGTATGATTGGGTTGAACGAGGCAGAAACGTAATGAGCAGCTCATGTTTCAACCAGAAGACCATGGAATGGTTGTGTAATGTATTAAAGGAGGCATCACTAGTTAAAGGTAAAGTCGTGAGAAGATGGAGGTCCCAGGAACAGTTTTCTCAGTTTTTTTTTTCCAGGAATTATAATAGCAAGGGGAGATATATAAGTATCATCAATTTGCAAGGAAAAAGCAGGTCGGTCATAATCATTCCAGAAGTTGCGTTCAATGTGGGTTGGTTGGAGCTGGCCAATAAAATTGAGAAGTTCATTTTTCACTTTGCACCAAAGACACTCCCAAACACAAGATGGTCGTTCCTGAGACTGTCAGAAGGAGTAAATGGATTACAAGAGAAATCAACGATGCTGTAGCAATAGAGAAGGGCGACACTCTAGTTATTAAAGGTGGGTCCAGTCCAGCCCAGAACGAACAGTTACGCAGGAGCATTTATGGCTCTTTCCCTGTGAATTGTATAGAGGCTCCGACTCTTTCAGAAATTCGTAAATGGGCAAGTGCTAATTGGAACCAAGCGCATGGTTTGAACATCTACTAAATGGGGAACAACAGTTATCTTTTCGAGTTTGCCTCAATCATAGCTGCTGAACATGTTTTTAAGGGGAAAATGGATGTGGAAGGAACAAAACTTGAACTTGCAGTGGTGGTCGCCGACAATAGGGCAATCCAGTCCAGGAAGACTTTGAAGGAAACGTGGATCAGGTTGGTAGGCCTACCGTTGTAGCTATGGTCGCATAAAGTTTAAAGGCCGTCGGTGATTATTGTGGAGGGTGGGTGAGAACGGAGGAGGAAACTGAGCCCTGTAACCATCTGAAGTGGGCTAGAGTTTTAATCAAGGGTGGTGGAAATCACATTCCGAAGGAGATGAAGTTAGAATTTGAAGGTACAGGTTATGTAATTCAAATTTGGGATGAATCTCTGGTGAGATTTTACGTCGGAGAAGAGAAGGCTGAAAGGACTGCTGGTTTGACCCAATGGATAAAAGGTGTAGCTGGGGTATCCGGGTCCGCAACAGCTGGCGACAGTGATCACCACGTGGGTTGCTCAGAAAAATTTGAATCCTTCAAAAGTGCACGTGAGATGGCACGTGAGGATCTTCCCTAAGGACTGAATAAAAGGGCTTTGGGCTCGCCTCTTTTGGGCCCTGATCCTTTGGCCCAAATTGTAAACTTAAATATTTCTGAGGAGGCTATCATTAGGCCCTCAGATTCTTTTAATGTTGAAAGTGAGGCCTTCTACGATTCGAATAGTCCACTCCCAGTATATTTGGAGATTCAACAACTTTCTCCAGTTATCGACGAAGGAGAATTTCGCCAAGCCCTCGAACAGAATGACATGCAAACACAAGTGGAGTATGCTCAACTGGAGGCTAGTGGTACTAGAGGTGGGATTATCTTATTGTGGGATAGTAGTATCTGGGAGGGAGTAATTTGTGAGGTGGGATCCTACTGTATTACTGTAAGTTTCTGTGGCAAAACACAAGATTTCTGCTGGCATCTATCAAGTGTGTATGCTCCAAATGGTAGAGAGGAAAGGGAAGAGGTGTGGTGGGAATTGGGGGCTGTTAGAAGCTTCTTGGATGGTCCTTGGGTGATAGCTGGAGATTTCAACACCCTACGATTCCCTTCAGAAAAGAAGAATTGTAATTGATTCAACAAAGCTATGGAAGAATTCTCAGAATTTATAGTGGATATGGAACTGGAGGATTTACTCTCATGATATTGTATTGGACAGGTTTTTGATTTCAGTAGAGTGGGAAGTCTCTTTGAGAAACATTAAGCAACACTTCAGAGAGGATCATAGTCCTTTGAAAAAACTGAAAAATCTTAAAAGAACTGGTGGTTAAAAGAATGGTGGGAGCAAAACTGTTCAAGGCAATTTGGGTATGCAAAAGCAAAGTGTCCCCAATCAATTGTCTGACTTAGAAATGGTTCAAGAACAAAGAATGTTGTCTGAAGATGAGGCTTATTTGAGGGCATCTCTAACAGTAGAGTTTGAGGAGATTGTTAAAAGGGAAGAAGTGGCATGGAGGCAAAGATCCAGGTCTCTATGGCTCAAAGAGGGTGATATAAATACCGAATTCTTTCACAGAACTACCAATTGTCACAAGAGGTACAACAACATTGATAGTTTGTTGATCAATGGGGCCATGGTAGATGATCCATCAGAGATTTCAGAGAGAATCACCAACTTCTATCAGAACTTATACAATGAAACCGAACTATGGAGGCCAAAGTTCAATCTGAGAGAACAATCTATGTTAAATGAGGAGGACAATGTTTTACTTCAGAGCCAGTTTGGAGAACAGGAAATAAAAGATTGTGTCATATCATGTGCAGGGGATAAAGCGCCTGCCCAGATGGCTTTTCTATGGCGTTCTTCATCCATTGTTGGGATGTGGTAAGCAGTGATGTGATAGCTGCTGTTCAGAATTTCCATACCCAAGGTTATTTCGAAAAGCGCTTTAATGCTACCTACATAACCTTGATCCCCAAGAAGGTGGGAGCCAAAGAGTTGAAGGATTTTAGACCAATTAGCCTAATTAGCAGTTTCTACAAGATCATTTCCAAGCTCTTGACTGAAAGGCTCAAGAAAGTGATGTCTAAGATAGTGGATGCTCAGCAAATGGCTTTCATCAAGGGGAGGCAGATCATGGATGCTATTTTGATAGCAAATGAATGTGTGGATGTGAGAAAGATATCCAAGGTTCGTGGGATTCTATGCAAACCAGACATAGAAATGGCTTATGATCATCTCAATTGGGATTACCTATGGAAAACTTTGGAGAACATCGGCTTTGGTCGCTGGTGGATCAAGTGGATATAGTTTTGTGCCAGTACAGTCAAGTTCTCCGTCTTGATCAATGGTTCACCTTCTGGTTTTTTCTCTTCTGAGAGAGGATTGAGACAAGGGGATCCCTCATCCCCTTTTCTCTTTATTCGGGCAATGGGAGGACTCAGTGACACGTTGAAAACAGCTCAAATAAATAACAAGATCAGGGGTTTCAAGGTCAATGCTGGTGACATCAAGGTCCCTCAATTTCCCACCTTTTATACGCTGATGATGCACTAGTTTTCTATGATGCAGAGAGCGATCAATTGAAGCAGCTAAGAGTTATCTTTATCCTTTTTGAAGCTATTTCTGGGCTCCACATCAATTGGGAGAGGAGTTTTGTGTATCCAGTCAATGAAGTTCCAGGTATCAACAGGCTGGCCAACATTCTGGGAGGAAAAGTAGGAGATTTACCCACTACATACCTTGGCATGCCACTGGGGGCAAAGAGTAAATCCATGAATAATTGGGATGCAGTCTTAGAGAAATGCGAGAAGAAATTGGTAAATTGGAAGAGTCAATATCTCTCACTCGGAGGTAGAGTAACTTTGATCAACAGTGTACTAGATGCCTTGCCAACCTACATGATGTCTTTATTACCATGCCAGTTGAGGTCATCAAGAAGCTGGACACTTTGAGAAGGAAAGGAATTTCTAATGGCAAGGCAACTGTGAGACAAAGAAGCATCACCTCGTAGATTGGTGTACAGTTATCTCTGGCAAGCAGGGGGGTGGGTTGGGAATTAAGAACTTGAGGTTACAGAATCAGAGCCTTCTGCAGAAATGGTTATGGAGATTTGCTTCAGAGGAACAATCCTTATGGAAAGAAATAATTATGTCCAGATATAGGATGGAAAATCAATGGATAACAAAGGAAGTAAAGAATCCATACGGGGTTGGGCTGTGGAGAACTATCAGGAATCAGTGGCCTAGACTATGGCACAATTCAAAGATAAAAGTAGGCAATGGTGGGAAGATATCTTTCTGGAATGATGTCTGGGTAGGTCAACAATCACTGAAGAGTTTGTTCCCTGATATTTACATTCTGAATCAACAGTAGAAGGCAACAATCTTGGAAGTTAGAGATAATCAGGGATGGAACCTCAGCTTCAGGAGAATGCTCAATGATTGGGAAGTGGAAAGGCTGACACTCTTGAACAGTTTAAGGATTACTCCAATGAGGTGGACAGTTTAGTTTGGTTGAAGGATAAGCAAGGAAGATTCTCAGTCAAATCTGCCTATAATTGCATCAGTAACATCAGTCCTCAACTTGGTTTCTGGCCATGGAAAATGATTTGGAAAGTTAAAATTCCATACAAAGTGGCATGCTTTACATGGTTAATGGCTAAACCAGTGTTTTGGACGGCGCGAGCTCAAAGGCGACAAGGCCTGCCTCGCTCTAAGGCGCGGCGCGCGGCGAGGCGCTCGCCTTTTTGAAGTGCGGCGCCAATAAATACCAAAAAATTAAAATATTTAATTGCAGGCGGACAAATTCCACATTTTTTTACATTTCTGTAACCACCAATCAAATGTTGTTTGTGTCGAGTAATTCCGCCATTGAAAGTTTCTCGACAAAAGATACATGTGACTGAATCTTTTGTTGGGCCTTTGGCACCATAATTCCAACCTATGTCTTTTTTGCTAGCGTCCGACGATTCCATTGAATTTGAACCTACTGTTTATAACTGTGTAACAAAATTTAAACAATTATTGAACAGAAAAAATAGGAGCAAAACAACCAATGCCTCACTGGTCCAAACAGAGAAAAAAAAAACAGAGGAAGAAACAGAGGAGAAAAAAAAACAGAGCAATTAACAGAGGTGAAAAAAAACTGAGGGTAAAAAAACAGAGGAGAAAACCAGAAAACGAAGAAGAGAATAGAATCAGTCAAAAAAAAAAAAAAACCAGAGGTGGCCAGAAATAGGACAGTTGTCGCCGGAAAAAAAAGAAGAAGAAAGAAGAAGAACAGATGAAGAAGCAGAAGTCGAAAATACAGGAGGAAGAAAGAAGAAGAAAGAAGAAGAACTGAAGAAAAAGAAGAAGGAGAAAGAGACATACCTGAAACCTTGAAGGAGAAGAGAGGAGGAGGCAAACAAAAAACCCTAGCTGCTATTTTTATTTAGTCCTCCACTTCATTTAAGTCCTCCACTTTTTTTAATTGTTTTTTTTAAAACCCTAGCTGCTCGCCTCGCCATTTATTCTCGCTCGCCATGGCGCCATCCTCGCCTTTCTCGCCATTGGCGCGCCTTTTGAAGGTCTGCTCGCCATGGCCATGAAAGGCGCAGCAGCCACGCCTTGCCTCGCCTCTCGCCAAAGGCGAGAAGGCGCTCGCCTTTAATAACACTGGGCTAAACAAGCCGTTTTAACACAAGACAATGTGATGAAAAGGGGTTTACAACTTTGCTCCAGGTGTTTTTTTGTGAAACTGAAGCTGAAACAATAAATCATCTTTTCCTTCACTGTAAAGTGACTGAACAACTTTGGCAGTTCTTCATCAATTCAAGAGTGCTTAGTTGGACTATGCCAAGGAATACAGTTGAAGTTCTTGCATGCTGGAACAGAGATGGTAATTTGTCAAGCCATAGGGAGAGATGGAAGATTGTTCCAGCTTGCATCTGGTGGACTGTCACGTCCCAAAATACCCGCTAGACGTGATTGGCACCAAAGAAACACCACCAGCTGTGCGAACCTATATATCATACCCTTAATCATTTACGAAAACACTAAAAGAAAATAAGTGCGGTGTTCAACAACGTTATTAATGATAAAAATGCGAAATAGTCGCCAACCAAATCCATAATCGATTTATGAAAACCAACCAACGCTAAGATAAAAAATCTCTAGCCCACATCCTACACTAAGACATGGAGCATCTAACGTAGTTAGTTATACGAGTTTCGAGTGTCGGGCATGTAAACCCAAAATAAAAAAAAATAACTAGAAATAAACTAGATAAACCGAAACGGCCGCTCTCCACGAACAATGCGCGGCTCACCTCAAAGAAAATCCACTCACGAAATCTTCAACTACCAAACCTCATTCTCATATTTAACCGTACGGACTACGCAGGTAAGGAGTTAGTTATACATAAATATAACCGCAAGATCCCGCTCACCACTTTAAATACCCCTAACAAGTGTTAGAAAAATACAAACACACAACAAGCACAAAATATTACATTACATGAATATATCATTAAATGATAAGAACCAAGGCCCAAACCACCGTTTATCAAGTATATTATATATCTCAACACAATTTACACTAAGGACCACATCGTCATAAAGCATAGCTTAAAGAATTAATCAACACCATGAATCCACTTCGCAACATACACAATGTGCCAAATATGTTGGGAAGCATACACAATGCTAAGGAAGCATACACAATGCCCCAATATCATTAAGAAGCATACATTAATGCTAGGGAAGCATACACAATGCCTAATATCATCAAAAAGCATACACACGCGAAGGGAAGATACACAACGCCTCAATATCATGGCTCGCGGCTATATCACATCACAAAACAATTTATGAAGAGAGTTTTAGATTATTTGAAAATAAAATATACGGGCGGCTCTTAAGGACCACCGATTCTCGCTTAACACACGCTCGCCCCAACACATGGACCAGCAAGACAAAACATATTTTTAAAACAGGTTTTGAAAAGCAAGTACTCAAAGTTTAAAGTCTCACTTACCTCAAATTCACAATTCAAGCACACTTCCCAATAAATCAAAACTGTGTTCTCGAGTCTCCGGATTGCCTCAAACTACACGAAAACGGATTTTGAATGGTCAAAACCCTTAGCGTACACCACTTCTATATTTTTAGAGGCTTAAACGGTTAAAGTCAAATTTTAAAGGACGAAAACGCCCTCCGGTCAATGTATTCAAAATCCGACAAGACATATGTTTTCCAAGGCCTTAACGAGGATTCCAACGATATATGTAAGTCTAAAATCCGACACTATTTGCCCTTTCAAATCAATGATTTTGATCAAGAACCCAGAGCTAAACTTTCTCAATTCCTCAAAATATCCCCATATTTTCACCATAAAGATTCACCCATAATTATGTAACAAACTTAAATAAAAGTTAGAGTCATTACCTTAATGAGTTGGGTGGAAAATCTTTATTTTTCTTCTCTCCCTTCTTCTCTTTTTCTCCCTTTCTTCTTGCGCTTTTTTTTTTCTCTCGTTCGGCTTCGTTGCTCTCGCTTTTGTAATTCACGTCTGATTTTCTTATTCCCTTTTACTCTTTATTTTTTTTTTCTTTTTGTGGGCTTGGCCCATATCTCTTTTTCCTTTTTTTTTTCCCCCTAAAGGACCCTTTAATCCTCATTTTCTTTTATTTTGTACCACTTAATTCTTCTATATTTTTTTATTTTTATTTTGATTAAATACCAAAATAACCCCTTATTTAATATGGGTTATTACATTCTCCACCACTTAAAATGACGTTCGTCCTCGAACGGGTCTAATTCATACCTGTCGCGTTAAATAAATGAGGATATTTATCGACTCCCAAGTAGCCTCCTCGGTTGGGTGGTTACGCCATAACACTTTGACTGAAGCTACCTTTTTCGACCTCAATTGTCGTACTTGCCTATTTAGAATAGATATGGGACCCTCCTCATAAGTCAAATTCTCATCGAGCTCCACATCCTCTGGCTGAATCTTTTGGCTATCATCACCAACATATCTTCTTAGCATAGACACGTGAAATACAGGATGAACAGCAGACAATCTAGGTGATAAAGCAAGTCTATATGCCACCAACCCAATTCGATCCAAAATCTCATAAGGACCAATGTATCTTGGACTTAACTTACCTTTTCGACCGAATCTCATAACTCCTTTCATAGGGGATACTTTTAGAAAGACTTTTTCCCCCTCCACGAACTCCATATCACGTACTTTCTTATCCGCATAAGACTTTTTTATCCTTTGTCTTGTCAGTCTCTCGAAGCCGTTCTCGTATCAACGCAACTTTTTTTCCAAGGCTTCGCCGAACCAAATCCGACCTAATAGTTGTGCTTCGCCGGCCGAACCATCCAACCGGTGAACGACACCGCGACCATATAGAGCCTCAAACGGCGTCATCTGTATACTCGATTGGTAGCTGCTATTATAAGCGAACTCTGCCAAAGACAACTGATCGTCCCAATGACCACCAAAATCTATCGCGCAAGCTCTAAGCATGTCCTCTAAAATCTCGAATAACTCGCTCAGATCGTCCACCGTCGATTTGGGATGAAAAGACTCAACTCGACCTCGCGAACCCAACGACTTCGAAAACACTTCCAAAACTCAGCAAATCGTGCACCTCGATCGATATTATAGAAACGGGCACACCACGAAGTCGAACTATCTCACTCGAGGTAAATATTCGCTAACCGCTCGCGGTATGGGTAACCCGAAGGCATAAAATGAGCGGATTTTGTGAGTCTATCCACAATCACCCAGACTGAGTCATGTTTCTTGAAAGTATTCGGCAAACCAACTACGAAATCCATCGTAATCCTTTCCCACTTCCACTCTGGGATAATCAAGTTTTGCATTACTCCACCGAGTTTTTGATGTTCATATTTAACCTGCTGACAATTTAAGCAACTTTTCACATGTTTCAAAATATCAGCCTTCATACCTTTCCACCAATATAATCCACGCAAGTCTTGGTACATCTTCGTAGCACTGGGGGATGAGTATCGCGACTATGAGCCTCTTCAAGAATTACTGCTTCCCATCACCCACCATAGGAATACCGCGATTCACTATGACAACGTAACACGTCTTCGCCATTAATAGAGAATGACTTTACGCCCATTTTGCACTCGATCTCGTAGTTCAAAAGACGGATCTTCATATGTGCAAGCCTGACTTGTCCCACTAAGGACGATTCGTGCCACCATACCGCAAGTAACCCGCCCCGCACCGCGATCAATCCGAACTCCGTGGTTGGCTAATGCCGAATATCCTTAGCCATGAGTCGTTCTTCGCTAAACCGCCAAGCCGCCCATATACTTTCTACTTAAGGCGTCTGCCACCACATTCGCCTTACCAGGATGATACAAAATATTAAGATCATAATCTTTAAGTAACTCTAACCACCGTCGCTGTCTCAAATTTAGATCTCTTTGCTTGATTATGTATTGCAGACTCGTGATCGTATAGATTTCACCACGCCACCATAAAGATAGTGACGTATGATCTCGAAAGTGCAAATACAATTGCGGCCAATTCTAAGTCGCGAGTTGGATAATTCTTCTCATGTTTCTTTAGCCGCCGAGACGCATCGAGACGCATAAGCTACCACTTTGCCATTTGCGCATCAAGACACAACCCAACCCGACTCGAGACGCATCACATAAATGGTGAAATCACCTCATCAGTAGGTAAGGTCAAAATCGGTTCGTAGTCAATGCAACCTTTAATTTTTGAAAACTTTCTGAACATTCATCTGACCACTGGAATACGACACCTTTCTGAGTTAAACGTGTCAATGGAGCGGCTATCTTCGAGAAACCCTCCACAAACCTCCCGTAATATCCAAGTCCCTAGTCACGATGTCGCGTATCTCGCGGGAGTAGTGGGTTGAGCCAATCTCGAATCGCTTCAATTTTCTTTGGATCAACTTCAATCCCATCTCTCGGGACACTCGCGTGTCCTAAAAAGGAAACCGTGCTCAACTGTGAACTCACATTTTGAGAACTTGGCATAAAGCTTTCGTTCCTTCGTGTCGTAGCACAATTCTCAGTGTTGTCCATGCTCACCCTCACTTCGAGAGTAGACCAAAATATCATCAATGAACACAATCACAAAATGGTCTAAGTATGGCTTGAATACCCGAGGTCCATAAATGCGGGGGCATTAGTCGGCCGAATAACATCACCAAAAATTCAAAGTGCCCATATCTTGTCCGAAAAGCTATCGGGAGATGTCCTCGCCCGATTCTCACCGATGATAACCTGATCTCAAGTCGATTTTGGAAAAATGAGTAGCACCCTATAGCTGATCAAACAAATCATCAATACGAGGCAATGGATGCTTATTCTTGATAGTCGCCTTGTTCAGTTGCCTGTAGTCAATGCACATTCTCATCGTGCCATCCTTCTTCTTCACAAATAACACAGTGCACCCCAAGGCGTTACACTAGGCCTAATGAACCCCTTATCAAGTAGCTCGTGAGCCGAGCCTTCGTTCTCTCAACTCGACCGGAGCCATACGATATGGAGGAATAGAGATAGGTCGAGTCCCCCGGAACTAAATCACCGCCGAACTCGATTTCTCTCATGGGGGTGGCGGGTAAATCTTCGGGAAAAACATCCGCAAATTCGCGAACAACAGAACACTATCAATAGTAACATTCTCCGCTCGAGTATCATGAACGGTGGCAATAAAACCCAAACACCTATGATTAATCATTCGGGCGTGCTTCTTTACATAAGATATTATTTTTTCCTTGAGTCGCACGAGTCATGCCTTTCCACACTAAAGGTTCTCCAGGAAAATTAAAATGTATAAGCTAGCATAGCAATCAACCAATGCATAACATGATGCCAACCAATCCATGCCCATAATCACATCGAAAGTTTGGACATAATGGTAACACACATAGATCAACTACGGTGTCCCCGCCCCGAACGTATATCACACAATCTCTATAAACTCTATCCACTAATATACTCTCCCCACCGGGGTTTCCACCACATATGACACATTAATAGACTCAACTCCCCGTTCTAAGAATATAGCAAAAGAATTAAGATACATACGATTACGTAGAACGGGGATCAAAGAGCAACGCACCACGAGAACCGATAGTAATAATACCCGTGACTACCGCATTGGGGACGCCCGACATCCCGTCCGGTCATAGCAAAGAATCCCGTGGTCCACCCCCTCCCCGAGCAACCCGCGCACCCCCGTCGACCCCGCCCACGAGCACCCCGGCGAGCGGCCCTAGCCGGTTAAATCCGACCCCGCGTAGCTATAGAGTTCCCCGCGTCGGTAAGAGCTCGACTAGCACCCGAATTTCCTTGTGACGCAGTTAGCAATATGCCCCTTTTCACCACAAGTAAAACAAGCCCCATCCGCCCCAAAGCAACGACCATCGTGATTTCTACCACAGAACACCTGATGATAACCCGACCGGGCGAGCCGCTACCCTTCTCTCCGCATCCGCCGGGCCGCCGGCCCCGTCTAGCCGAAAGCCACTAGAAGACCGCACCACCGATTCCCGACCGAGCAGTCCGGACCGCCCACGATAAAAACCGCTCTTGCCCCAGATGGGGCACTACTAAACCCACCCGTGTTACGTGACTTTTTGCTTTCACGCTCAACTTTGTCCATCTCTAGATAGGACTCGTAACGGAGAGCATTGTCAACTACATCTGAATAGGTACCATATCGCACATCTCGTACTACAGGACCACGATAGCGATGCTCAAGTCCATCCACGGATCGCCTCACCTTCTCTCTCGGATCCTCAACCAAAGAAGGCACATACCTGGATAAATCTGTAAACTTGGCCTCATACTCTGTAATGGTCATAGTTCCCTGCCGCAAATTATTGGACTGACGTCTCATGTCATCTTGCTTGCTTAATGGAATAAACCTGTCCTTAAATAGTGCTAAAAATTCTGACCAAGTAATGGGTGGTAACCCTGCTTGTCTACCTCTCTAAATCGAAATCCAACAAGACTCTGCAGACCCTCAGAATAAGAAAGTGGCAAATTCCACACTACGAGTCTCCTTCGCCCCAACGTAGTCAATATCTTTTCACAACGATCAATGAACGAGGTTCAATGTTGGTGAAGCATCGCTCGGTGGCTTAAGATTCATGAAATTCTTAAACTCCTCGATTGCCCCGTAGACCGGACAACCTCATTGAGGGGCTCGAGGTGTCCGATTAGTCGCAACATTCAATCGAACTTGAGCTTGTTCGTGAAGTGACTCCGAGGACGGAAGTCCACCATGATTAGCGCCAATGCCTCCAACACATTAAACAATCTCGGTCACCACATCCGCGGGCAAAGCAATAAGAGGGCAAGCGGCCCGGTGTCGGGAGTGTTTTGAACCACTTGTTCGCACTTGCTTTCGACGCAACTCGGGCCGACCCCATTCACAACTTCAGCCGAGGAGTGGCCCGAGTCCTAGCCCGAGCTCTAGTCCGACGAGCATTAGCTTGTTTACCACCGCGGGTAGCACCGTCCACACCACGTTTAGCAGACGAAGACGCGCGTTTTTAGCCTATCGCGAAATAAATATTACAAGGTTAGACTTGATTCAACTCACGCACGAACAAGGAATGAAAGAAGGGAAAACTTCCTAGATGTCTAGTAGCCTCAAGGTCATAAGTATGGACGCCTACATACCTATGAACAAGACTCTACTAAACACTACTCCATGACCCGGGACTTAAAGCTTAAGTTCTGATACCAACTTTGTCACGTCCCAAAATACCCCTCGTGACGTGATTGGCACCCAAAGAAAATACACCGCCAAAGTAGCCATATATCATATCCTTAATCATTTACGAAAGCACTAAAAGAAAATAAGTTTGTGTCCAACAATGTTATTAATGATAAAAATGCGAAATAGTCGCCAACCAAATCCATAATCGATTTATGAAAACCAACCAACGCCGATAAAAAGAATCTCTAGCCCACATCCCACACTCACAGAGCATCTAACGGAGCATCGTAAACCCAAAATAAAAGAAATAAATAGAAATAAACTAGATAAAGCAAAATGGTCGCTCCACGAACAATGCGGTGGCTCACCTCAAAGACAGTAATCCACTCACGAAATCTTCAACTACCAAAACCTCATTCTCAATAAGATCCGTACGGATACGCAGTAAGGAGTGAGTTATACATAAATATAACCCAGTAAGATTCTCGACCCGCCACTTTAAATATCCCTGAAACAAGCGTTAGAAAATACAAACACACAACAAGCACAAAACATTACGCACATGAATATATCATTATATAATAGCAACCAAGGCCCAAACCACTGTTTATCAAGTATATTATATATCTCAACACAATTTACACTAAGGACCGTCATAAACAAAGAAGTTAAAGAATTAATCAACACCATGAATCCACGGCAACATACACAATGTGCCAAATATGTCGGGAAGCATACACAATGCCCCAATATCATCAAGAAGCATACACAATGCCCCAATATCATCAAAAAGCATACACAATGCTAAGGGAAGCATACACAATGCCCCAATATCATGGCTCACAGCTATATCACATCACAAAATAATTTATGAAGAGAGTTTTAGATTATTTGAAAATAAAATATATGCGGGGCCGGCCTCAAGGACCACCGATTCGCAAGCACACGCTCGCCCCAACACATGGACCGAGCGGACAAAACATATTTTTAAAAACGGGTTTTGAAAAGCAAGTACCCAAAGCTTAAAGTCTCACTTACCTCAAATTCACAATTCAAGCACACTTCCCAATAAATCAAAAGCGCGTTCTCGAGTCTCCTGATTGCCTCAAACTACACGAAAACGGATTTAGAATGGTCAAAACCCTTAGCGTAAACCACTTCTATATTTTTAGAGGCTTAAACGGTTAAAGTCAAATTTTAAAGGACGAAAACGCCCTCCGGTCAATGTATTCAAAATCCGACAAGACATATGTTTTCCGGAAGGCCTTAACGAGAGGATTCCAACGATATATAGAAGTCTAAAATCCGACACTATTTGCCCTTTCAAATCAATGATTTTGATTGAAGAACCCTAGAGCTAAACTTTCTCAATTCCTCAAAATATCCCCATATTTTCACCATAATGATTCACCCATAATTATGTAACAAACTTAAATAAAAGTTAGAGTCATTACCTTAATGAGTTGGGTGGAAAATCTTTACTTTTCTTCTCGCCCTTCTTCTCTTTTTCTCCCTTTCTTCTACTACGTTTTTTTTTTCTCTGTTCGGCTTCTATTGCTTCTGCTTTTGTAATTCACGTCTGATTCTCTTATTCCCTTTTACTCTTTATTTTTTTTTTCTTTTTGTGGGCTTGGCCCACATCTCTTTTTCCTTTTTTTTTTTTTTTTTGATTAAATACCAAAATAACCCCTAATTTAATATGGGTTATTACATGGACAATATGGAAGGAGAGGAATCAAAGATGCTTTAAAGACAAAAGTATCACCTTCCAGAAATTGAAGATGAATTGTCTAGTGTTTTTCTATTTTTGGTGTATTCATGAATTCCCCCAAGAGGTAGAGGATATAACTAGTATTCTAGATTGTTTATAGGGCTTTAGGTGGTAGGTTTTGCTTTCTCTAACTACTACTTGTAATTACTACTGAAAGTACACTTTTGGTGTATTTTCTTTGTTGATAATAGATATGTTAACTGTTCAAAAAAAAAACAAAAAAAATAATCTTGGTTCAAACCATTAAAAGTTCTGTATTCCTTGGCTTAAACCATGTAATAGACTCAGAAAATCAAATATTCACAACAACAATTATGCCTCAAAGAAGTTGGGTTCAGCTATATGAATTTTCACTTTTCCACTAAGTTGAGCGGACTCTTCGTTTTTGATGTTGCACTCGTCTTGACACGGGACGGGTGTGGGATACGTCTCGGATACGGTCAACCAACTTCGGATTCTTTGACCAAAGTCTATGGACAAATTTGGTGGGAAAATTGAGATTTTTGAAAGATAAAACAAATTTAAGACATGGGAAATGACATACCTTCAATATTATAGTCCTTTTGTCCCATATTCATTGCTTCATGTTTCAGGCCAAACAGAGAGAAACCAAGAATTGAAGGGGTCGTGTTCTTTATAGCTCTATTTTTATAATTTTGAATTTTCTTGGCCGAATCCCCGCACCCGTATCCACACCTGATCCCTACTCCCGAATCTTAAAATTTAGATTTTGTCGAATCCGACACTCAGATCCATGGCGGTATCATATACTTGCACCCGAGGCCGAGCAACTTAGCTTTTCCATTTGAGCTGAGGGTCTTTCAGAAACAATCTCTCTGCCCCACAAAGATAGAGGTAAGGCTTGCGTACATCTTACCCTCTCCAGACCCCATTTGTGAGATTATCTTTTGGGTATCTTTGTTGTTGTAACTTTTCCATTTAAGCTCAATTCATGTAAACCATCATATCAAATAAAAACAAAAGTGAAAAATAAGTTAATTATATATAAATTTTAGTAATAATAAGGCGAAATACATAGATGGCACCTTTAAGTTGTCCACAACGACCAAATAGACACCTTAACTTTGCCTGGATAGACACATTTACTTGACACAGGTGTGTCTCGTGGATACCTCAAGCTGATATGGCTAAATATATGTCTTTCCCCCAAATTTGAGCCTGTGAAATGTTTAAATTCTATTTTCCTTTTTTAAAATTATACGGGCCCCACATTTTCACCATCTTCGTCATACTTCTTCAAATCTCCATTCACCATTAAAGTATCATGAAAATTTCAACCTCAAAGAAAATATATAGGGTCTAAACAAATGTTTAGCTAAATTTTGACACACCTAAATTTGACCCATAAGAACTAGATAACCCCCAAAAATAAGATATAAAAGAAACAAATTTCTGCTCTAGAAAATAGAAATAGAGGGGAAAGGAGGGGGGAGGATGCAGGAACAACGACGGGAAAGGTGGGGGAGTAGCATCGGAGGTAAAGAGGTGTTGAGGGAATGATGAGGATGGAGAGGTAAGGAAGAGCAGATTCAAGAAGAAGAAGAGGGGTGGAGGGGAGGGTTTTTCTATAAAAAATGGAAGTTACAATTTCTTGAAAGAGATGTACAAAAAATTGCATTTTTCTTAAAAAAATTACTATTCTATTAAAAAAACACGTATCATCCGCTGATTTGTCCATTTGGTACGTTCTGCGATTGCAGCTCACGCGTAAGGTCTGCTGGATCCGGGTGTCCACGGGACACACCTGTGTCAAGCAGAGGCGTTTATCTAGTCATTGACAACTTAAGATGTCTATCCGGTCGTTGTGGACAACTTAAGGGGAACATCTGCTATTTCACCTTATAACAATATTGGAAGTCTCTTACAAGACTAAATCCTATCCCCTAACTATCTTTTTCTTCCATTGTGCCCTATCGTTAGCTAAGTCTGCATTGATTAAAAATCAAATATTCACTAGTATCAAAAATTGTAGGGAAATCTTTTTCTTCCGAATAACATGCTGAAAAATATTAAACAATTTATGGAAGCAAATCGACTTCCAATACAATAAGGCAAACTCTCATTTCTCTAACATAAATACTTTTAGCTTACTTCAGATACCGTTACTACCATAAGAACAATATCATTTGCACCCAAGGGTGAGTGGTCAATGAAGTGGGCAAGAACCATAAGGTTTCAGGTTCAAATCTCCGCAGAGGCAAAAACACTAGGTGATTTCTTCCCATCTGTCCTAGCCTTGGTGGACATAGTTATCTGGTACCTGTTGCTGGTGGGAGGTGGCAGGTATCCCGTGGAATTAGTCGGGTGCGCGCAAGTTGGCCTGGACTCCACGGTTATTTAAAAAAAAAAAGTAGAACAGTATCATTCAGAAAGTAGAAACATACACGTGAAGTTAAGTTCGTACCGCCGAAGTGCAATGTCCAACAAAGAGTTGCACAATAAAGGGAACTAGTCTAGTTATTAACAAGTTATTAACACCCCCCCTCCCCCCCCAAACACACACAAAAACACGCGCGCGTCCACCATGACCTGCAACTACTGTGAGAGGAACATATCTGCAGAGGTTCTTGTCACCATTCATTCACTGGTGTTACTGAAAATTATTTTTTAAGAGCTTATATCTTTTCTTGCCTCATATTTTTCTTCTGATGCATGTCTTTGTCAGCAAGAAATTATTTTGCTCTATCAGTTGCAAATAATACTAACGACGCAGCTGCTTTTGTAGGTACCGCTGGAACTGACCAAATTCCACCAGAGTCGAGAGTCAGTCCTGGAAATCCATCTTTGAGAGCAAAACTGATGTCTATTTTTTGCCGATCAATTACAGCAGCAAAGAGTTTTCCGTTGACTTTACAGTGTATTTTTGGCTGCATATATGGTAAAAATCCTCTCTTTGTGTGCATTAGTCATTTCTGTAAGGGGCCTATAAAATCGTGCAAAGCTTCATTTATGGTTTGCGTTGTTTCTTCAAGATCGTTTGCTGGTATTTTAGCTTCTTTATACGCATGAAATGTAGGATTTAAGCTCATGTAGACTCCTACACTGAGATTTCTACTGGCCTAGAATGATTATGTTTCCCATCTGTGATGTGTCGTTAAATTATTTTGGTCCTGATATGGATAACATATGTTTTTTTCTTTATGCTTATGATATTCTCTAGAGTGGGATACATAAAGGATATGTTTGTGCTTGCTTGGTCTGGTTCTGTTGCAGAAGAGGTACCCTTTCCTTTGGCCCACGGGTTCAGTCTTGGTTCTCAGCAATATAAAGGGGTTCCTCATACAGGAGTTGTCATCTAATAAAATAAGATAAGACATTATTCTCCACTAACGATAAGGGAAGTAATTATTCTCCTATAACAAAGTGGATATTGAAAATCACAATAGAAAATTGGAATAATTTCAGAGGCTTTCCTTGTCTGTTCAATTTATTGTATTTACTAATAAAGTATATCTATTTAGTGTTATTATCCGCAATTTTCACTGTATTCTCTATTCTTTCTATCAACGTGATAAGTAGACAAATGAAACTCTCCGGTGAGTTCCCATTAGAATGTCAGTTTTCCGTCTTCAACGACCATCATCCCGTGAAGCCATTGGCCATATATGTACTGAACATCTCTTTGAGCTCTCCACGTTATGTTTGATTTTTGAAGCTCATATTGATTTCGGCATTGAGTTATATATAATCGAAGATCTGGAAGCAAAAAACAAAAATAGAAGGTGAGTGAAAGTTTACAATAGAAAGCAGCGTTTGCAAAAGAGCTTATAATTTATTCTTTAGTTAACTCGTACACAAACTCCAGGATAAGAATTCAAGGTTTTGCAATTAAGAACTTCAGGATAATGTCCTGGACTTCGAACTCTCCTGATTCTCTGATTCAGTGGGTCTCTGCCACTCCTTAAGTTGAGGTAGTTTTGTCAAATATTATTTCGATTCTAAAAATAACTATTTTTAACTACATTTGAATCTATGGTTAGTTCAGTTAAGGGTCCGAAAAATGGCTATTTGTGAATTTTGTCCCAAGACGAGTAAGCTGTTTCTAGCATACATGTCAAAGTGGGCTGGTCCGGGCTGAGCATGGTCCCTTTAGGGGGGGGACTGAGGGCCACCGGTCGGGGATGAGGCTTAACAGGCCGCTACGAAGGGTGCTTAATACCACCCGTGGTCCATTAAGTTAATAGGCTGTGCTGGTTTTTTTGGGGCTTAAGCCTGGCTTTATTTATTTTTTTGAGTTTTATGTGATTTTTAATGTTAAATGACAAGTGTTGGACTATAAAAAGTTAAGTGTTGGAGACAACAAATGTGAAAACAAAACCTCTTTTTTTTTTGTTTTTTTTACTTTTTAACACTTGCAGTTTTGTATTTCTAGTGTCAACTTGCAACCTCAAGACTAACATCTGAAATTAGATAAAGAAAATTCTAAATTACAGTAGAAAATAAGGAATGCCTTAACTTACTACATCAAAAGAACCATTGCTTTTTGACTAATTGTTTGGTATAGTTGGTCCTGCATCACAAATATCCTCAAATTCGGACGTTCAAAACTATTTTATGAGTCAGAGTGATCTTCCTGTATTCCTGGATTTCTTCACTTCGCCTTAACCCCATCTCTGTAATCCATTGTTCTTTCGGTGATTATCTTTGTTCATTTAGCTGCATTCTTCATTGTCTAAAAGTACTTTTTGAGACCATGGTTGAAACAGGAGTATTCAGCACACCCGAGGCATAGTGGAAAGAACTAGATATACCAAAAGTTAAAGAATTTGTAGAGAATTATGATTCTCTATTATAGACACACAATCTTCTCTACAAATCAGAACCTCATTGGTGGACCAAAAACACATTAAAATTAAGGAGTCTATTCTTAGAATGTACAAAATCAAAATCAAGCTCTTTTGCTTCAAAAGTACTCCTATTTCTTTCCTTCCGTACTGCTCATATAAGTGTTAACTTCCTCCTAAATGTCTGCTCTAACAGTAGGAAATGTTTCTTGGTTGTAAATCTCTCAAGGTCTCCATGTGAAGTGCTCCCATAAAAACTTACATCAAGTAACTAATTTGTCAAGTTTCAAAAGTTGACCTGCATTAAAGAAACTTCCCTTGTTGTTTTGTAATTCTTCTATACACCGAGCCTCTCAATCAATTTGAATCTTCAAGTGGTGTGCCAAGAGCTTTATGTTCCAGCTTTCTACTTATGCTACCTCAAACTTGAAGCAGGTTTTGTGATTTGCATGTTATAAAATGCTGCATCTTACTTTTTTATTGCAATAGTATATCTATTTAGGATTTTTCTGTCATTTCTTCGAAGTTCCACTCTTACTACTGTAGAGGAAAATTCATTTATACTTCTTGCTTTTATAGGAAGTAATACAACGTCAAGGTTGAAGCAGTTGGGAATGGAGTTCACTGTATGGGTCTTCAAGCATGTAAGATTTCATTACCTATAAGTAGGCGTTTGGACATGCGATTTCATCTCATGAGATGAAATTCCAAATCATCCAAAAAGGCATGATTTGGGATTTCAAATCATGATTTCAAAATTTTTAAATGTAAAACTTGACCCATAAGTTTATATTTTGTAAAAAAAGACCCATAAATTGGTGGATATATTTACCAACCATTTATATCAAATATCAAATATGCTCAGCGTGAAGAGATTGTTCGTGCCATGTGGGAGGATTATATTAAAGAGTAGTTATATTACTATTCATGTTAAATGTTCCTTTTTATTGAACTAAAGTTTGATCAATTGATGTTGTATTTTTTAGAAAGGCCTTCTAGTAGCGTATTAATTTTGTTATGAACTATGACTTGCTCATTTGGTAAAATTGTATAAGAATTGGGAAAGTTTTGATGGTTTTCACAACTTGTGGGACTTTTATGTCTATAAGAAAAAATACAACTTAAGAAATCCAAATTGCATGTCCAAACATGATTTCATCTCATGATTTCAAATCATGTCCAAACGGCTCCTAAGAATCTCCCACAACATACTGAAGCTCAACAATCCTGTCATGTGCTACTAAAGGAGCTCCAGCATTGTCCAACATAGGTTAAAGAAACATGTGGGAAGTGCGATAACAATTAGGGGTACTTAAGAACATCTTTTTCTGAAAATTAAGACTCCTTTTCATGATTATATAGGATTGGAATTCCTTTACTAGATAAGTCGAAGTTCATTTCAATAGTTCACCATGAAGGTGCCAAAGTATATGCGCGACGTGGCTGTGAGTACTCTTCTTGGTTTCCTGACCAGTCTATGCAATTATATTTGCAAACATGATTTCTTTTTACACCAAATGCATAAATGGAGAATGAAAGAACTTTATATTCCTTAATTTCTTTCCATTGCATTGGAACATCCTCCTCATCCTATTATTCCAAATTGTCTAAGAAAAGGCTACCTTTGCATGCTGCTTTCATCTGGGGTGCCATGCTTCCTTACTCTTCAACTCAGAACCACATGATAGTGCAACAATAAGTAATGTACATCTTTCTTGAACTCGTTGCATAAATAATACTAACTTAAATTAACAATCTGTTCCCTGTGTCTAAGATTTGCTTGCTCTAACTATTGTATTCCAGATAGCTCTCTATGTGGAGGAAAAGTGACTTCCTTTTTTACTGTTACACTCCATATCTTCTACCCGTCATCCCGTCTTTCCCTTTAGTTAGACATAAGTAATAAGGTCACCTAAGCCTACTTAGACTTGGTCCTCTCTGTACCTAGTGTACATGTAAATCTTTGTATAAACTCCAGTTCCTACCAATACTAGATAACTATTCTGAAGCATAATTCTCAAGTATTCCCTGAATGTTTCTTGTGATGATCTGCTAGAGTTTTTCTTTTTAAAAGTTAAACCTAGAAATTCGTTGTACTTCAGTTTTGAAACTTGGTGGATAATGAGTCCATTTGTATATTTTTTTCCACCTAAGTATCAGATTTGGTTCACTAGTTAGGGTTCAAATTCGCGTTACACCTACGACATAGTTAGCACAATACTACCTTTGTTGTTGAACCAAAACTTGAGAGAAGATCTCACTTAGAGGCATCCTATCATTAGCACTTGTGTGCAGCCGTGGATATGACAAATAATATCCAATTACCATTATGAAAAATCGAGCCAATGAACCTCATGGATTCATCTTTCTCCTTCATACAAATAATATCCAATTACCATTATGAACAATCGAGTCAATGAACCTCATGGATTCATCTTTCTCCTTTATAATGCCTTTATGGATACATTATTCTAAAGGCTCGTTGTTTAATGTGATCATCCATAACATGATGTCCTATATATTGCACTAAGAGGTTTGTTTAAATTGGCTTTTTAAAAGTAGCTTATAAGCTAAAAGCTAAAAGTCATAAGTTGGGAATGCCCAGCTTTTTTTATTTTTGTACTTTTTTGGCCTAAAAGTAAGTGCTTAAAAACACTTTTTATCTTTCCCAAATACCACAAAGAGTAGAAAAGAGCTTACAAGCCACTAAGCCCTTAAAATAAGCCAATCCAAACACCCTCTAAATGCCTTCTTCCATAATGCATCCAACATTGGTTAGTATGTTAAGTGTTAGTCTTAGAATCGAGTTTTAAGTTATTAGTTACTGTCCAACAAGAAACAAGTATAATATGACTCTAAGGTTTGACACTTGCAAATAGGTGTTTTTGTTCTATTATTATTAGTCTTCCATCTATGTCCGCCTCTCTTTTATTTCTTCGCATGTATTAGAACTTCGCTATGTTGGCAAAATGCCTACAAGAACTTTGTTATCGGCCTTATTAACATTTTGCTAAGTTATATGATACCCTGACACTGCAATCAAGCCTCAAAGAATAACTAAGAATGTGGTGAAATTAATAAGAGGAAGTCAGAAATTCTCGAATGCCTAGCACTAGACGTTACAACTGAAAATTGCATATTGTCTAAGGGGGATTAGAGAAGAATGAAACACTAACAGGAGGATTGAGAAATATCATGGAGGCAAGATACAAAGGAAGGTGGTCGAAATACAGTTTTTTTCTTTCTTCAAAAGAGGTACTAATGCTGATAAAAGATATTCCATCATGGTGTAACAACCCAGCCCGCTAATGATATTGTCCACTTTGGGCCTAGGCTCGCACGACTTTAAAACGCGTTACTAGGGTGTAAGGCTAGCTTAGTTATATATCCAGAATCTCTCTTGTGTTTTGCCGATGCGGGACTTTCCTCCTAAGCTGGGGTGTCACATACACCCCCTTTTATGGACTCAATGTCCTCGCTAAGGTTTGCCCCCGTGTATGGGATTTGCCTAGACTTAGCACTGAGGTTTGCCCCGCCTACCCGGGATTTGCCTAAATTCAGTTGAACTTTGACCCACCATCGACAAGGCTGACACAAGAGTGGCTCTGATACCATATGTAACAGCCCAGCCCGCTAATGATATTGTCCGCTTTGGGCCTAGGCCCGCACGGCTTTAAAACGTGTCACTAGGGTGTAAGGCTTGCTTAGTTATATACCCAGCATCTCTCTTGTGTTTTGCCGATGTGGGACTTTCATCTTAAGCTAGGGTGTCACACATGGACAGTCATGTTGATTGGAGAGGTAATTGGTGATTCTTTGGTGATCAAAGTGGAGATTTTACAATTTCATAGACCTCTTCTATTGAACTTGGGAGTTGGTGATCCACTTTTCCTTACGCTGAAAATGCCATGATTACCTGAGGAAGACGGTCTTTGACTTCCAACGACAATTGCTTTCTTCTTATATACACCAATTCTGATGGTTACTGAAGCAATGTCTTTGAACTTATTTTCTCTGACAGTTTATTACCAATAAATGCAGGGAGCAATGGACCAATTGAGGCTTATGGGCCCTGTTATACTGACAGGGATTCTGAAATCTCTTGATGGTTATTCAGCATCAGAATCAGGTGCTATTGCTTATATAAAACTGAACTTTGTTCGGCTAAGCCATTTGAGATTGATATAATTGGTTTACTATAATTTTTAACAAGTAATATCTGTCCAGATGTTATTGCACGCGAGACGAAAGCATTTGCCTTCCAAGCAATTGGCTTGCTTGCTAAGAGGATGCCTCAACTTTTTAGGTATGCACATTTTCTGATACCTGTTTACTTTTCACTCCCTCCCCTCTCTCCTCTTCCCCGGGGCCTTTTTTTTTCTTTTTTTCTTTTATAGCTAAATTAGATGTTATTTTAATGTGCCATTTTCATTTTGAATTTGTTACAGAGATAAAGTTGATGTTGCTTCAAGGCTGTTTAATGCCCTGCAATCTGAGGCCCAATTTCTTCGTCTTACTATTCAAGAAGCAACAAATTCCCTTGCATTTGCTTACAAGGTTCTACATTCTGAGCTTTTTATTTATACCCTTTTCAAAAAAAAAAAACACTATGTTTTTTATTTATGTTTTCTACAGTCTCCACCCTTTTGATGGCTATTTGGTTTTCAGGATGCACCAAAAAATGTATTAAATGATCTGGAGGCGCTCCTTCTTAGAAGTTCTCAAGTGGTATCCATTTGTAGCATTGATTCCTTTATTTTTGTTGTTCCAGTGTTATGCTTGTTCCTGTTAACTTGAGGGGCTGTATCAAATACGGATGCGAGCTGTTATATTATTCTATTTGTTTTCTTTTTCACAAGGAGGAAGGCGAAGTGCGCTTTTGTGCTATGAGATGGGCAACCTTGTTGTTTGACATGCAGCATTGCCCAAGCCGATTTATTTGTATGCTTGGAGCTGCTGATCCTAAGCTCGATATAAGGTTAGCTTATGAGGTTTACTGTTTAACATTAAGTGGACATTCTTGTTTATTAGCTAATTGTTGGATATCTTTCTAGAATATTCACTTACGACCATAGTAGTACTTTTGCATATTTAGTAGGCGTTTGGCCATAAGAATTATTCACTTTATTCCGGAATTTTTTTCACTTTTTTCACTTTTCAGCGTTTGGCCATAAGAATTCTGAATACAACTTGAAGTTGTATTCCGGAATACCAAAAACTTGTTTTTCAAAAGTTTTCACTTTTTTCACCTTTTTACAACTACATTTCACCAAAAACTACAATTTCAAAAACTATGGCCAAACACAACTCCAACTCCAAAATTCCAAAAAAAGTGATTTTTTTTTTTTTTTGGTATCTATGGACAAATGGGGCCTTAGAATATTTGATGAGACAGGTTCCCTCGTTCTGTAGCTTCATTATGCTTCAATTGTAAGTCTATTCAATGCAGTGACATCATTACCTTCTCTAAAATTTCTATTAATCATTTAGTGATGTTGTTCCTTCTGAGTGAAGAACCTATTCTGTTTTAGTTACCTTATCAAAAAAAAAAAAAAGAAAAAAAAAGTGGGATTCCTTTCCTAATGCTGAAAATGAGACCGCATGGAGTGCAAAGGCATGAAGTTTTTCCTCCACTGAAAATAAAGCTAGCCCATAGGTCTGAAGATTCTGAGGTCCAACATTGCAAAGATAAGGCCAGAAGAAATGGCTCCCTTATTTCCCTAAGTCTTTATCTGGAAAAACTGTCTTAGACTTCAAATATTTGGCTGCTCATCTTCTTTGTCCTTTCAAATGGGTACTGCATAATAGATTAGTGGTAGTGATGGAAAGAAAGCAGGAATTAACTCAAACAGAAGACATGGTATTCCTCATTGTTGAAATAGTTTCTGATCAAGTTATGTGCGATTTATTTGTTGCGTGATTTCTTGCATGGGTTAATAGTGCTATCATCTCCTCTTTCTGTACACGTCTTCAAATGTGCAACTTTTGTTTTCTGTAGGGAAATTGCATTAGAAGGTTTATTTCCTGATGAAGATCAAAGGAAAGCAGTAAGCAAAAGCCTCAACTTAAAGTACCCAAAACTCTCTGACATGCTAGACTGTATTATCCAACAGCAGCCTTCGGTTTTGGATTCTGCTAGTGTGGGAGGATCAAAGCTTCTTTTTCCATCTAAATCTTATGTGGCTATGATCAAGTTTTTGTTGAGGTGCTTTGAGGCAGATATGAAACAGTATAATTTGGTAGAAGGTGCCCATTTTTCGGCTGCAGTTGAGAAATTATGCTTGCTTCTAGAACATGCAATGGCTTACGAAGGCTCTGTTGACCTGCATGCTAATGCCTCCAAAGCGCTTATATCTGTTGGATCTCATGTGCCCCAGGTAGGCTCACATTTCCCTTGAATGGTAGAAGAAGAGGACTACACTAAATTCTCATTTTATATCTGATTTATGGATTCAGGAATTTTTGGTTTTCTAATATTACTGACAGGTGATAGCTTCTCGATATGTCAATAAAGTCGCATGGATGAAGCAATTTCTGGGACATATTGACTTTGATACACGTGAATCTATATCTCGCTTAATTGGAATTGCTTCCTGTTCACTTCCTCTTCACAGTTTGTGTGATCTTATTAGTGAATTGATCGCCTTAATCGGTACAGCACCTAAGTTAAGGTTGTAGCTTTGAGTTTAAAACATTCAGCTGTCTATCACCTCTTGTGGATCATCTCCCTTGTTGGAGCAACTGCATTAGTTTCTGACGGTATAATCCGTTATCAATTCTTCCAGGTTCGAGATGCAGCATGGCGTGCTATGTACTTTAGGATATGTTACTGCAAATTGCATGTCAAGAACCGTTTCTGTAAGTTTTTATCCTTCGGGATTTCTCCGATGTGCATCCAATGCTTTTGTGAAAATTCATCGTCAATTGATGTAAAATGCATAGTAGAACAGCAGTGTACTTGGTTCAAAGGGATACCTTGTTAGCCGAGTTTAGTTGTGCATTACTATTATATATAAGCCACAATCCAAGAACTTTTGCCCTCCTCACTGAGGGCAATTTGGACCTTGCAAGAATTTTAAGGACCATCTTTGAAACCCCACGTGTCCTTAGATATCAATCAGGTTGATTTTTTTTTTTTTTCCATTCTAATGTACTAAGAACCCGAATAATACAAATTGAGAGAAATGCAAATGGGCTGTTGCCTATCTCCATGGTACTAGCTAGATTTTGAGGACTTTCTACAGCCACATGCCCTTATTTTACTCTGCCAGTTACATTTATTATTATCGGCTTTTACCCATGTCAAAAGAAGATATATACAAAACGTCATTCAATAAACAGAACAGTGATCTTATCTTTTAAAAACAGCTTGTCCTTAATTAGGTTGTGTGTGATTTTAGTTCTTTTAGTACTAAAAGGTTAGTGATGGTCTACTTTTTAAAAACTCCAAAATGTCTCTCATGTGTTTCTAATGCTCTGTTTTGAGACTTGCAGCTCCTTTCTTCGGTAAGTTTATCTCCTTTGTTACATTATTTTTTCTTGTGGATTGTTTGCAGAGGCGGATGGAGCACAATAATTAGGGTTTCAATTTGAACCCCAAACTTTCGATGCAGGGTATAAATTTATGTGTAAAAATTTACTAAAATTACAATAATAGTAGATATGAATCCATAACTTTAGAAATATAATGGTTCAATGCTAAAAAATTTAAAAGTTTGATAGAGTTTAAATCCTAGATCCGCCTCTGATTGTTTGGTGTTATGAAATTATTTCAAACAGAGTGAAAAGAGGAGAAAGATGGGAAATCTATCACTCTCTTGTTCTGCATCTCTGAGTCTGTATTTATATGCACTTTTAGTGAAAACTTTGAACATTTCAATATTTTTTAACGCAAAAGACTTGGACAGGAAAATATATTTCACGAAAATGGATAACAAGCTTGAAAACACCAAAATGGCGTGGTGGAGGGAAAAAAAAAAAAAGTGCACACCAAAGCATCTAATTCCAAGCTTGTATAATTGATTTTGATATGTTGTAGATACTTGAAATTTTTTCCCAGTTTGTTGTGTTGATGCTAGTTTTAAGTAGATCTTTGTTTGGTACGAGGGATAAGGGATAATTAATTTCGGGATTAAATTTAAGATGAGTTTATCCCATGTTTGGTTGGAATAAAACCTCGGTATAACTAATCCCAGAATTGCAGTGTTATTTGTATCCCGTGAGAGGGTAGGATAAGAATCCCGGGATAACTAATCCTGACATAATTAATCTTGCGATAACTTGTTCCCCAACCAAACGATAACAACGACATACCCAATGAATCCCACAATGTGGGTCTGGGGAGGGTAGAGTGTACGCAGACCTTACCCTTACCTTAGGTAGGGGTACATTTCCGGAAGACCCTCGGCTCAAGAAAAGGCATAGGAAAGGTTAGATACGGGCAAACAATTCAAAGCAATTATGCAAATGAAAACAACGAAAGTGAATAAGCCATGATAAACTATTCTGTGCAAACAGATACTCGCAGAAATCAAGGGACAAGAAACTAAAGATCAATGCAGCTACTCGCAAGAAAGGATAAACGCGACTACCTACTAGCCTTCTACGATCCGAGTCCTCCATATCCTCCTATCTAAGGTCATGTCCTCGGTAAGTCGGAGATGCGCCATGTCTGTCTAATCACCCTCTCCCAATACTTCTTCGGCCTACCTCTACCTCTTCTTCGAAACCGTCCATGCCGACCTTTCGCACCTCCGCCCGGGGCATTTGCGTCTCTCCGCATCACATGCCCAAACCATCTCGACCTCGCTTCCCGCATCTTGTCCTCCATCGAGGCTACTCCTACTTTGTCTCGGATAACTTCATTCCTTATCCTATCGCTCCTAGTGTTCCCGCACATCCATCGTAGCATTCTCATTTCCGCCACTTTCATCTTCTGAACGTGAGACTTCTTGACTGGCCAATACTCCGCCCCATACAACATAGTCGGTCTAACCACCACTTTGTAGAACTTGCCTTCCCCAACCAAACGATAAAGACATAAATATGAGACATGCTACATCAATTCGGGATTCACAAAAGAGGAATACAGGATTTAAAAATGCGTTGGAGGATTTGGAATTTGACTCGCAAGAAAAAACAGGTTCTTAGAAAATATATATCCTTGGTTGTAATTCTAGTTAATTTGATTGTTTTCAATAAGAAGAAATAAGAGATTTGGTGAAAATTTAAGAATGTGATGCAAATAATTTTTAATTAGAATTATTAGTTTTATAGCTTGAGTTGGGCCCGGGCTTACAACAACTAGTATATACTTTATGTATTATAAATCTGGTTGTTCTTTTATTCAATATGACCTAAAGCAGTGCATCAAGAGGTTGTGGCACACTGCGTGTGCATCATTAAAAAGAGAGTCATTTAACTTCCAATTACTAATCAACCTTCTGTAGAGAGTCAAAGTTGGCACTGAAATATGCTGATCTCATAAATGAGTCAACCAGTTATGCAGTGCCATATTTTTCAAAGTTTTTCATACTTAATTCTGCGTGTTCTATAGTGTATTACACCTATTTATAGGTGAAGGTGTATTGTGTAAGAATTAAGGTAGGATAAACAAAATTAGTTCTCTCTATTACTTTCCTCCCCTCAGGTTTTCAACATGACTAGAGCTTATTCGAGCTCTATAGAAATTTTGAAGTTGCTTCCGCTTTAAGCTTCTTGTGGGTAAACCTATGCACTAATTGTTTATTTCATTATAAATCTTGTATTTATTGATTTTGTTTCGATAAGCTTTTCCGTTGGTTACATGGATCTTTTCCTTGCTTTCCTTTCTACGTGTGACAGATCCCAGAAGCTTTACTCCAGAGTACACTTAAATGTCTGGTCGATGTTGTCAATTCGGAGACTGCCACGTTGGCTTCTTTTGCAATGCAAGCGCTGGGCCATGTCGGACTTTGTATCCCATTGCCTCTTCTGCTGGTAGACTCTAGTTCAGGTAAGTTTGTATTTTTTTGAGGCCACTATAGAATCACTGTATGAAGCATGTTTGTAGGATAATTTTACTTAACCAAGCTTAAAACTGCAGCTCCCATATTGGTAATCTTGCGTGAAAAATTAAGCAAGCTGCTTGCTGGTGATGACGTGAAAGCAGTTCAGAGAATTGTTATTTCTTTGGGACACTTGTGTGTCAAGGAATTATCATCTTCGCATCTAAATATTGCTCTTGACCTGATTTTCAGTCTAAGCCAGTCAAAGGTAAGTGAAATTCCCTCCATTGATGGCCCTAAAGGTCTTTCTCTATGTTCGTAAAGTGCACAAACTCTCTTTTTCTCAGGCTCGCAGCTCGAGGAAAACACCTTAATTTTAATAATATCACTGTTAAAACATCTTTCTTGTGCTTCTGCGCGGCATACATTGAGTTGTCATTATTTCTTTTCCATCTTGGTTTCCTATTTTGTTATTGATTAGGTAGAAGATATCTTGTTTGCTGCTGGGGAGGCATTGTCATTTCTATGGGGTGGTGTTCCTGTTACTGCTGACATGATTCTTAAGAGCAACTACACTTCACTTTCCATGAGTTCAAACTTTTTGATGGGAGATGTGTCTTCTACAAGTTCTAGCTGTGTGGACTCTGAAGCCAATGAAGAAGGCCATAGTACAGTTAGAGATGCAATCACTAGAAAGCTTTTTGACGATCTATTGTACAGTAGCCGGAAACAAGAGCGCTGTGCTGGCACTGTCTGGCTTTTGTCACTGACAATGTATTGTGGTCAGCACCAGGCTATCCAGAAACTGCTTCCCGACATCCAGGTATCTTCTATTTAAGTTGACACTGACAGTTCCATAGCAAAAATTTATATAACATTCCCGGGAAGAATTTCGAACTGGTGTGGGGTTTATAAGTCGTAATTGTTGTTGGATATCTGGGAGAAGTACTATGACTATTGCTTTTCAGCTCTATTAGCCTTTTGTATATTTAGCTAACATGATAAGCTGTAAAGTGTGTTGATTCTGGTGTCAGTCAATCCTTTGGCTGCCAGGAATTTTTTCTTTTGATTATTGGAATTTATTATTAGTAAAATCTAGAAACTATTACAAGCTTTGACCTTCCTAGGGATTGGATTCCCTATTTGGCTCACAAGTAGATAATACAAAAGATGGCAATACAACATAGTACAGAAGTAAACCAAACTTGGATTTTGCTTCCATGCTTAGCTAGCCTGTATGCCAACTGGTTAGCTTCTTTCTAGATGTACTGAATCCTTGAGTTTCCCAATCTAGTTAGGGATAACCTGCAGTCATCAATTACGTTTTGATAGTAATTATTCCCGTTAGAGATTATGTTTATTGTTTCAATAGCGAGTCTCAATTATGATAGTCACAGTTTTGTTTTAAAGAGCAATGTCGAGACAGCTTCAAGTATTTGGCTACCAGGACAGCTTCAAGCATCTCTTCCCCTGATAAATGCAATTTCAATAACTAACCAGGGGGGTGCCTTTTAAACTAGCCTTTTATTTTGATGTTTGCGAAGGAAAACATTTTACCAGAGCCTTTTGAACCACTGACTCTTGTGCTATTGTAGGAAGCATTCTCTCACCTTCTGGCTGAGCAGAACGAGCTTACCCAGGAGCTGGCTTCCCAGGGCCTTAGTGTTGTATATGAGCTTGGTGATGCTTCTATGAAGAAAAGCTTAGTGAATGCTCTTGTTGGCACTCTTACTGGCTCTGGGAAGAGGAAAAGAGCTGTTAAGGTCTGATGACTGCTTTTGTCTTGCTATAATTCTTGACAATTTTTCCTCGTGTCTTACACTATGACTACCCAATTTTTGCTCTGAATTTTTTTTTTTTTAAAAAAAAATTCGTGCTTCTAGCTTGTAGAAGATTCTGAAGTGTTTCAAGAGGGTACAATTGGTGAAAGTCCGAGTGGAGGGAAACTAAGTACTTATAAGGAGCTTTGCAACTTGGCAAACGAGATGGGGCAGCCGGACATGATTTATAAGTTCATGGACTTAGCCAATTATCAGGCATCTTTGAATTCTAAAAGAGGTGCGGCCTTTGGGTTCTCCAAGATAGCCAAGCATGCTGGGGATGCTCTGCAACCTCACTTGCATGCTCTTGTTCCAAGACTCCTTCGTTATCAGTACGATCCTGATAAGAATGTGCAGGTACTTCTACATAAGTGCTTGTATGAAGCTGATATTCTGTGTATTCCTAGTTAAGTAGGGGCTTAATAGTATTCCATTCAAGCAACCCAAAAATCATTTTGGCTGTTTTAGCTGATATGTTAACTATTTAGTTTGTTATGTTATGTTTTCCTCATAATTTATGGTAAGAGGGAGATAAAGGTGGTTGCCGTGCAATTCGTTATTGTTAGTTTTTTGTATTAAGGAATTTGATATCTGACTGTCTGTGATCGTTTGGCAGTTGTAGATGCTAACTGAGAATGTTTAGTTTGTTATTATATGCTTATGCTTTTCTCAAAAGTTGTGGTAAGAGGGAGAAAAAGTGGTCTGCATGCAGTTTGTCATAATTATTATTTATGTTAAGGAAGTTGATATCCTACTGGCTTTAGTAATGATGCGCATTTTTGAATTATTTTATCGTTTTCCTTTAGGATGCGATGACACATATTTGGAGATCACTTATTACAGATTCAAAGAAAACAATTGATGAGCATTATGATCTTATTATTGATGATCTTTTAAGTCAAAGCGGATCCCGACTTTGGCGATCACGAGAGGCTTCTTGTCTAGCACTTTCAGATGTGATCCAAGGACGTAAATTTGATCAGGTAAAGTCATTGATTTGTCATCTTATGTGCAAGGAAATTGCATTTGTCTGTGAGAAACCGCTATAAATCATGATTAAAATGATATTCAGCAAAAGATGATCGAGAAAGTTGGTCAAAGTTTTGAATTTATAGGGTGGAAACAATTTGCATATATCACTCTTGTCAAAAGAAAAGGAAACAAGAAAAAGAGTACACTTGATCTAGACTTGCTCTCATAGAGAGGGAATTTGGAGGATCACAGAAGTACTTCTCTGTACAGAAACCTGTTCCCACTGACACTTAATTTTCTTCATGTACTGGGTCACTAGCTTTGCATCTCTTTACCAGCATCAAGGTTATGTATGTGCATTAAAATACTGGTGTTTGGCATGTTAACATGAAGATTTACCTGATGTGATGGTAAAAATGTCCACAAATCCCAAATACGTTTTATTATTTATTATTCCCTTCGTTCCATTTTATGAGGCATTGTTTCATTGGCTACGGAATTCAGGAAAGAAAGGCTTTTGAAATTTGTGGTCTAAAACATGACATAGACAGTTCTGTGGCTATAAATCATATTATTACGGGTAAATGAGAAGTTTAAAGTTAAATTGTTTCTAAATATAGAAAGGTATTATTCTTATTTATGACAGACTAAAAAAGAAAGAGTCACATAAATTGGACAGAGGGAATATTGTTATTGCTATGTTCTTAAGTTGGCAAGTCCTAGCGCAAAGGTAAACTTATCTGAGGTTTCCAGAACCCTTGCAATTTGACAGAGCAGACTACCCTTTTTGATTGTAAATCATATTTGCTTTTGAGGTCCACTTGGTCTACCCTCATATACTAAATATTTTCTGAACTTAGCTATTGGCTTCTGTATTACAAAATTTTGCTCAACATAATAAAAAAATGTTTGTGTAGTTTCTTTGGTCACATTGGATATTTTGTTGATACTTCTAAAAGCTATACCAAAAGGGATGACTGATATCAGGATCAGAAAGTTTTATGATGTGGTGAGATATTGTAGAATTTGAGAAAGAAGAAAAGGCTTTGTTGTATTTCAGTATGTCATTGTATCCCATAAGAAGGGATATTTATACAGGTGAATCCTAACAAACTAAGAAAAAACAATCAATTACAATAAAAGGAAATATTCTATTCCTATAATTACGTTAGGAAAAGGAAAAATAGTCTCCTAAAATCATGCTAATTTATCAACACTCCCCCTCAAGTTGGAGCAAAAATGTTGCAAACGCCCAACTTGCAAATCAGAATATGAAAAGTATTTTTGAGAATGGTAACATTTGCAACTTTATTGTTGCAGTACAAGGAAAGTTGCCCTTTTTCCGACAATCTCAATTCTTCCAGTAACTTTTGTAACCAAAGAAGGGTATTTATACAAGTGAATCTAACTAATTGAGGGAAGACAATCAATTACAATAAAAATAAATATTTTATTTCTATAATTAAGCTAGGAAAAGGAAAAATAAAGTGTCATAAAATCATGCTAATTAATTAACACAATCAACTGATATAAATCATTGAGCTTCCTCGTGATGCATTTTAAGCTATTTTACTATATTTTCCTGTCGAAAGCTTTCTATGTTTTCTGACTCTTGTGTTTCACAGCCTAGAGCATGATCAGAGAAAAAAAATTAAATATATCCGAGAAGGAATCACTAGTTATTCTCTTTCCTCATTTTTTGTTACCTCTTATGATGGGCAACATTCTTCAACCAGACTGAAAAGTTGTTTCCTGAGACAGTAAACTTTACACTAATTTTTAATAAATTTAAGCAGTTGCCTCTAGCTAGTAAATTTCCTTTTCATTTTTTTATGTGAAACCGAACTCTGTCAATGAAATTTGGCAATGTGGTTTAAGAGTATCTGACTTTTGTGAGAGTGATCATTTAAGTGGTTTTGGACATGTATCTTTTGATGATGATGGGCACAGTCTTTTGTAAATATATATCTACACTTTTAGAGTTTCCATAAATAGCCCAGATGGCTATTTTTCCCATTTCCTCCAAAGATTAACCCAATTTGGTTTTTTCAAACCTGTTTTGAAAACGCTTTTCTTGAGCTGAGGGTCTATACAGATCTGCGTATACCCCACCCTCCCCAGACCCCACTTGTGGGATCACTGGATATGTTGTTGTTGCATAGTAGATTCTTTTGTATAGTAGAGTGGTTGGCTCCTTTAGCTTGCCTTTCCCTTTGTGGGCTGCATGCTAAATTTCTATGTGGAACCGTTATCAGCTCTACCTCTTTTTAGTTTCTAAGTGACACAACCGAGGTACTTTCTTGATGTAAAATATGGCTTACCCTTTCCGCTCTGCATTGCTTGTAGGGGAGCAATTGATAAATAAGCTTTCGTGGAATTTTTCGGTCTTGCGTTTTTGTAGTTTGGTGCTATCATCCATATCCTTTAATTTGATTTACTTGGTTGTCTGTTTATCTATGGTATCCCTTATTGCAGAGAGCGTAATTGTTGCCTTATTTGACAATGTCAGCACTGCATATGATATAGGTTGAGAAGCACTTGAAAAGAATATGGACTACTGCTTTCCGTGCGATGGATGACATAAAGGAGTCTGTACGAAATTCAGGTGACAGATTGTGCCGGGCTATTACTAATCTAACACTGAGGTTATGTGATGTTTCTCTCACACAAGTCTCGGAGGCAACAAAGGCAATGGAGATTGTGTTGCCATTACTGCTATCTGATGGCATAATGAGTAAAGTCGAAAGCATTCGCAAGGCATCCATTGGAGTGGTTACAAAACTCACGAAGGTTTTATTCTAACTAGAAATTGAACAGTTGAATCTGTCTTGTAGACCCTCCAGTTTCTAAAATACACATAATGCCATGTCTTTTCCTTCTTAGTTAATCATTTCAGTCAGATCATTATGGTGCTTCTGTTCATACTAGACTGCAGAATTTTCCTTGCTTCGTTCTGCAATGTTCTTGCATTATTGCACCAGAGTTGAATGTTTAAGTTCTTATCTGGTGGTTGAATAATTGCAGGGTGCAGGTATTGCACTTCGGCCACATCTACCTGAACTAGTCTGCTGCATGCTTGAAAGCTTATCAAGCCTGGAAGACCAAGGGTTAAATTACGTTGAGGTCTGGCAAATTCTGTGGTTTTTGATACTGCTTTGGTACTTCTCATTGTCTGCAATATTAACTTATTTTTCTTTTCATTTTCTATTTTTTCTCCTTTTCTTCTGGCCTCTCCCTTATCTCAGTTGCACGCAGCAAATGTTGGTATACAAACCGAAAAGCTTGAAAACCTCCGTATATCAATAGCAAAGGGCTCTCTAATGTGGGAAACTCTTGATCGTTGCATTGATGTTATTGATTCCCAGTCATTGGAGTTATTAGTACCTCGTGTTGCTCAGTTAGTTCGTATTGGCGTTGGATTAAATACCAGGTATATTGCAAGTCCCATATGGTAATTTACATGAAAATTGCAATTTTAGTGGATTTAGTATGCATTTATCTAGTTCTCTCTCTCTCTCTCTCTCTCTTTTTTTTTTTTTGAGAAGGTAACATTTGTATCAAAATCACCGCACAAAGATTGTGCTAGTAACTTTGTACTTATTCCACTGTGAGCAAAAACTTGTCCTTGTGATTCTATCAAATCTAATATGGATTCATCATCATTTACATAATTTTCTTTACACCAAAACATAAACAGCAAGATACACTTCATTTTTAACTTCTGAGTAGAGCTGCTTTTGCCTTCGACACACATGGCATTCCTTTTCGTCCAGGCTATCCACTGAATGCTAACTGGGATGAGGTTCACCATTTTTTTTAATTTTTTTTTTTTTTGCCTGAAATTTTCCCCTTATTGTACCAGTGCCTCGGTAGGTCAGTTGTTTTTGGCATAGACCACATGATTCTATACTCGAAAATAGTTGCAACAGTTGAGAAGTGACACCACAGTATAGAAATAAGTGTCTATTAGACTCTGAATCTCCACAGCATAAGTAACATCTAGAGCTCAATTGGAATCCTCTTTTATATAGGTTTTCTTGAGTTAAGCAAGCTTGTTTAGCTACCGGCCAAGCAAAACAAACTACTTTGAAAGGGGCCTTGATTCTCCAGATCTGTTTCCAAGGCCAACTGCTACCTAGGTTTTCTTGAGTTAAGCAAGCTTGTTTAGCTACCGGCCAAGCAAAACAAACTACTTTGAAAGGGGCCTTGATTCTCCAGATCTGTTTCCAAGGCCAACTGCTACCTCCCTGGCTGTTCCTTGAGAGTAAAGCATAGGCTGATTTGACTGAAAATGTCTTGTTGCTAGCCCCCCTCCATGACAAGGAATCTGCTGTATCTGTTGTACCCTGGAATAACTCCAGCTGGTTTAGTAATTCAGCTACCATCCCTGCATGCTCCACAGCTCTCCAACAATCTCTGTATTGTCTGTGTCACTTGAATGATTATTTACCTTTTGAACTCAAAAATTGAAGACATCCCCCTTTGTTTTGAGGTGAACTGCCATTGATCTAGTTCTTAATTCTAATATCACATTATATGTTCTCCTATTGATAGGGTTGGTGTTGCAAATTTTATAAGCTTGTTAGCGCAGAAAGTTGGTGTTAATATCAAACCTTTTACAACCATGCTACTGAGACTTCTGTTTCAAGCTGTTAAGGAGGAAAGAAGTGCTACATCAAAACGTGCATTTGCAAATGCTTGTGCCACAGTTCTGAAGTATGCAACTCCTTCCCAGGCCCAGAAGTTGATTGAAGACACTGCTGCTTTACATCTTGGGGATAAGAATGAACAGATTGCATGTGCAGTTCTACTGAAATGCTACTTTTCCTCGGCTGCTGATGTTTTGGGTGGATATAATGATGTGATTGTGCCAGTTATATTTATTTCAAGGTCAAACTCTTATCTTTCCTTTCTCTGTTTCGTAGTCTGTGATGGTAATTTCTTATGTTCATAATTACATTTCTATTCTTTGTTTGAACAAGATAACATGGCGATACATAAGCAGTGGCAACAAATTCAAACTATGCTTGCTCTTGTCAATTGGGACAATGCCAACTTCTGTTGACATATCAGATGTTTTTGCTTTTAGTTTCTCCGTTACCTATGCTACATCTCTGAAATTGGCTGTTGGTGGCTCCACTATCAGTCTAGCAATTGACTGCTGTTGCTTGATTTCGCTATTCTGCAAGTTTTCAGACGTCACTCTCTTCCATGAAGTTGATTTCTTCACATACACTTATCAGGTTTCAGAGTTACACAAGAAAGAGAGAATAAGTGTTAGGCAGTATCCCTGAATTCAGACACTGCTCAAATGATGCACATCCATAGCCTGATTACAGCTTGTTGGATGTAATTCTTTTGCAAGTCCAGTGTCGTACACAGATTTTTGCTAGTAGACAGTAAATTCTTCCTAAGTGCTGATTTTATCTTGGGGAAATCCTCTATGAGATGTCAGCTTTTCTAATGTTTGGAGCTTCCTCTTCTCAATGAAAACAACTTAGAATCAATGAGTCTGCAATGTTATCTTAAATAGCAAGATGATGCATCTGTTTCGCAAAACTGGCTTTCTTCAGAGCTGAAATTTTTAACTGTCAGAACCCATTAATGCTAGTATCCTCTAGAAAAATGAAATCTGATATCTAGAAATTTTACAGCCAAAGCTAAAAAATAGTACTTGAAGCCTTAGAATTGCCTAGGATACGAAGCAAGAGAATAATTCAGAGTCTCTTCATCAAACTTCATTTAAGTGGAGTATATAATCTGTTTCAAATGCACCAAATGGGTTTAATTCGTCTCTCCGAACTGGTATGTCTTGGAAACCGGTTATCTGGGATCAAGTTCTGCACATGAATGGCTATTTTATTGTCCGGCTCTCTGCTTTTGGATATTTGGGAGAAGTTTGTTATCTCGAGGTCAGGATAACACGTGCTTTTAACGTCAATCTTGCATGCTGTTTTTGCTGTCATTTTTTTTCTATCAGTTATCTTTAAGAATATCTTCTTGTTTCAGTATTTCTTCCACCAAAATTTGTACATTTTCTGTTTTCAAGTGTTGTCCTTCAACTTCCAGTTAATTATTGGCATTCTACTTTATGGTTTGAAGTCTGTTTTCCGATTTCAAATGGTCCTTATATCTTTCTTCCTTAATGGTTTTGATTGAAGCATGTGCCTCATTTGTTGGCTACCTAGTTTAAAAGTCACATGCCTTTTATCTTTGAATAAGGCAAACGAGTTATCTTTGTGACTGTTTTTGTGAGTTTATCAATTGAATTAAGCAAATGATTCATCTTTGTGACTGTTGTGTGAGTTTATCGCATTGAAAAAGGAAGCTATGCAGTATGACAACTGAGGAAAATGACCATTTGATGATACAATATATTGAGGGCCACCATTTTACACGTATTTTTATGTCATTTTAGAGAGAGAATTTTATGAAGTTCTTAAACTTCTAGTGGTCGGACAGCCTGATGTAGTAATCAATGTGAACTCTGTAACTTTCTGATCTTTCTACCTCCACCCCATCCTTTATCTATTTTTTTTTTTGAAAATAGTAACAAGCACCTCCATCCCTCTCTTTTAATTTCTGAATTTACTTCGGGGGTTTTGAGGTTCTATTTTTATTACGTGTTGATATTTGTAACAATATTTGCATAAATTAACCTGCTGCTTGAGTTTGCGGCTTTTGTCCTATTGTTATGCCCAGTATTTTAAACTTCTCCCAACAGTATTTTCAGTGACTAGCGCTTATTGGTTGACACCAATAAATAATCTTATGCAGATTTGAAGATGAAAAATCTGTTTCTAATCTGTACGAAGAAATGTGGGAAGAAAATATGAGTAGTGAACGGGTTACTCTTCAATTGTACTTGGGGGAGATCGTTGAGCTTATCAGTGGAGGAATTATGTCATCATCATGGTCTAGTAAACGGAAGGTATTAATAATGTGCCTTATATTCACTCTCATTCCAAGACAAGTGCATGAAATTTTAACCATCTGCAGTTTTCTTCCTTGCACCTTAGCAGAAAAGGTAGTTTGGATTGTCTCTGGAGTTGTACTATCCTGTTTATATTCTCATGCAGGCTGCTCAGGCAATCAGTAAGCTCTGTGACACCCTTGGTGAGGTGGTTTCCTCACAGCACCATGTTCTCCTCTCATCCCTCTTGAAGGAAATTCCTGGCCGCCTATGGGAGGTAGCAGTTGGTACTTTTATCTTTTTATTTCCTTGGGTGAACTGGTATTATTTCTTCTATTTCGCTCTATCCCAGTTTATATGGTAGGCTCTCCATTTTGGGATGTCCCAAGATCTTATAACATGATTCCGCTAATAATAGGGTTATTTTAAACATTTTTCACATTTTTTAAGAATTTCTATTCACTTAACTTTTTCAACTTTTGAACTTTGTAATATTTTCTCAGCCAAACTAGCTTTTCAATTGTTTTTTCAATATTCTTTTTTCCATGCCACTATATAACAGTTCTAGTCCCTGAAGTCTTAATTTATCAGCTGGATCCTTTTACTTAAGCCTGTACAGAATATTGTGTTTATTGTTTAATTATTGTGATAATGATTATTTAACAGAAAAATGCATTGATATGTTGCAGGGAAAGGATGCAGTACTCTCTGCATTATCTGCACTCTGTATGTCGTGTCATAAAGCAATTTCTGCTGCTGATCCTAACGCTCCAGATGCCATTTTGAGTCTTATATTATCTGCATGTGCAAAGAAAACAAAGAAGTATCGTGAAGCAGCTTTCTTCTGTCTTGAGCAGGTAAATATGCACTCTGGATGTTTGAGCACCTTTATTCATGCAGGCAGGAGCATGCGAATTTTTTGCCTGAAATATCTGACAGCAGTTAATGTGAATAATTTTCATATTTTCGTTTTTTGACCAGTGATTATGTAGAAGAGTCATTCCAAGACATACTTTCTTCCCTTATGAGGGATAATGTCAAATAGAAGTGTTCGATCTTCCAATGTTTTTAGTTCAACCACCAATGAAAAATAAATTGGAGGATAATTAAACACCTAAGGGGTTTGGTTGATGAAGGTTTGATTGATGAACAAGTTATACAGAGATTATAAAATGGTGATCAAGTCTTGACGGGATTATTTAGTGGATACACTTTTATTGGTATATGTTTGGTTCGTTGGACTAAAAATGGGTACTGAGTATAATATAAAACATGTGTTTGGTTTTACACTAGATAAACGGAAAAAACTTATTTTCAATTTTAAACCTGACTTTTTAAAAAGACTTTGGGAGTAGAGCTTTGGAAAAAGGCATCTTTGTCATTTTAGTGTTTTATCCCGGGATTGTATTCCCATATTGAGTGTGGTATAAAACTAATACAACAATTGTGTAATATATAATCCTGGGATTGCTAATCCTGGAAACAAAAGTTTGACCAAACACGGGATAAAATTATCCCGTTTCTTATCCCGGAATTGTTATCCCTTATCACACAAATCAAACAACCCTTAAGTGAAATGACTTAAACTTCATAGTCAACTTCATAGCCGATTGGTATCACATCATTCAGACACATTCTACATTGGTAGTTTAAGACTTTGAAGATTCAATCTTTTAGCGCCTTCCATAATCCAATAAAATATGCTTTAGAAGATGTAATTATAGAAATGGCATTTTACTGTGAAGCAGTATTGAAAAGGTACTGATATGCATGATGCTATGTGTCTACTTTGCAGAGGTATATTCTGCAGCAGTATATGTGCGCTATAGGTTCAAAGCCTCACTAAAACTTTTGCTTGTACTGTTAGTAAAGCTTGTTGTAGTTAATTTTTGTCAAACCTTCAGCTGCGCACAACCTCCCCCCCACAACACACACACAAAAAAACCCCTCTTCCAGGTAAAAAGACCCCCAAATAGATGAAGAATGCTCAAAAAACTTAACCTATGTCAAGAATGTTCAAGAATTTGCACCGAAGGGATGAAAGGTGAAAACGTGTTGCAAGAAGTTAATAACCGGATAGCTATAACTGGATCTAATAAAAGTAAAGATGTCAATCAAATAGAACACTTGCACGTGTTGTTAAGCTGGAGCACTGGTTTTTGGCAAACTGGAGCCGTGTCGCGAGGACTCCTTTCTATTCAATCAGAAATTCCGGACAATGTTTTCTGTGAGAGTTTTCTACCTAAAGGAAATTTTATATCATATAGTACAGTTAAATGGAGCGACATGGTTATTGAGGATTCACACAGCCGACACCAAATTGCTTGGATTGAGGCATAGTTGTTGTTTGCATGCTGTAGTTGAAAAAGCAAGGAACCAACATTATACTGCTGTACTGAAAGTTACAGCAAATCAAATGCTCTTTAGGGTATAAGTTGGGAAAAATAGGTGGAGTTAGTACATATGTTGTATGCTGATAGCGATGATCTTTGCACTGTTGCTTGCTTTCCATATACACTACGGAATAATCTGAGTAGAAAGTAATTTACATAATGCTTGTCTAGTTTAATTTGATCATTTGGTGTAATGTTTTAGCTTCCTCATGTTTCATGGCATTAAATACTATTTCCTTTGGTCGTCTCTCCTTTCAGGTTTTAAAGGCATTCAACAATCCAGACTTCTTCAATAAAGCTTTTCCACAATTATTTGACATGTGCAGTCTGCAAATTAATACAGGGACTGATCAAATTAATTTGTCAAGTGATCTCACAGGAGGTATTGCATGAATTGTTTTATTTGTCTTCCCTTATGGTAGATGTACGACCGTTAATGATGCATATTTGAGCGTCTTAGAAGCTCAAACTCATTTGTCTAATTATGCCTTTTTATTATTTACAGGAGACGAGAAGGAGGATTTTTCTTCTGCGCATGATAAGATAGTAAATTGTGTAACAGCATGCATCCACATAGCACGGACAACTGATATTATTCAACAGCAGAAGAACTTGATTGATTTTTTCTTAATTTCACTATCACCAAACTTTTCATGGCCAGGTATGCCCCTCATAACATTACTTATCCTGACCAAGATGGTGAAACAGTTATTCCTGTCCTGATGTGCTTGTTTTCTTTTCTGCAGTTAAAGTGTCTGTTTTTTCGTCAATTAAGGAGCTATGCTCAAAGCTGCACACAGAAGTTGGTTCTCAAGATACTTCTCAATATGCGTGCATAATTGCTTTCGCCCATGAGGTGATTCATATCCCAAAGTTGCATTTTTTCCGTCACTAATACTGCACCGGGATTCTAATTAAAATTTTGGTCTCTCCAGTTGTTCTGCAAAACCTCTGTGAAAGTACTTGAAATTATACAAACAGTAAAAATTGCCCAGGTATGTCATCTTCTTTATGCTGTTAGGCTTATCAGAAACAAATATGGATTCCCTCTTTCACACGTGTCATTACTACTATTTCATCTCGTCCACTATCAACACCTGATTGTCTGTTGTTACGTTGAATGGAGATATCTCCATGCTGGTGTCTCTTCCTGCCTTTATAAACTGTTTGGCCAAACCTCTGAGAAGCTAAAAGTGCTTAATTTTTACAAAGGGTGCTTATTTTAGAAAGTTGAGGTGTTTGGCCAAGCTTTAGGGGAAAAGTAAGTGCTTTTAAGCAGTAGCGGAAGCAGTTTTTCAGAAGCTAAAAAGAGTAGCTTTTCCTCCGAAGCACTTCTGGAACATTGGCCAAGCACAAAGTACGGATCTAAAAGTGTTTTTCAAATTGATTAGCCAGACATGAACTACTCCCTCCGTTCCATAATAAGTGGTTCTTTTAGCTTATGCACACCCCTTAAGAAATTGCTCACTCCTAGAAACTTATGAGTGTTTTTACTAACTTACCCCTAAGTATTCTTGAAAAAGAAATGGTAGTTAATGAATCTTGATTATTTAAATAAGGGCAATTTGGGTATTCTTGAAATCCTAAAGCACCACTTACTTTGAAAAGCCTAAAAAACCACTTATTATGGAACGGAGGGAGTATTACTTTCCTAACATTCTTTTTCTAAAAGCACTTTTCAAAATAAGCCAATTTTGGAAATTTGGCCAAACAGGCTATTACTCTTTTTTCAGTTGCGATATCCTCCTGACTTCAGTAATTCAGCTAATTTTCTCTGCCGGTTAGGATCAATTATGTATAGCTGTTGTATACTTGTTTCTGCGGTCCTGTCTTCTGGTCACCCAATCTTATGTCTAGGGTGATAGAACTTAGTAACAGTTCTGTAGATTTAATGTTCTTTCTGGCCTCACAAGATTCCCACTGCATGCATTTAGCAATGTTTCTGCATTGAATAAGAAACGTGAATTATGCCTGAAATGAACTGTGATCTCATCATTCATTTGAGAAAAGTCAATGTTATACAATACATTTATGACTAGTATTTTCAATTATAGAATTCATTTATGGAAATGGAAAGGGGATATCCTGTGATTTCTTGCTCAGGTTTGTTAGAAGGTTTTTGTTTGTTTTATATTTCATTGTGAACCTAATACATTTTCATCCGTGCGCAAACTCAGGTTCACATAGCAGCTTCAGAGTGCCTTCTGGAAATGGTGAACTTATTGAAAGCTACTGGACAGTTGCCTGGTGGAGAAGTGGCATTCAGCTGCGAGTTTGTGCAAGTCTATGATGTGGAAAAGAACGAACATGCTAAGTCTTTGCTGAAGAGATGCATTGACATCCTCGAAAACCTCGAGAAAGAGCACAAAGTTTCAAGCTGAATTCATTGATTATATGTGGACTACAGGGGATACATTTGCTTGGAATGCAGAACTCATTGCAGCTGCATTTGGATCTGCTATAGGCTGCACTCTCTCGTGGGCAGGAGAAAATAGGTAAGGAAAAAAAAAGGAATCAAATACAAAGATCTTGAGCTTGTCACGCAAAGGCGAACACTACCTTACTATAATATAATGACAAGCCATTTATTAATGGTAATATAATTGGCAGAGATCAATGTAACTTTGAATTTTTTTATATGTTAATGAAATTTCTGATGATTTGTTTTTGTTGTAAGCATCATTTCTTGTTATTGATCTTGAACAGTGAAAATGTATGATTATTTAGGATGTCAAATTTGCTAAGTTATATTCTGGTGACTATCTAAAAGTTAAGGATTAAGTGATAACCTACCGATATAATTGCTACTTTACATTCGATATGTATAAAGTTTAATTCTCAACAGGGTTTCATTCTCTTTCCTCTACATGCTTTCCCAAAAGAGACTATGAGTGTAATAAGAGTAGATGTCGACAAAAGGATTACCCTAAGATGTGGCTACTGAAAATGAATTAAATCAGTCCCATTCGTACTGACTTTATTCTACAACTTATCCTCAAAGGAATTACTTACTGCCACAACCATTGCTCCCTTTTAAGTGGTGTATTATTGTTTCCGTCATGAATGTTGCTTCAAAATATATTTCTTTTTCCATGTAAAACTTTTGTTTCAAATACATAACAATATAAAATTAGTGGATGGCGTTTAAAGATGGTTATGTCAATAATAATTTAGTTTGTGATGATTAATACCTTAAATAACCTAGCTAGTCGCTATGAACTTTTCACTTGCACATATATCATATGCATATTATTATAAATTTTTGGAGTAATTTCTCAAACGGTCACTCAGCTTCATGAGTTTACATACCAACACATCATTTTATTTTATTTTGTATTAATAAAGTATCTTAACTATTCATTTATTTCTATGAAAGTTGTTCATGCTAGAAACTTAAATTAAACCACCGGGCACTACCATTATTTATTATTCTTTGTAAAACGACCAGCAAATGTAAAACCACCAGAAAATTTACTCTTTTTTCCTACTTCATTAACTTACACTCTAGTAAAGTTGTTGATACGGGATATTTGTGTTTAGAGTGGGTGGATGTATCTGCAATCGATCGTATTTAGTGTTAGGTTTAATGATAACTACATCATACATGTATGTCATACTTTGTTTTTTTTAAAAAGGCCCAAAATAGAAAGAAAAAACTGTCATTTGTCTGATACTCTTGTACTATTATTCAAATGGATAAAATGCAGATTACTTCGATAAATCTGGAAAATTTTGAAGATTATCTATTGCTAAATTTAGCATAATGGATACAATTATCTACGTTAATAATTAAGTACAAAGAAAGAGAGAGTTTTCCTGTGGTGTTATCTAAGTTTTCGACATGAGTGACTTTCAATTAAACAAATAATTAAGTGACTTTATTGATATAAAGCAAAGAAAAATGACCTTGGTAGATAAATTCATCACGTTGAGTGACCATTTGAGAAATTTAAATGACCTTGGTCGATAAATTCATCACGTTGAGTGACCATTTGAGAAATTTACTCGTAAAACATTCTTATATGCCCCAATACATTTATTAGTATACTGTATTAATAAAAACTTATGACTCATACTCTTGAAAATAAAATTTTACATTATTTGAAGAAAACATAGTAAAATTTTTATATATACACATGTTTCCCATGAGAAGTCGTCAACTAAGAGATTACCATCAAACTTAATGCCATAGTTTTCCTATTAAGTGAGACAACTTCATAATCAGGTTCTGTTTAAATAGTCATTATTGGCTTGAATCATATTAGGGATGCTAAAACATACATTGTTGATACCTAGTTCATTTTTTGTTCTGTTTGAGTTAATTACTTATAAAACACTAGCAAGTAGAGTGAATGGATTTTACATTAACAAGTATAATACAAATAGACCTTGGCTGTTGAATGTTTTCCCAAAGAAAATCACAAATTTACACATCAAAGAACCTCAAGAAGAATAACAGATCAAGACTAACCAATATCCACATTTGGAATGTGAGCAATTTTGTGCCAGTCCTCTCCCATCCCGTTCTCACACCGCTTTATCATTGCTGGGCAGCCATAAACTTGTAGACTTGTGAGGGCTGTTTTGTGCTGCAATCCCTCGGGTAAAGATTTTAGCATCTTACAGTTTTGAACATATAAGTCGGTGAGGGAAGTTAAACCTTCCATTCCTTGCTCGAGGAGACTCTCTAGTGCGTAACAATAACGAATTTCCAGACGCTTCAAAGCATTGAGACTAGCCAGGCTGCTAGGCAACTGTCTGAGTTTTTTGAAGTATATAATACTCAAGGACTCAAGATTCGCAAGTTTGAACATTTGTTCTGGGAGTGTAGTTACTTCAAGGTTATGGTCAATAGAGAGGGAAGTAAGAGTGCTAAGCTTAGATATGGAGCTAAAACTTGTTGCATCTAATTTGCCCCAGACATCTAATTTCTTGACAGAAGACAGGGTTGGAAAAACAAACATAGGACAATGCCAAATCTCCATTTCTTCAAGCATGGAGAATTGATCTTCTCCTACCGTTCTCAACAATCCTTTCAGATTGGGAAACCTTTCTATAGCAAGTCGTTTCAAGTACGGGAATCTTATTGTGGGGAATCCAGAATGACCATTATCCTCTTCAATATACTCCACCTCCGCAGACCCGTTGTATAACTTTAGAGTTTCTAGACAAGGCAGCTCCCCAAAGGGTGGTAAACACGAGCAGTTTTCACATCCAATTTCAATAGAGACAACATTTTTCAAAACTGAAGCATTCATCCAATTTGGGAAATGAAAACCTCTGAAGCCAGTGAGCTTTAATGATTTCAGATTGGGGTGTGGTCTGAGGGCTTCAAGCACTTTTTCATCCAAATTTTTTTCTGATTCAAATCCATATGCCCTAATATCCCAACTCATGCTTAAATTGTACAAATTTGCTTTTGTAGATAAATTAGCTTCTTTTGCATCCTTATCATTCTTCACTCTCTCAAGGTGTGTGATTGAAAGTGAGCCATGTAGGTTTAGGTTTCGTAGTTCGCCAAGTAGATAACCTTTCCTCTGACCCACAACAAAGCACTCTAGTGTCTTAAGGCATGTCAATGATCCTATTCTTGGTGGCATAGACGTCAGTAGACAACACTTGAACAGGAGATTTCTAAGACTCCGTAGTGTACTTGTTTGTTTTGGCAAATAGGAAAGTGAGATACAACATGATAGATCGAGAGTCTGCAGATTTTGAAGCTTGCATAACCTCTTTGGAAGGCTACGGATGCTACTGCCAAACAAGTTCAACAACCTTAAATGTATTAGATCTCCGATGGAAGATGATAACTGCTCCACCTTTGAAAATTTCATATCAAGAACCCTTAGCGAGGCAAACCTTTTCAAGAGCAAAGGAGAGTAAGAAGGCACCTCTTCAGCAAAACCAATGGACATGATATTTTTCTCTGCTACTCTTACTTGACGAATTTTGCTGCTCCTTGTGTTTGTTGAGAACAGAGAAGTAGCCAAATCGTGGATGAGATCATGCATCTTGAAATAAGTATTACCAAATTTATCTTCTTCGACCTCTTGGAAGAAAGACCTCAAGTATAGTTCTTTCCATACTTCATTACCCACATCCTCTAGCTCCAAATTTCCTTTTGATAAAATAAAACCATGTTCCATCCAGAGAGTGATGAGATTTTTCTTTTCCATTTTAGTGTCTTTTGGGAATACTGCACAGAAAGCAAAACATTGCCTCAAATCAAGTGGAAGGTGATGATAACTCAGTCTCAAAGCACCCAATATTGAAGTTTCATCTTGCGGTAAACTCCAAATCTCATTGTCTCTCACATGTTCCCATTCGCTTTTTTCTCTCTTGAAGCGTAAAAGACCTCCAAGAGTATTGGCTGCTAGAGGCACACCCCCACATTTATTCACAATCTCCTTTCCAATGGCCATAAGGTCGGGGTTTGTTTCCTTTTGGTACCCAAATGCACGTTGCATAAACGACAACCAACAATCTTCTTGAGACAAATTTGATAACTGATATGGTTGCAAAGTTCCCATAATTGATCCAACCTTTCTAAGACGAGTAGTGGCTAGAACAGAAGCACCTCTAGCTCCAACCTTTAAGACTGCTTTTAACTTAGCCCACTTTTCTTGATCATCATTCCAAACATCATCTAAAACAAGCAAGTATCTTTTTCCATTCAACAACTCTTGAAGCTTCTTTTGGAGGGGAGCCAAGTCCATGTCACCAATAGGCCTTCCTTCAATAGATTCTACAATTGCCTTTATCAACCTTTTCTCATCAAAATCATCTGAGACACAAACCCATATCTTTAGATTGAAATGCTCAATCACTCTCTGATTATTGAAAACCATTTGCGCAACTGTCGTCTTTCCTAGTCCCCCCATACCAAGTATTGGGAGCACCGGAAGGTCTTGGGCATTATTAACATTTTTTATCAGGATTTTCACTATCTCGTCCTCCTCTTTGTCCCTTCCATAGACTTGTGGTTCCGCTAAAACAAAACCTGTTCCAAGCAATGCGGACACAAGTATTGTTACATTCTAGCTCACTAGGAGGAGTCTGTAACCGGGAATAATAGAATATGTTCGCAAAATAACGAGACAAGTAAGGGTTGACATGGAACAAACATGTAGAGAAAATCTCTAAAACTTATCTTCACCCCAAAATACACTATCTGGTAACTACAAAAAATTGAATATAAACTAAGCTTTTAGTAAGTACTCCACTATTTTTGGCTAGAAACTGTTTATGAGGAGCACCTGTTTCACGTGTAGCAGCTTGTTTCTCCGCAATCTTTTCGCGCAAATGGAATTTCCTTCTTTCCTCAGCAATTGCATCTAGTTTCTCCATAATTCCTTTCATTCTTTTTCCAACCTTGTAACGGAAAGTGATAATATTTGGACGAATACACCCTAATAGAGACTGATTAAATCTTGCTGCCTCAGTTTTACATTTGTCCAATATGTCATCGACTTCATATGCAGCAGCATTGAGTTTCTGCAACCAATTCTCTATTGCCTCGTCCTTCAATTGCTTCTCCAAAGCATCTTCAAGCACAACTTGGATCGTAGAAAACGTGCTCGAAAGCTTTTTGAACTCATTTTCAAAACCGAAAATCAATACAAGTTCCCCTTGGATAAAAGAAGTCAGATTGTCTAGTAAAACTTGAAGGAAAGCTTCTGCCATACGTTGGAATTCACTATAACATATAGTGGAGAAAGTACTCTTAGAGTAATGGAATTGTAACACAAAAGTATAAAGCTATTTGAATATATTGGGCAGTCCAAAGTGACTGATATATTCAAAAGCTTGGGTCTGGATTTGCAGTAATTGATCAGTTTGTGAACTCAATTATTACAGGTAAACTGCAAGTGGCATGACTTTCATTGCACCTATAGCTCTCTCGCTGCCCTCTACCGAGACTTTTCTTTCCCCTTTGACTGCCAAAATGGCAATTGGGGCGGGGCCGGCAAAATATCCCAATTTATACACACTCTTTCCCATTCGGTCTTTTTCTATGTAGCAACAATTTAACATTTAAATTTTCATTTTACCTTTAATGAAATAATTTCTAGCCACAAAATTTTTTTGACTTATTTTAGACCACAAGATTAAAAAGTTTCATTTTTTTTCTTAAACTTCATACCTAATCAAACACCTTCGTATAAATTGACACAGAGAGAGTGTTTTTATGCCAGGGGGGGGGTGCGGGGATTCATTTCTCTTCAAATCGGGTGTCACCAAACTAAGATCTCTTCAGTGATCAACTGGTGCAACATTTGACTAAATATAATTTAGGGAAAATGGTCAAATATACCCCTTTATTTTAATTTATTGGCTAACTTTGCCCTCCGTTAGCCAAAGTAATCAAATATACCCCTCCGGTTACAAGTTGGGGCCAAATATACCCCTACCGTTAGCAAAGTTTCAAAAATATCTCTCATTTCTAACATATTCCCACATAAGCAAGTCTGATCATTGGAATTAAGTGACATGGATGTCACATGGCATTTAACTTATTCTATGTGGTGCCTACATGACAATTTTTTAAAAACAATCTAGAAAATTGATTTTTTAAAACAAATCTTGAAAAAAATGACTTTTATTAAAAATTTGAAACTTTTTTGTTGTAATAAAATCTGTTTTTTTAAAATATATTCTCGAAAATTGGATATTTTAGTTAAAAAATCTAGAAAACTGTAAAGTATTTTTTTTTTAAAAAGTGTCCGATTTAAAAAAAAAAAAAAAACTGAAAAACTGATTTTAAAAAAAATCATTTTCCAGATTTTTTAATAAAAAAATCCAATTTTCCAGAATATTTTTTTTAAGAAGCGGGTTGTAACACCCCGAATTTTTTTAAACTAACTCTTGAATTTTCGATTGACCATATCTTGATAGTAAGGATATATTTTACTTCGCACTTCCTAAATGTGAACTTGACGATATTTGAAACTTGTTTGAAGTATTATATGGTGTAGTTATGTAAACTACTCCTACTATGATTCTCTTAGTAAATTATTAAATGGATTACATATTTATGTATTTAGGACAACCCCTTTTTGTAGTTATCAAAAAAAAAAAAAAAAAATTGGGCAGCCACCATTTCCTCACCCTTATCCAAAAGTAACGTATATACCTTGTTAGCTAATATCCTCTCCACCTCCTCTTAATATTTCATTTTTTCCAAGAAAATAAAACCCCAAAAGCCCTCTCCACTCATCAAATTCTCCCACTAAATCAATCATCAAGACTTGTTTTGGTTGAGCCACAAACAACTCCACACGATTGAGGTAAGTTACAAAACCCATTTTTTGAACTGGACAGTTGTTAGTGTTTTTAGCATATTTCCTTGTATAAAATTTAGTTTTTCCTACAACTTTCGTTCAGGCTTCAAAATCTAGTTTTGCTTGTATTTACTCGAAAAGGGGATGCTACAAGTTTGGTATCAGAGCCTAGGTTTGTGATTCTAGGACTTTTGTAGTGACTTGTTGGTATACTTGTTTCTTTTTAACATGTTTTGTTGCGTGTATTGTGCATATGCATCATGTCACACCCCAACCTTGGGGGAGTGGTGGCGCACTCGCACACGAAGGCCCGAGCGAACCAACCATGGCATCGTGACATGTAATATGAAGAATGGGCCAACAAGGCCGCAATATGACACTAACAAGAACCAAATGTATAATCCGCACGCAAGAACCCAACAACAACCTCTCTCTCTCTCTCTCTCTCTCTCTCTCTCTATATATATATATATATATATATAGCTAAGGCCAACAAGACTATATCACGGTCATGCCAACTGTACAGGGGGCCGACAAGGCAAAGCAAAACATATATACACCGACGGGCGGTCCGCAAGCCTCTAAAAGAGCAACACAATATCAACGGTCGGGATAGGGCCCCGATATACCCCAAAACAATACATATACATATGCATTTGTACCTATAGACTCACAAGCAGCAACTCCGAAGAAGTGGAGTGCGACACTTAATTGTTGATCTCGGTGTCCTACTGCGGAGGCACGCCGACCTGTCTATCGGCACTGTGGGCATGAAACACGCGCATAAAAGGCGTCGATACGAAATATACCGAATATGTACGGCGGTAAGCACAAGCACAAATAATGTAAATAATATGAGAAGAGATTTACAAACAACTTCGAAACTCTGTTCAAAGCCACTGAGGGCGACCATAACCACAACATAAATGTAAATGCGTGCTCGTAAAATTATTCCTCACTGTGGAGGTATATATCATATCATATAACAATAATAATAAATCCCTCAGTGGGGTGAGCTCATCATCACAATATCATCTCTGCGTAACTGATCGGTGGCGATGCGCAGCTACGTGCCTACCTGGCCCCTACAACACGGCTCGATAAAGAAGAAACATATCTAAGTGCACATATAAGTGCCTACCCGGCCGACTATAGCGCGGCTAGGTAATGAAAATAAACACATATATATAAGTGCAATGCAAGACCGACCTGAGAAGAGATATCATGACAAGAGTCGAAGTGACCTATCGTCGTTATCTTTCGACTGTTGTTATTGACCCTACGTTCTTTGGTTTCCAACTATGAGACAACCAGCACAAGAAACATGGAAGTTACGTAGTATGGATTTTTTTGAAGTAGACATCATGTTCAAGCTATCAGTAACCATGATCAATATGAACGTCGGAAAAAGAACGAACAAAAGAATTTTAATTCTCTTTGAGCGATGAACAATGAAGGATGAGAATACTTAAATCTTCTTCGATGTGAGTTATTCATGAGAAAAGGGCAAATTTAATCATATTTATCAATTTGAAGTGGAGCAGTTCGAATTCGATGAAACAATCCAATAAACGTTCATTCGAGTTCTAGTCATGCCGAAAGATATAAAGAAGGACCCTACATACCTCGTTGATAGAGCTATACGCGTCTGTCGGGTCCTTGAATACCTTATGAATGACTACCTACACAAAACGAACTATTCAAGATCAAAATCAAACTCATAGCTCATGAAAATCTTCACTTAGACATTTAAGCAAGCAACTCGCGAGCATAAGTTCGTAGGCACTTTTGTAGCTCAATTTTCCCGCAAAACGCTACAAAATTTTACTTTTCTACTTCCCCTCATCAGTACGATCCTATCCATACCACCATAACTCCAAGAAACATGTTAAGACTATATAAAAGCCAACAATCAAACCAAGTCCATAAGAGTTCATAAGAATTGCAAAAGCTTATTCTATAGGGGTTTCTACCTAATTTCTTGGTTTAATTACTTGTAAGGCTCAAAGAGATGAAGCAAAGGTTAAATCATACCTCAAAAGTTAAATAATACTCTGCAACTTAAGTTATTTCAAGATGAAGCTTTCTTCCGAAAATCGAAACAACGAGAAATCTATGATTCCTTATGTTGTAATCACTTGATTTGCCTTTGAACTTAGTTGTGATTGATGGAGAATAAATTTGGGAGAGTATGAGGGCTGTTCTAGGGTTTAATATTGATGAAAATGAGGGCCTAAAACGTTGGGGACTCTATTTATATCACTTAAGTTGGGCTCACTGCCCTGTGGCAATTTGCACCCTTGGACGGAAATGCAGATTTCTCTCTACTCGGACGTCGTATTGACAAACGGTTAAATGCGCTGGAAACTAGACTTGTAGACCTTCGATTTTATAGGTGGATCACCCCATAACTCCAAGTATATTGAGAGAAAAGCTCTTTCACATCTAACCCAAATTTCAGTGAAATTTACAGACGTAACTTGCGACGACCTTTGTCGACTTTCGTATCACAACTCGTTTTTAACATACGAATATTATACTATTTAAATACCTCAAAACATTACCTTCTTAGCATTTTAGCCACCTTACGATACGATAACACATGAAAACACGAGGTGTAACACATTATGTACATGTCCCTAATGCAATGTGATCTCCCCTTATGTAGGAATTAAGCCATGGCCTCTTCTTCCTCTAATAGACCTATGGAAGCCGCTCGTGAGGGTTTAAATAACTCTAATGCCCAACCTCACTTACAAGAAGGGGTTAGAACATTTTTCTGATTCTAATTTTCCTCGTACTAGTGAATCTGAAGTGGAAATAATCAGGGTGCAAGAGTTGGGTCACATTCTCATATGAGTCATAGTACTCCTGTTGTTGATCCTCCTTTTCAACAAATGGCTGATTTCTTTCATCACATGGCTAGAAGAATGCCCGACCCTAATGAAATGAACTTTGAGAAAATGAGAAAAATGGGCGGAGTTGAGTTTGAAGGCACTGTTGATCCTACGGACGCCGAGCAGTGGTTGGAGCGCATGGAAAGAGTATTTGAGCAATTAGAGTGTTCAGACGCTACCAAATTTAAGTATGTCGTCTCACTGTTACAAAAAGATGCTTATGACCGGTGGGTAAGTGTGCCGAATGCCAAGGCAAAACCTCCTGTTCCTACTTGGAATGATTTTGTGAAAGAATTTCATATGAAGTATGTCCCACATGCTTATCATGATGCAAAGAAAAAGGAGTTTCTGAATTTAGAGCAAATGGGTATGTCTATTGCTGAATATCAATAGAAGTTTCTCAGGCTTTCTCGTTATGCTGGTGGTATTATTACTAATGAAAAAGATAAGTGCAGGCGATTCGAAGACGGTTTGTATAATTCCATCAGAAAATCTGTGGCGGTCCTAAAACATGAGAACTTTTGTAAATTAGTTTCAGCTGCTCTTACTTGGGAAAGGATCGACAAGAAACAAAAGCTAGTAGAAATGAAAACAAGTTTAGAAAAGTCGATGCGGATTCAGGAGGTCCATCTAAAAGGGAAGGTCTGACAATTCCAAAGCTGGCAGTGTTCACAAGTCAACCCAGCATAAGCAAAATAGATCAAATTTCTCTACTACTAGCACTCCAAACTATGGCCAAGGCAAGACTCGTATACCCACTTGTCCACAATGTGCCCCAGACATCTAATTTCTTGACAGAAGACAGAGTTGGAAAAACAAACATAGGACAATGCCAAATCTCCATTTCTTCAAGCATGGAGAATTGATCTTCTCCTTCCGTTCTCAACAATCGTTTCAGATTGGGAAACCTTTCTATAGCAAGTCGTTTCAAGTACGGGAATCTTATTGTGGGGAATCCAAAATGATCATTATCCTCTTTAATATACTCCACCTCTGGTACCCGTTGTATAACTCTAGAGTTTCTAGACAAGGCGACTCCCAAAGGGTGGTAAACACGAGCGTTTTCACAACCAATTTCAATAGAGACAACATTTTTCAAAAGCGAAGCATTCATCCAATTTGGGAAATGAAAACCTCGAAGCCGGTCGAGCTTTAATGATTTCGTATTGGGGTGTGGTCCGAGGGCTTCAAGCACTTTTTCATCCAAATTTTTTTTCGATTCAAATCCATATGCCCTAATATCCCAACTCATGCTTAAATTGTACAAATTTGCTTTTGTAGATAAATTAGCTTCTTTTGCATCCTTATCATTCTTCACTCTCTCAAGGTGTGTGATTGAAAGTGAGCCATGTAGGTTTAGGTTTCGTAGTTCACCAAGTAGATAACCTTTCCTCTCGCCCATAACAAAGTACTTTAGTGTCTTAAGGCATGTCAATGATCCTATTCTTGGTGGCATAGAAGTCAGTAGACAACCCTTGAACAGGACATTTCTAAGACTCCGTAGTGTACTTGTTTGTTTTGGCAAATAGGAAAGTGAGATACAAAATGATAGATCAAGAGTCTGTAGATTTTAAAGCTTGCATAACCTCTTTGAAAGGCTACAGATGCTACTTCCAAACAAGTTCAACAACCTTAAATGTATTAGATCTCCGATGGAAGATGATAACTCGCTCCACCTTTGAAAATTTCATATCAAGAACCCTTAGCGAGACTAACCTTTTCAAGAGCAAAGGAGAGTAAGAAGGCACCACTTCAGCAAAACCAATGGACATGATATTTTTCTCTGCTACGCTTACTTGACGAATTTTGCTGCCCCTTGTGTTTGTTGAGAATTAGCCAAATCGTGGATGAGATCATGCATCTTGAAATAAGTATTACCAAATTTTTCTTCTTCGACCTCTTGGAAGAAAGACCTCAAGTATAGTTCTTTGCATACTTCATTACCCACATCCTCTAGCTCCAAATTTCCTTTTGATAAAATAAAACCATTTGCCATCCAGAGAGTGATGAAATTTTTCTTTTCCATTTTAGTGTCTTTTGGGAATACCGCACAGAAAGTGAAACACTACCTCAAATCAAGTGGAAGGTTATGATAACTCAGTCTCACAGCACCCAATATTGAAGTTTCATCTTGCGGTAAATTCAAAATCTCATTGTCTCTCACATGTTCCCATTCGCTTTTTTCTTTCTTTAAGCTTAAAAGACCACCAAGAGTATTGGTCGCACAGAGGCACACCCCCACATTTATTCACAATCTCCTTTCCAATGGCCTTAAGGTCGGGATTTGTTTCCTTTTGGTACCCAAATGCACATTGCATAAACGACAACCAACAATCTTCTTGAGACAAATTTGATAACTGATATGGTTGCAAAGTTCCCATAATTGATCCAACCTTTCTAAGACGAGTAGTGGCTAGAACAAAAGCACCTCTAGCTCCAACCTTTAAGACTGCTTTTAACTTAGCCCACTTTTCCTGATCATCATCCCAAACATCATCTAAGACAAGCAAGTATCTTTTTTCATTCAACAACTCTTGAAGCTTCTTTTGGAGGGGAGCCAAGTCCACGTCACCGAGAGGCCTTCCTTCAATAGATTCTACAACTGCCTTTAACAACCTTTGCTCATCAAAATCATCTGAGACACAAACCCATATCTTTATATTGAAATTCTCAATCACTCTCTGATCATTGAAAACCATTTGCGCAACTGTCGTCTTTCCTAGTCCCCCCATACAAGTAGTGGGAGCACCGAAAGTCTTGGACATTATTAACATCTTTTATCAGGATTTTCGCTGTCTCATCCTCCTCTTTGTCCCTTCCATAGACTTTGGTTTAGCTAAAACAAAACCTGTTCCAAGCAATGCGGGCACAAATATTGTTACATTCGAGCTCAGTAGGAGGAGTCCGTCACCGGGAATAATAGAATATTTTTGCAAAATAAAGAGACAAGGAAGGGTTGACATGGAACAAACATGTAAAGAAAATCTCTAAACTTGTCCTCACCCCGAAACTAAGCTATTAGTAAGTACACTATTTTTTGGCTAGAAACTTTAAGAGGAGCACCTGTTTCACGTTTAGCAGCTTGTTTCTCAGCAATCTTGTCGCGCAAATGGAACTTCCTTCTTTCCTCAGCAATTGCATCTAGTTTCTCCATAATTCCTTTCATTCTTTTTCCAACCTTGTAACGGAAAGTGATAATATTTGGACGAATACACCCTAATAGAGATCGATTAAATCTTCTTTGCCCTCGCCTTTACATTTGTCCAATATGTGATCGACTTCATATGCAGCAACATTGAGTTTCTGCAACCAATTCTCTATTGCAATTCACTTTCTTTCACTATTTTCTAAACAGCAAAAGCAGCCTGAATCGAAGGCGAATTGGTTTTTGTTCTTGACGGGAATAAGGAAGGTGATTTTGTGAACTTCAAGTCTTCAATTTGTTTTGCACTTTTAAAATATTGAGATACTTACGGGTTGGAGAGAAGCCAAAAATTGAAGCAATGGCTATGATCTCTTGTCAAGAATCCATATTATTTCTATTGTTTAAAGAAGTTTGTACTAATTAGTCTGAAATACACGTACAACGCACATGTTCGAAAACTAGTTATTATAAATTTTGGGTTATAAATTTTTGCTGACCATGTACATATAAAAAATAATAGTATTCTCATTCATAACTTTGAAATGGGCAACTCTATTACATAAAAGGCAGGCAAGACCTAGGGGCAAAGTGAAATAAAAGAACAAGAACAACAACATATCTGGTGAAATCACATAATGGGGACATTTCCGAAAGACCCTCAGGGAGGGGTAATATGTACGCAACTCCCATGTACAACACTTACCCCTATTTTGGGAGGTTAAATCAGACTTTCTTTCTCTCTTTCAACGAAAGACCTCGGCTCAAGAGAAAGTGAAATAAAAGAAACTTAGGGGAAAATAAAATAATTACTTATTGGACTCAAATATATAAAAGTAATAGCTAGTAGGTTAATTACTAACTCAAGTCCCATGTACAATTCGAGACACAGAGAGTACTATTCCCCATGTAGGGTCGTGATCAAGGCTAGATGCTAAGATTCCTATGCAAGCCGGGATTTTTGTCGCGCAAATGGAACTTCCTTCTTCCATAACTATTTATCATCAATTGCATCTAGTTTCTCCACAATTCCTTCTTTCCTCAGAAAGGAATTATGGAGGTCCTCGTCAGCGTCACTCTCTGTCTTTGAAAACAACAACAACAACAAAAGAGTTAGCTCGCTAGCTCAGTGAGTAGATAACACTTATCCATAATCGTTTAAATCGGAGAAAGTCAGAAAACATGTCAATATACTGTATTCAGAAAACATATATAGTAGATATGTCCTTTTTAGTAATGGTAAAAAGTCAATTCATATCATGAATATATCATGTATACACTATACAGTATTCAAATAACAATGTGATAATAAAAGGGAGTTTGCCCATCATGAATACCATAAGTATAAGCTCTATAAGATATTGCATCATAAATTAATACATACATTGGGAGGTCTAAAACGAAATCGGTGAGCCTCCTACCTCAATGGATATGCTAAGAGTCAGTTTGGATGGGCTTAAGACTTATGACTTATGGCTTTTGACTTATTTTTGTTATTTTGGCTTAAAAACAAGTACTCAAAAGCACTTTTCTATCTTACCCAAACACTACAAAAGTGCTTAAAAGCTATTTTGGCTTAAAAGCACCTAAAATAAGCCAATCCAAACAGGCTCTAAGTAAACTATAACCGCGCTTGTGGGAGAGACAAATCATAACGATGGCCTACTCGAGGTATATGAGCATCTGCAATGATAAGGTGCACCAAGTCTAACGAATCCGCCGTTACCTAGGGGATCTGTCAAAATCTCCCCCCAAATTAATAAATATAAGAAAAAATAATGACCCTGAATTTTTATGACGAAACTTGATTCTTCTCTTCTTCTTTGTCTCTATACTTTCTTAGGATGCCTGCATTTTTCCACTGAACAAGTGCTTTATCTTCTTTCTAAAAACTTTGCTGAAAGAAGCTTCTTCCGAGTTGCTCAATTTGACCTTAAGGATTTTGCATAATAACCCTCTGCCAACTCCACTATTATGGGCTTCGGCCCACCATTTAACTCACTCCTCTGTTCTTTTTCTTTTTACTAGTTCTTAGTTCTTACTAATATTTTTTGGCTGATGACTCAAATACCTTTTTTATATGTAGTGTCAAAGCTACCTTGTCATCTTGCTCTTCTGATAAATTCCATGTTTTTCTCGACTTTATCAGTCATGACAAGTGGTCATCTCATTCTAAATGAGTGTTGAGTGCCTCATGAAAAGGCGTTGTATTTCTACTCTTCTATTGTGTTCAGATATTGCCAGCTCATAACTGCACAAATAGAAGTCTAAAACCTCTGACAAGACAGCAAGCTAGAATCCAATGCAGCAGCTGAGCGTCGAGTGTTTTGGCTACTAAGACCACATAGTTTAAGGACTTATCCCTGCGTTAACAGAAGGAGCAGATGAAGAAAAGATGAACAACATCTTCAAAAAGCAAGATATCATAAAAGACATGTCCTACTTCGGTTTCCATTATATAATCTAAATCTATCTCTGAGTAGTTCCAGGCAAAATGAAACCACTGCTCTAACCAGGTAATGAACTGGAAAGAACAAGGGCGTGTTTGTTTCAAAGATGGTGAAAACTTTTTTCTGAATTTTTTTTCAAATATTCACCAGAGTCCACCTAATATTCATTAGCCTTCAAGTTTTGGTCTTCCCTGATCAGTTTCAGTACAAATAGTATTTGCCTACCAATTAATTAGCTGGCAAATGGCTTATGACCTAATGTCAGATCCAGTATGTCCTCCAATTTTATGAACTATCAATGTGACTTGGACTCCCAGAAAAACACAGGGTAAAAAAGAAGGTAAAGGGACAGACTTGAAAGAATTCACCAGATCAAACATTCAATAAGATAAATATATGTTAGGTTCTTATATAATTGAGCAAGTAATGAAACCTTTTCATTAGACCCTAATGTGAAACATAGTCCAAACTGAACTGGAAGTTTTTTCATTTTTTTTTCCTTTTACATGACTCAAGCACTTTTCCACTTCTCTCAATCAAATTGATTTTTCTTTATCCAGGTTATCAGCAATCTGGACTTATGTAAGAAGGACCTATCACAATGACAAAACATCCTGAATAATCGACTTGGTTCAATGAGGTTCTATGCAAGTTTTACATCTTTACTTTAAGTGGGATATTTTAGATCTATATTTACTATAAATGTACACAGATCTACAAGGATCGACAGACGGACTCAATCATCTAGCATGCCATTTCTCTGTGTAGACAGATTTATGGACCCAATTCAATCTTGGAGATGATTTTCATATACTAATTAACAACTACGTAAGCATTCCCCAATTACCTGAAATAGCTTGGTATCTTCATCCTGGAATCACCTTTTCTGAAGCAACTGAGATCAAAATAGCCCAAAAAACTTAAAATTAGGGTTCTATTTCTAATGAGTTCAACGGATATGTACAATATAGGTACACCAATAGATAGTGTCACCTGAAGATGGAACATAAAATCCTTCATGAGTGATCGACTTAGCTAACATGGTGATCAACCTTTCTAGTCTTATGATGTGGCCATCTAGATATACCATATGCTTTACATATCCGTTTCAGTGTTGATCGACTAACTGCAACAACAAAAAGTCCAGAAAAGGGATTTTAGTAAACCTATGAGAAAAACATCGGGTTGATTTCTCAGATGGTCACTCAATTAATAGTTACTATCTCACAAAGTCACCTTTCTTCTTTATTCCAATTTTCTTCAACAAAGATAAAAACTATTAGTTGAGTACCATATGAGAAATGAACTCGAAAAACATGTCGTCTAAGTGGCATATAGATGCTATATAATAACGTGAAAAGGGATGCCAAGTGTAAAGTTAGTGAAGTTACCATGTAGAGATTTAGCAGCATCTTCAAGAGTCATGCCAAAATGCTGCTCCAGAGTCTCACGAGTGATCCCATAATCTTTTACTATCCTCTCTTTTGCCTTGTTCTTCTTTGAATCAATAATCTGAAGGTTAGTCGTCGTTGCTCCACAGAGGAGGTTACTTTCTCCATTTGTAGCTTCACGTATAAACAATTGTCTTCCACATCTAGCAATATCATCGCTATGCTCCACTTGGTCAGTTTCCACATTCGGTTGCTCAAAATGTGAATTAAGTTGCACCAATTCATTTGTGTCGTCCTTTTCAATTTCAAGGCCAACACTTGCTCTGTTTGGTTGGCGAAAAGAAGCATCAAGTTGTGCTAGCTCTTCCGAGTTAAATGGTCCAAGATAATATATAGCAGGAGAAGAATCAACCTGAGCACTGGTGACATCATTCGACATTTGACACAACGAATGAATCGCTGTCGACGCTCCTACATCCTCAAGTGATTGAACACTCAACACTGCACCCATATGCTCAAAACTTGGAAACATATTCTGGGTTGTCGACCATAAAGGATCATCGAAAATGGCTTCTGGGTGCAACCAAATACTAGATGATTGAGTAGAACCAATCATAAAAGGTTCAAGTGCTTCTAGAAGTTCTACTCTTACTGAGGTCAAAGTCGATATCGGTAGCTGATGCTGCTGCCATGACTACACCCAACACGAAAAAAGAAGAATCAACACACTATTGTATCAGCAAAGAGTAAGCTAAAATCAGGGAAAAGAGAGAGTGTGTGTGTTTGAATTAAAACGTATAATTTAGATATTCAAAAACGAAAAGTACTACACGATGTGCTTCTTCTAATATTATTATGGCAGAAAATATATCTCAAAATATTGATGAAAATTTATTTAATTTGATTTTTAAAAAAATAGAATGAACAAGTAATATGAGACGGAAGGAGTGATGGTGTAGTGATGGATGGGACAACCAAAACAGGAAGACCAAACTCAATATGCAATGATTTTAGTGAAGCTAACGCGTTTAACTCCAAAATTAGCTTTAAAAACTGAAAGTTATGCAAACACCAAACGGTTCAAAAGGTTGTGGTTCCTCTTTGTCGTAACTTTGTAACACGTGTTTCCCTCAATAAACCTTTTGACGTTTTTCATTCCATTTGGTGTAAAAGGACCAAAAAGTTATATTAATTTATGTGATATAATTTGAATAGGCAAGGGGTTTAAAAAAAAAAAAAACTTTTGAAATTTATGATCTAAAATAAGTTATAAATATTTGTGTGGCTGTAAATCATTTCATTAAGGGTAAAAAGGAAAAGTTTGAAGTTACCGTATTTCTAAATATAGAAATGTATCATTCTTTTTTGGACAGACTAAAAAGAAAAGTGTATCACATAAATTGGGACAGATGAAGTATGAAAGGTGTTTGAATCAGAAAGATTTTTAAAACTTGTAGTCTGAAATAAGTTATAGTTATTTGTATGACTATAAATCATCTCTTTAAGTTAAAATAAAAAATTTAAAGTTAAATTGTTACTAAATATAGACATATACCATTATTTTTGAAACTGACAAAAAATAAAGATTGTTTCTTTAAAATGTACTATATTTATGTAAAATTACATATTTAAAGGTGTACATGGTTGGTTTCAGATTTTGTGTACTTATTTTTTTTATTGTTATTATACTTTTCAAGAAATGGTAACGGTATTTTTTAGGGTAAAACCGTAAAAAAAGGTAAAGTTAAGCTATTTCTAGTAGTTCAGGAGTATTTTTGACAATTTTTCACTCAAAATATCAATTGGGACTTAAATACTCAAAACAAAAGGTTGGTTTGTTACATAAATCTATTACGTAACATTGATTTAAAAAAAAAAAAAAAAAAAAAAAAAAAAAAAACTATTTTAATCAAATTTTTAATGATCTGTTTTTGTTGTTGTCATCATTTTCTTTGATGTTATTTTTCAGACTATATTAATCCTCAACTTTTAGGTGGTTATCAGAATATAACTACCTAAACTAATCCTCAACTATATTAGAGTGAACCCACTGGTAAAATTGCTGCGGTACATTTGATATGTACAAAGTTTAAGTGTTTTTTGTGAAAATGTCGTGCTTTTCTATATCATTAATTCTTTGAGCTACTAGCCACTTCACTCTTCTTTTACATTCTTTTACCTCCTTTTCATAGAGATTTCGTTCCATGCTTCATCCTAACAAAGTAACAATGATATGCAAAGCTCGATTACAGCTCTCTCTAGAGCTAGTAGTTTGGTTTAGACAAAATCTAAAGCAGATGTAGCGATCTTCTAACAAACGTATCGATGTCAATAGTTGATACTTAATAGTCTCCCTCCTTTTTCTTTTAAGGAAAATAATGTATTGGTGATGGGAAACCCCTTACACAAGCTTGATATCGAACCTACCCAAATTACTTGATAGACTCATTTGAATGAAGGATTTTTAATATCAGGATATGGATCTGTACTACAAAAGGATGAAATTGAAATCCATAAGAGTAACCAGAATGGAACAGCCTCACTTGGGGGATTACACTGGGTATGTTGTTGTCGTAACCAGAATGGAACATCAAAATAAATACAATAGCAATTCAACTACTGAAATGGCAGTCTCTTGCTGTAAAACAATTGGGTACTGTATTGACTATCTCGTCTCTCTTTTTGTGCTTCACATCCATGAACAAGAATCAAGCCTCTCTTTTAACAAAACCCGCCTTGGTAACAAAGTCGCAATTTCATTAACCTGCAAGTGGTTGTCTCGAGGTCTTAGGACGGCTCATAAAGACCCAACATATGCCCATCCACACACCTCAAAGCAGCAACCTACAAGAACCATATACAGTATTATGTGATAGGTCAGCTTTCATGGACATAAATGATGGGGGTGGGGGAACTAATGCTGATTGCAGCACCAAATTCTGAACCAATATGCAAATAACGAGCATAAACCAGTAATATATTACCGGTCAACAACTATAAGCAAAGCACATAAATATGAACCAATCTAAATAGGAGTAACAATTACAGCTTTATAGCAGGGGAAAGAAACTTTTGACCTTTTAAATTATAATGGTTTGGAGCAGCATATCAAAGTTCACATTTATGCTAGTTCACACCAGAATTTGCAATCTCTTTTTCGGCTAAAAAGGGAAAAAGAAAAAAATAGAATATCTACTTGATGAAACAGAATATAACAGCTAGCAACTAGAGTAAATAGTACCGATCATTCCATAGTAATATTCGTACAATAACAGTAGAAGAGCAACCTTCTAAAATTTTGGTTACCTTTCCATGGACTTCATACTTGATGGGGCCATCTAACTCAGCACCTAAGGCCAATAGCTTGGTCACTGAGTTGTTTATATCACCAACTGTAAAGGACAGAAGGGATGAGTATCCCTTCTGCACAACAATGTCACTGTAAAACTAGAATTAGCAGCTAATCAAGTTGTATGATGTTCAATAAAAATAAAAATAAAAACAGAATCACTAACAGAAAAGTGACCAATTGATACAACATAATTTGAATCAGTATGCAAAGACAACAATCGTCATAGACTATGATTCAGAGTTAATGTGCCAGTTTGAGCTGCAGACTAAAACTTGAAGCAATTGCATGCAACATTGTGAAGGCTACTTAATGAAGTTTTGACAGAAGAAAAAGAAAAAGGAGCTGGTCATCAAACACATTCTCGGCTCCTGAGATCATATTTTGACAGATGATTGGACAGAGGAGCAATGACTAAAAATGCAGCTGAATACAAACCACAGAATACAGAAGCAAAGGATGTTAAACTAGGCTTACCATATATCCGAATGCAAACTAAGCAGAACTCTAAACTAAGTGTTGAGGTTTATCATAACTCGACCTCATCTTGACAAATAGTTAGATTAAAAAACAACTCCCAGCATTCTCTGGAAATTCTGCAATGCAAAAACAGATGTTCCACTGTTTCCAAATCTTCTTCACACAAATAACATCTATTGCTTAAAGCAAATCCCTCTTCCGTAAATTATTCTGAGTCAGACATGCCTCCCAAGTGACAATCCATCCAAAAGCAGGCAACTTTAGCAAGAGCTTTTGATTTCCAGATGATCTTCCAGGGCCAATTGGATGTTCCCTGACCATTCTGTTGTAATAACAGCTTATAACACTCACCAACAGAGAACATTTTTTCCTTGCTGTTCACCCAAATTAGTTTATCCTCCTTGTTTTGATCAATCGACGTAGTGTACAACTGTTGAGTGAGTTGACAGAAAGGTTCCAATTCCCAATCATAGGGATTCCTTCTCAATACTAGATTCCAAACAGAGATGTAAAAAAAACTCAGAAACCTATCCACCCTTAAGCACAGAGCATCTAAATAAATCTGGATAATTGCTCTTCAAATCTGTATTCCCAATCAAAACATCTGTCCAAAATTTAATCCTGGCCACTGGCTCCATTACCCACCTCTAATCTGGTATATGTAAAAACTCATCCCACATCCCACCAATGCCTTTCCGAACAGTCCCTGTTGTTCTCAATTGTGAAGGATATTGTTTCCAACCATTTTTCTTGCCATAAATAGCATCTATGAGCTTTTTCCAGATTTCATCACCACCCCTATATATATATATATATATGTGTGTGTGTGTGTGTGTGTGTGTGTGTGTGTGTATATATATATATTTTTTTTTTATTTTTTTTTTTTTTTTTTTAATTTTGATCAAGTAAAAGTTTCATTGATCACCACCCCTATTATATCTCCATAGCCATTTAAATAATAGACTCTTGTTATGCAATTTCAAATTCCTCACTCCCAAACCTCCCTTATTCTTTTCATTTGTAACCACTTGCCACCTTACTAAATGAATCTTTCTTTTATAGCATTATCCCATAAGAACTACCTTAGTACATATATACTAAATGGGTCACTAGAAGGCTGGAATGTTACAGCTCGTATGGATGTGGTAAAATAAAATTTAAAATTTAGATCTTCCTAGACTTTTTGAACACTCATTACAGCTTAAGAATCTGATCCAAGAAGTGTCTTCTGTCTGAAAGCCCACAAGTATCCAGCTTAATCTAGATACTCCCAAAGGAGATTGAGTGAGCTGCTTTGCATCATTATCTACAATGCCTATAAACTAATTATCCTGCCAGAGTTGTGCAATATCTAATTCCTCAATGGAACACCAGCATAATATCAGATTGGTAATATGATGCTATAACAGAAGGAGCTTCGATGAGTAGCTCTTGACCATTAGAAAATTATTGAAACCCAAACTTGACATAATCTACAATGCCTATTGTCTAGTCTAACATTTGATTTTAATCCTCCTCACAAACAAATTTCCTGCCAGAACTGTTCATATGTTATTCTTTGATCTAAAACTAGCATAGCACATGTAATTCACTATGATGTGAAAAAAGAAAAAAAAAAAGATTTTCTAATCTGATTAGCTCTAATTAAAGAAATAATTCTTTTTTTAAGTATATTAACCAATGGTCTGAAAAAGGCGTGCCGCTAGCAAAATTATTAGCACATTAGGTAGCAAAATGAAAATCTGAATTGAAGCAATTTATGTAACTTCCTTAAACACCCAATTTCCTTTAGAAAAGATTATGACTGGAGAAAGTTCTCACAAACCACTTTTTCAATCTAAGACACTAAACTACCCATACCCAACAACAGAACCCAAAATGAGGACATTATCAAGGCAACTGCTTGTAACTTGTAAGGAGAGAAACACTAAATGATCCAAAAAATTCTCAAAAGCCACTAAATTTTAAATATAAATACAACAAACTACCCAGCACCAGAACCCAAAATAACAAACGTTAACACATCCTTCTGAAAAATAACATTTTACATGGCATTTAAGAGAATCGGCAAGGGAAAGAAACACACTTAATGAATAAAAATCCTGAAATTCTACAGCAAAAACACTAATTTCAAATATAAGCACACTAAACTACCCAACCCCAGAAGCCCAAATGACAACTTTAACATATTAGATGGGTATTCAAGACAATTGGCAAGGAATCGGAAAAAGATTCTAAAAACAAAACACTAAATTTCAAATATAAGCACAGTAAACTATCAAAATGTGAACTTTAACACATGCTGATCCACAATCAACTGTTTAGATGATAATTCAAGAAAGGGAGAGAAGTAGTACCTTGATGAATGCATGAGAGCAAGTTTGAGGGGGCCAGATTGGAGCTCAGCCCATCTATGAGTACACACATTAATGGTCAAATCCAAGCCCTCTGAGTAGAATCTTGCTGCTTTTGGTACGTCCTTGTGTAGCTGTAGTATCCATCTGAATGATGCCGCCATTTTCACCCCCAAAAACAGACCAACACTGAGTTTTTTTTTTTTTTTTTTCAGGAACCCTGGCAGGGTCGTAACACACGGCTCGACCTGGCTCAATTTTCGAAATAATAGTTAACGATAGTGAATTGTTCGAGAAAATGGCAAAAACGGTCTTTTACTCTTGACATTCAAACTTCAAACTAGTCTCTTAAGCATGCACCCAACAGCTTTGGTCCTTGAAGTTTGTTAAAAGTTTTAACACTTTTAGTTTTCCTCAAATATTTATCCACTCTTTTTGTTAGATTTGACGATAACTATAAAAAGAAAAAAAAAATTAGTAGGAACTCATAGTTAGACGTACAGATTTTTATATTTTTTGCTATTTTTTATTTATTTATTAAAGTCTGGTGCAGCTTTTTGAGGTGTATAGTCAAACCTCTCTATAACAACATCACTGGGTTCAAAAAAATTTGGCCTATAACAACATTTTCATTTAAATAATATTTTACTCTTATAGGAAAAAAGATACATAAAATCTAATTTTTTAACTTTTTTTATTGTTAAAAATCTTAAGCTTAATTACATTTTGCATAACAAAGGAAAATCTTTTAATGATAAAAATATATGTTTATATAATAATTTTTGTCATGAATAGTGTATTAAAGTATCAAAATATTTGACCAAAATGTCTAGACCTTTTATTGGTAATCTTCGAGATTCTATTTCTATAAAGATAATTAATCATTATATTACAAAAAAAAAATAGATAGTTGTTATAGAGGGATAATTTTACAAAGAGCGTACTGTTATAAAAATGCTTGTTGTTATAAGTACGAAGCTATTATAGAGAGATAAAATATAACATAAAAAATTGGTAACATAAAAAATTGATTGTTATAGAGGTGTTGTTATATGAGGATGTCATTTTTTACTGCAATTTCTTATTTTGGTTTGGTGTCTAGTGCAGTTTTTTGTGTTGCATTTTTTAGAATTTGATAGGACTTTCTTGGTATTTAAGATTAAATCTTTTTTAAGATTAAATCTTTTTTTCCATTGTTTCCGTCAAATTTAATGAACATAAATTAATATTTGATAGAGACAAAGTGTTAGTTTTTGAAGAACTTAATGGATTAAAGCCGCTTAATGCATATCTAAAGACTACTTTGAACCTACCTTCAAAAAGGGACTATTTTTGTTGTTTCCTTTGAATAGTTCTCCTTATGTTTATACAAATGTAAGCAGATCTTATCTCTATTTTGGGAAGATATAAAAATTATTTTCGATAGACCCCCAGATTGGACATCAATTTTTCTTAATTGTTTTTGGAACATTAGATATTTATACAAAAAGTTCTCCGAATTACTAATTTTTATAACTAAAAAGTTTTACGAATATTTTTTGAAGAATTCACAATTAAAGAAAATTTGTTTAAGTCTTCAATAATAGCATGTCATGTAAAACGAAACAAGATAAATATATTTTGGAACATCGATTTTCTTAATTGTTTTTGGATCAGTAAATCTTGTTCTATTTAGCTATCTAGGTAAAAGTTCTCCGTGTCATTTAGAATTTTTTTAACTGACAAAGTTATATATGTAAAGAGTGTTTAACAAATACGCCTACGAAATGGCAAAATAGTCAATTAACTGATTACATATAATTTGTTTAAGTCTTAAAAATGAATTATGAGGAAAAAAATATTTTTCTCAAAAACTATTAAAAAAAAGAAGAAAATATTTTTCAAAACCCAACCCCATCTACCCAGCCCCTCGTCCCCGCTTCTAAACAAACTCTACATACTTTTCGCCGGAGAATGAATAGTTTTTGTGGAAAAAATTTCTGGTAAACCTTTTTAAAAAAAACTCAGATCTATTTTCTTTTTAGGCTGAAATTGATTATATTTATTTATCATTACGTTCTAAATTTTGAAAGAATGAAATCTAATCAAGCTATAGTGGGATAATTTGAGTATAGTCTTGGAGAATTTTAGAAAGCCATTTTATGTGCAATTTATTATAGAACTTCCAATCAGATTTTATTTTTTTCATGTTTTTTAATAAATGTTTTAGTTCGTTTTTGTGCTTAAATAATTTACTTCTTAGCTCATTTGTGTAACTGGGTTCTTATATTTGATCAGTTTGAGTGTTTTTTGTTGTGCTTTTATATACGTGAGTGAGTTTTTAAAACACCGGAAAAGTATACAGTAGAAAATTTATGAAACCCAATCTCCATCATCAAGCACGCCAATGGTAGTTTCTTTTTGTTGAAGTTTTTTGATTTCAAGAGCTCCATGTTTTTCTCCATCCCAATATTTAATATAATGTATTTTCTTATAATTGTTCTTTGGTATGTGATTTTCTGCTGTTTCTACTAGGATTTTTTAGTAATGATGGAAGGTTTGTTAATTGTGGAATTGTAAGTGGAGAAGAAAGAGAAAAAGAATAAAGGAGGAGGAGGAGAAAATAAAAATAATAAAAAAAATCTGTTTTTTTAGCATTTTCACGCACCTATTTTGTGTGATTTTCACATAATCTTGATGTTTAAATAATGATTATGACTCAAAGTGTTTAAATGAGACATGAAAGATGCTGCCAACCTCTCCCCCAAAGGGTTCAGCCTATATTTTTTAATGAGTTTGTAAGGCACAAGGCCTATTAAGCAAGAATTCATAGAAGGAAAACTAAGTATGACAATTGTTGCCTCAAAAATAATGGAGCGGAAGGTCGGGATCTCTATCATGATATCCAACTACAGGAGACTTCCCCAATCGTTACGTATTATCTTTTCTAAGTTGTCTTCTTGCCTTCAGTCAGAAATTTAGCTTGAATTAAAATATTAGGAGATACAAAAACATTTAACGGAGAAAACTTAAAGAAAGAAAGATCTGGCATCTCAAAAGGGTGAAACGTCATTTTTCCACCAGTCCCAACTCCAAATGCCAATTGCTCCTATCAACATCCATATATTGTTTATTATTATTATTATTATTATTATTTCATTAAAATATACCTTTGAGTTATTACTTTATTATTATTATTATTATCAATTATTATTATTATTATTATTAGCTCAAGATTTGAAAATTAATATTATTATTAAATTGCCTCCAAAAACAAAATAAAGGGAGAAAAATAATTTATCAGCCATTGATGCAACAATTATATTTATTATTACTTAGTATTCCAAATTTATCAAGGTTTATGCAAACAACAATGCCTCCCAACCTTAAGTATGAAGCACAAAAAGTTAACAATACATCTTAAACTCTCCCCTGTAAAATTTTCAAGGCCGAGACTAACTCACGTTGTACAACAGAAATGTACTAGTTTAGTATTATATAAGGGATGATAAGCACACAGCTGAGGGTCAACATGCCTGCCTGGCATGTGTAAATTAGTCATTTCATTCACTTGATTTTGCATATCACTGTTGCCTACGCCTAATAACTCAACGCGTTTATTGACATCTGGAAAATTGCCGCCTTTATCACTGCTGTTGTTTCTTCGTTCTACTGCATGCGTTCCCTCTGCTGTGTAAGTGGAGTTGTTTCCCTGTTTTACCCTTTTGCTGTAATTCTCTGCAATTCCCTACTGTTCCTTTCTGCTTAGTTTATACAATTAAACACATAGCTTTTTTATGTTTTTACTTGGGCCTTTTTAAATATCACAAATAAGTTTTAAAATTGAGTTGAAGTAACTATTTTTTTAATTAAGAGGGTGATAGTTTTCATTGCCACAGTTAATTTTTACTAAACTTTATTTTTTACACTTTGCATAATTTATTCACTTAAGCACTTTTTGGTATATAATTTATTAAGGGATGCTTAAATCAAATATTGAAGCCCACGAATTTGAAGAAATCAGCCCACTTCTTTCAGCCGAGCCCAATTGCTGCGACCCGGCCCATTTCCTCTTTAATTCATTAGGTTTGCTTTCACTTCCCTCAGCCGCACCTCTGTCGTCTTCTTCTTCTTTCCATTCCCATGAAGAAACCTTTTCTCTTCATCGATCTTCAGTGGTTTGTCACGCCATTTCGAGCAAATCTTGTATTTTTTTTTCATCCCCCATCTCAAGGATTGATACGTCTCTTTCTCTCCTATCTTCAACGATTTTTAGTCAACACAAAAGACCAAATGATTCTGAAATTTCAGGGAGAAGATCAACTTTTCAGAGATTTGGTTTGATTTTAGCAGCTCTCGGGTTTGCGTTTGGAGCCAAAAATTTTGAAATCCGAAACCCTAATCTTTGGCTATAAATACCAAAGTTTGAGAACCATTTGGGGGGGTTCGAAACGGCGAGGAAATCAGATCCAACGAAAAAAAGAGGGGATAGTCGTAACATAAAAAAAAAAAAAAAAAAAAAAAAAGCAAAAATAGTTAAGAAATTATTCTGATTTGAGGCTTGTTTAATCCGAGTGAATTTGGGTTCGTCGCGTTCGAGTATAGATCCGAGACCCGAAGGCCCTAGCTTCACTGCACCCGAGAAAGGTAATTTTCCTCTACATCTTAGTTTGTATTTTCATTCAACTTTGTGTTAATTCATGTTTAGCCGAATGTTTGGTATGTCGAGTACCTACTTGCTTTTGCTTTATTTAGTTTCTTATTTTCATTCCTCTGTATATTTATGTGTTTGTATGTGTTATGTGTGTTAATTTCTGGTTTTAGTTCTTGTTTAGTTTTGGTCTGCTGTTTAGTTAGTAACTTAGTCTTTATTATGTTATTAGATTAGCCTTTTATGTTTTAGCTTAGTTCAGTCCCTATTTAGATGTTGCTTGCTCTACTAGGTTTAGTTCATTCTCTTAATTGGTCTGTGTAGTCTAGTTACATGCTCATGTTTAATATGGTATGATTAAATGTTCATGATTAGTTGGATTAATGTTAGTTTAGTGGAGTATAGGTTATATGTGACTAGCATGTGGTCTGTTCTTGTTGATTGTTGAGTTAATCTGATGTGATACTATATGATTAGGAGAGGTCCTAGTCTGATTTGAGATTAGGCTTAAAGTTTTATTAGTTCATTAATTACATATGGCATGTTTAACTGTGACAGGATCGTGTCTGCTTCAAGTTTAGTTTAAAATAAGGTCTAAGCAATCTAAACTTAGTTTAATGTCATGTTGAATGTTCTTATGTATTATTTGGATAAAAATGCTTAAATGGTTATGTGATAGTCTGATAAGCATGTTCTAGGGTTGGATTTGAGACATGAGAATCTAGTATATATGCCCCAAATTGTGTTAAATGTGCTATGATAGGTTAGTCATCTATGTTTGAATATGGTATACTTTTTCTGCATCTGTTAAATGTTTCTATTTGTTTAATATGTACTCCCGTGCAATATAACTTATTCGTTGGATCCTGTAAACACCTTTCTTGTCGTTGATGGCATTATAACATATTAATAGTATAATAGTTTTGTGTTTAGGAAGGCAGTGGTAAAGCTTAGATTTGCATATAGGAATCTAACCCTGAAACTGACTCACCTAACTTTCAGAATCCTTAGCGTACAAGGTTGTTATATGTCGTGTTTACTTGATTCATCTGTGATATGTTCAGTTTACATTTGCCTCCCCCTAGAGCTACCAAATGGTCAAATATTGCACTCTCTTTATAGCATGGGAGCCCTTAACTTAATTAAGGTGTTCAAAACATGTCCTGCCAATTTTGCTATGGAAAGTACCATATGTGTAAAGGATCAGAAGTGATGTTCAAAGTTTGGTTTTGTGTTTTCGGAAACTTTGTGTTGTCTGTTAAAATCAAATGGTCCATTTCATGCTAATGTTCCTCCTCTTGCCTCCACAACACTATGGTATCCTCTAAACCCCCTTTAAGGACTAAAATAAGCAAGCTGATGTTCATATATATGTCCGATAGATATCCCTGTACATCTGTTTATGCTAAGCCTTTAGGAACCTATGAAATCTTGTTTGAATATCTACATATTATCTGAAAGCACATCCTTTGCGAGTGAATTAGCTTGGTGATATTGGAATCAGTCCAATAAGAATGTTAATTGTTTAATTTGTTTATCTCTGAACTGTGGAATAGCATGTAAACTTTGTCTGTCCTACTTCAAATATTACCTACCTAAATCACCTGTTATGTGGTTTTGTCATTTCTTAGAATTCTAAAAATTTCGTCCATTATTTTCCTTATAAAATCAAACTGCTTCATTTCCTACATCCTTTCATCTGTTTTGTTTTTACAACAAATGGAATGAGTTGGGTAAAGTTGTTTCACATGGAATGAGTTGTTTCATAATCGATATTGACTCTCACCGCCGCAAGCAACTTCGTTTGAGAGTAATAATTGTTGCATAGTTAAACTTGTTGCAAATGTTATCAATAACGCATTTATTCTCTGCTGCAAAGTAATGCCTCTCATGCTCTCGAAAATGCACCCACAACTAGATATAACACATATGTTTAGTTATTAACAAGAGGGGAAGAAACAAAGGGATTCAATGATATCGTGATCAATATACTTATTATGCTTTATATATTTTTCATTGATTTGATGGGAAATTCTCGTGACTTATCGAGCAATTGTTTTAATTTTTATAGATTATATATTTAAGAATACTTCAAACCAAGTTAATTATTGTTTACTAAATGTTAGAGATGATGGATTAGAGTTGGGGACATATGATCTTGAAGTGACGTCTTAAAGAGTTTGTTAATTTAATCTATTGATTCATAAGTTAAGGATTTTTTTTTTAAAGTTATTAATTTTATAGAAGTTTATCTCTAACTATACTTTAGATCCATAGTAATTTTTAATTACATTCACCTATATTTAGGTGTAAATTTAAATAAAGAATTTATTGTTTACTGAGCATTAATAACAAATTTTGAATAATAACTTTACATTTTTTAATTTAATTGAGGATCCCTTTTGTGAATTATGAAATTACTTGATTTACCCACCCTTCAAATAAAAATGATATTTCATCCTTAAATTATTAAACCTTTTTTTTTAACAAAAGCACTTGTTCAAGTTTATGTTTGTTAGAACAATAATTTTTCATAAACGTATGATGGTTTAGATTATTGCTAACTTCAAAATTGAAAGATTTTTTAAGTTTCTCACCAAACTTTAAAGCAATTATTTATGTATAACTTCCCCTTTAATTCATACGAGATATTATTTAAACAAGTGATGCTAAGATATATAGTTTATATAAAAATAAAATTACAAACTTTTTAAAATAATTATTTCCTTGTTCAAATTTAGAAATGCACTATTATTTGCAAAGCTCTTACTTAACATTATCTATATTTTTTAGAAAATACAGATGGGTCTTTTTTCTCAAAAATTGTGACTTTATAAGGTATTAATCTATTATATATATTCAACTTAATTGAACACCTAATATATACTTAATAAAATGTCTTAGAAAGCATCTTGAAATCTAATATATACTTAAATTACATAATGTCATAAAAAAAAACTCCTAATATATACTTATTTAGAACCACATTTTGGCTCCAAAAAACGCAAAATCAATGAGTTTATTGGTCTGTGGCTCAACACCACTTTGAAACAATGAAGTTAGTTTAGTTTCATTTTTATTAATATTAGGTGTCCTAATTCACCATTGAAAACCACATGCCTTACTAGTGACATTGCGACTCCTGCCTTTAAATAATTCATTGAATCACCAATGTGCGAACATTCCAATCTGTCAATAACTTGGGAAATTCCATCACCGCTATAAAACAAATGGCTCGATTCTTCATGAGAACATTACGGGTCATACACATTTACCACTCCTCTTCAATCATGAACTCGAGAGTGACAAAATGTGTGACATTAATTTTATACCCTCTTTGCATAAGTTAAGCGGAAATATACAATAGTCGAATTATCAATGAATTAGCTAGTCTAACCTTGTCGGCATTTAATTTAATTGATTGGTACCTCTTGGACATGTTGTTGTAAAAGTTGAGGTCCGGGATTATGTTGGAATCATAGTACTTAATGAAAAGATTTTGCCTCATAAATTGAATCGAGGACTTCATCTACATACTAAAGTAAAAGTAGTAAAAACGATTTTTTAGTGGAATAATTCGTAATTTATTACTAGTTAGGATTAGACTAACAAAATAAAAAGGCGTATATTTTGAATTAATTGTCATAAAGAAATACCTTGTTATATATAAATTTTGAAACTTGTCTCACCAAATTTTACTTGTCTCGAATAATAAAGAATTAAATGGTTCTCCCACTCTTTTTGGACTTGATTACTACCTTTTTCTTTCTTTGGGCATGTGCTTGAAAATAACCTTCTTTAGCACTTTTGGCCCAACATCAAGAAGAGAGTCTCAATTGACTTACTGGGAGTAGCAACAGGTCTTCTTGATCTAAACGGTGTGCCTTGGCAATTGCTTTGCCCTCCTCCGAACAACATGAACGGGGGGTATAAGGTGAGGAAAGATTCTTTGATGGATTGATACCCTTTGGATATCAACCTGCATAAGTGTTTGTGGCTTCTTGAGCCTGCACCAATTCCTCCACCTTTCTAATCAAATTATCCATTTTGTCCTTGCGAGTGGTGCACTCCAGCACGTGAGGGGCACCTTAACCGGCACCAACATCGGCAAATCTTCTACCACTCGATCCACCACCGCTAAAATTACCACCAAATCGGAAAAATCACTTAATCCGGGCGGAGTAAATCCACCAATATTAGCATCATCAGAGACTTAATTTTTTCCCCGAGCCATACTGTGGGACATCATCACCAAGTCCGCGCCTATACCACCAACAACAACATCATCGACAACACCACCAACAAGATCAGCCACCATACACAACATCACAACCAGTAACCATACACCAGACCGAAAACTACACATCATCAACCCTGAGTGATGGTAAAGTAGTCAATTAACTGATTACATGTAGCGGATTCTTTGGGCACAAAGGTGACAAGGATGGCATCTCCAACTCTCTTATTGTTGGGACAAGCCATGGGAATTTTGACAAGAAAATATATCATAATTTAAATCCTAAAAAACAAATCCTATTTAAAATAAATTATCGGGTTGTTGCAAAACCCCATCTGGACAATGTCCAACAAATAGGTAACTTGTTTTATATCTTATCTTGTAAATTTTCCAAACGGATGGGTAATGCTTGTTGCAACCGAGAATGAATATTTTCCGACGGATGGGTAACTTGTTGCTGAGTTAAAAAAAAAAAAAAAATCAGATGTTATTTCATCTTTGGGTAACTTGTTGCAACAAGTTAATTATATGGACATTGTCATTACGAGATCTAAAGTTGTTGAAAGGTTTAAATGTGTTGTAAAAACTAGTTTCATGTTATTGATTATAGTCTTGGGTAACTTGTTAGAAAGTTAATTATTTTGGACATGTTCCAACAGATGGGTAACTATTCCAATAGAACTTACTCACTAGTAAAAAATTTTTATAACAAATTTTCAGGTAACTTGTTGCCATGTTAATTATCTGGACATTTTCCCAATGTAACTTGTTCGTTGTGTTGTTGCGTGATTATAAAAGGCTTTGCAACACCTAGTCATTTGTGTTCTAACTGGGTTCTTAGGGGGTTGAAAAGGTTGACAGTTTGTGTTGTTTTTTGTTGAGCATCTAAGAATTCTTGGATAGGTAATGAGTATTCCTTGACTTGATGCACGAGGTGAGGAATTTTCAAAAAGCCTAGAAAAAAAGATGCCATAAAAATTAAAATAGTGATTGAAATAATTAAAAAAAAAAAAAAAAGGTAAAACATTGAAGAAAATTTACCATGAAAGCCCAAGGAAGCCATATAGGTTTTGTGTCTTCCCTGGCTTCAAATGCTTCATCAAATATTTTGATCAAGCTAAAGCTTTGAAAACCCAGGCATAGTTGTTGAAGGCATCATAGTCTCAAGAAGTTTAATCAATCCAAGCGGTATGTTGTAGTTTCGTCTCTTTGTGAAACCAAACTAAGCACGGTGCCTCGTTCTTTTTTGAGAATGTTTTGGACTCCAAATCTTGCAACAATTTCTTTTAGTGTAGCTCTTTTTAAGTTTACCAAAGAGACATCATTCTTAGCTTTGGAACCCTTTGCTTTCTTGTTTGCCTTGGGTGTGGAATTGTAAGTGGAGAAGAAGAGAGGATAACATCTCAAGAACTATGGCAAACTCCTTCATGCCAAGGAGCGATGATTGAAAATCTCGTAAAAATAATCTTACGCTTCAAAAAAAAACCATTGTCATTTGAAATAGCATTTTCACAAATCTAAATAGGGCCACCTAGCCACAAAGAAATTCTGATTTTCTACATAACGAAGGTGTCAGCCTTGCCCGTGGTTGATCTAACCACAAAATCATGACAAATCCTTATTTCCAAAATATCGCGCCGTACTTTTCAATGGACTTGACGACCTCCTCAATCGAAGGTTTGGGATGAGACAATACTAGAAAGACAAGATTGGCATCCATATTATGTTTCCTTTTTCTTAAGGGTTCTGTTGATTCTTCTTCTTCATTATCATTTTCGGTCTGATCTTCTTGTAAGGCACTTCATCCCGCCATCTCCTTCTCTTCCCTCTCTTCAAGAATTCATCTCCCAGAAGGATTTTTTTTCATCATCTTTTTCACTTTCTTCTCTAGTTTCTTCACTTTGTTCATTTTTATCACTTTCTTCTTCAAAAAACAGAGGTTTCGTGGGAAGGTCGAGTTTCATCTTTCCTCATGTTGATTGACAAATCCAAGTTTATCTAATGGTGTTTGCACCTTAGCTCTTTTACTACTTTCTCCCTAGGTGGTTTCTCTCTTTTCTTTTAAGCGGAGCCATTTTATCTACACAGGAGTCAGAGTTTTAATTGGTTAGTGCAACATTCAAAGTAAAAAGGAAAAGGAATATGTTAACAAGTAATTAGGAAATATGTTGCAACAACTTATTACATGTTGAGAAAATCTTAAAGAAAGATAAAGATCTGTTTTGATTTTTTACAACAACTTGTTAATATGCTACAATTTTTCCAAAACCTCAACAATTGTTTTTGATTTTATCCGGTAATTTTGTTGGATAAAATCAAAACTTTTCCTAAACCATAGCATAGCAACCAATTGCAAAAACATCTAAATTTAACTACAAAACATCTACATTTCACTTGAATACACAACCATCACAAATCTTCACTTAAACAAAATACACCAAATAGGATTTTTTTTAACCATGCAACCTCGGCGAGATGTTTGCAAGTTTGTCAAACAAATACGAATTCTTCTGACAACAACAACAACAACAACGGCAAAAACATTTAAATTTAACTACAAAACATCTATATTTCACACAACACACACAACCATCACAAATCTCACTCACTTAAACAAAATACACCAAACCGTGCAACCCCAGCAGATGTTTGCAGACAGCAACAAGTCTCAAGATTTGAAAATTAACCTCAGTTGTTGGAAAACATCAACAAAATTGCAAGCCTTTTTTTTTCGAAACAACAAGGAGAAGAAGAACAAAAACAATACCAAAAATCATAATTTCACAACCAAATACTATTTACAAAGAAAACAAGTGCAACAAATACACGAAACTACAATAAAACAAACAACATTCAAGAAAAACCCATACTCTTCTTCATCTTCTCTAACCAAAATCATCATTTTCACACTGATTTCAAAACCCTTTGAACAAGTGAAAAAAAAAAAGTTTACGAGAATGAATAGAGAAAACGAGCAATGGAGAGAGAGAGAAACAACAGCGGCGCGCGCGCGGAATGAGAGAGAGGAATGAACAACAATGGTGGTCACGGTTTTTTGCGAACGGAGAGAGAGAGAGAGACATCTTAAACTTTTTTTTTAAAATAAGATGAACAAGTAGTTGGGATCGTGGGGGAGTGGGTTGGATGGAGTTTTGTATAATGTGTGTGGGTTGGAAGAAGTTTTTGTATAATGTGTATGGGCTTTTGTGTATTTTGTAAAAGATTATAAGTTTTAAAAATTATAAGGGTCCCAATTTTAGTTAATCACATTTTTTAAGACAACGGAAAATCAAACTTGTCACCATTTCTAATTATCGAGACTTTTTTGTCACCAAAACTTAAATCTTCCTTGTTACATCTGGAAAACGGAAAAGGGCCGCGACTTTGAAAAATCACTTCGTTATACTTTAGGGCCAATTATGTTTATCGTTATACTGCATGCCCTTCATTCAGCCCGCAAAATTATTTTACCCTCAAATAATTTTTTGTACTAAAATAACTCAATGGCCAATTTTTTTTTTTTCAGCAAAAATAATATGGAATTATTTTTATATTTTTTTGGAAAAATTATCCGTATTATTTTTTCCGAAAAAAAAATTGCATTGAGTTATTTTAGTGAGTAAAAAATTATTTGTAAAATAATTTTTGAAAAGTAGATGATTGAAGCTAATTTTGATGAAGTTAGAAGGGTATAATTCGGTGATCTTTATAAAGCACCTAAAGATAAGTGGCTTATTTTTCAAAGTTTGTTTTAATTTTGACAGACAAAAAATATTTGGCTTTTTGCTCTTTACCTGTTTCTAAATATGAGGTGCTAACTTTGTGGCTAGCCTTCTGTTTACTTGTTGTCAATTTCTTGCTTCACGGAATTCTTGACTAAATTTTTATCTTATACGTGATAATGCTTGATCTCACTTGAGAAATGGAACAAAACAATCCCATAGTTAATGGGATAAAGTCTAGAAAGAAGGCACAGTCTAATCTCATATCGGCCCATTTCAGATACATTTTCTGACCTCTCTCTGCATTTGTTACTTTAATATTGTGAATCTCTTACTTTAATTATCTATTTCCTTCCTTAAAACGTTTACGTGCTAACCTTTCTAACTAAATGTGGAGCTGCTTATCCATTCAAAAGTGTTCTTTTTCTTGGTAATTTTCTGGCAACTGAAATATTATTTTCTTTCCCAACAATTTACGTCAAAGTAAAATTATATGTTAGTTGTAAAGAAAGTAAGAAAAGAAGACAAATTATCTCATGTAAATGTGCTACCAATATTATCATAGTGTATTATCATTGTACAAGGATGGAGTACTAAAATATTCCTCCAACTTTGATAATATGCATATTAATACTTCAAGTTCATACACTGCTATGATTCTTGTCGCACGTTTGTTCATATCGTTTTGATAATTGTCGGAAAAGTTGTTCACATGATGACTTAACGTATCGTATGTCTGAATATGGTTGCTTTGGGGGGCGTATTTCCTGCTTACTATTTGCGGCGCAATATGATTTATTGTTACAACATTATTATATACTTGTAGAATACACTCATAAAAATGGAGCAGAGACTTAATATCGCTGCAATCACACCGATGAGTAAAGCCTGGACTTGTAAAGTCCAGGTCGTAGATAAAAGGCAAAGCAAGGACTTGTAAAGTCCTTTAAGGTAATTAATTATTTGTATATAGATAAATTCCGCCCATGGCAAAGCAAGGATCAGCGGACACACTTTCAGACTATTATTGTCCAGGATGAGCACGTAAGTCCGCAACTACTGTAACTATATAATAACATCCATCACCATTTGTGCCAACATTTGACCGCTATCTACTTTCACAAACTGCAGGAAGAACAGGTCTGCATAATACTGTACGGTGATGATATTGGACGCTATCACAAGATGTTTGACCTTTTCAATACTTATCTTATGTAATCTGCCAAAGTTCGCGAGCCAAAACCTTATTCATTACGGATCAATACATATGAATGGGTCGTCGACAGTTTCACTATTGTCGACTGTGTTGAAAGGCATAACGAGAAAGAGGCAGTTTTACCTCCTCCGACAAGGTTGAATATGGTTTCCTTCCTGGATCTTGAACGACAACGTCTATGCGTCGAATTTGGTATGCTAAGTCACCATACTTCTTCCAACTTCATATATTGCTGCTCTATAAAGCGCTTGTGTCGTACCTGATTGTTTAGTGTTCGCAAATTTTGAAGCCTCTTACGAGCTTTGTCAGGAGTAGTATTACTTCTTAAAAAAACCTTTTATATCTTTCCAACTTTGTTTTTAAGAATTTTTATACTTGGTAAGTCCTTAATTATAGCATTTTGTTCTGCTCTCACTTGCCTAAAATGTACCACTTCTAAAATACAATAACGGCAGTTAAGTTCAAAAACCAAAGGCTAGCCGACCCAAGTTTCTGAATGTAGTTGTCTATTGTAATCCAACTATCATTCACCACAACAGCTATGGGAAAAAATATTCAAGAACTTGTCACAATCTAACTGCATATTGCACTGTTTATCAAACCAGACTTGCTAGTGGTCGTGGCAAATTTTGGCATGATGAAATATACTGCCAGCCAAACTAAGTAATTCCAGGAGGCTATAGTTATGGACAGCAAGTAAGTTGCTCTCTCTTTTTTCAACAAAAAAAGGGCACATAAATGACTGCCATATTTATCATGACTGTGCAGGAGGAAACCTTTCTTGTTTGTTATGTGGGAAGATCTTGCTGACAACGAAGGAACCAAGCTACTGAGACAGTTAAAGGAATACCCTAGATCTTTTTGCGAAGCGGATGGCTATGACTGAATTCCGTAATGGTATGAACATGATATTTGTTCTCATAGCAAACATTGTTTCGCTTTATTTATCCAACATTTTCACATACGCAGTGCGACGACTGTCAACAAGGTATAACTCGATGATCTTAATCGATCCACTCTACGTGCAGGTGACTGCCTTAAGAAGCTGGTATGAAATAACTTCTTTCCAAATCTCATAACACCGTATTTTTCCATTATTTATTACTTGGATAAAACCGTATGATATTCTTGTCTTCACAGGGTGAAAGACAACGAGAGAATTTTATAAGCGTACACTTTGAAAAGCTTATCGGAATAGCCTTCATCGCTCAATCTTGCCCCTATTGAAGATGATATACTACCCATTTCCGCCATAGCTTCGCATTCTACTGTGAGTTTGTTAACTTACATGATAACTTTATTCTCAGAATTATCTGCCCGGATAGTTTTTTATTCAAGATATAGTTCTTATACTAATTTTGAGGATTTTCACACACACACACACACATATATATATATATATATAGTCTAAATATAAGAAATTATGGCTTCAGTTAAACCCATCATTTTGTTACTCTTCTCATCTTCTGCTAGCTTCCGTACACAACAAATTTTACAGCTTTTGTTTTGTGTGCTTGTGTGTAGTTCTGGATTCTTTGTTTTCCTCTCCGTCGTCTGATTGTTTTTGTCCTTGCTGTATGTGTTTCGTTTTACCTTTATACAGATGCATGACTTCTCAATTAATGTATCAACTGAATTAGCTTGTAAACAGTAATGTAATCACCATTATAAGAAGAGAATGTAGTATTTAGCTGCAAATAATAAGTGATTATACTCATGCATGGCTTATGCAATAGTTACTGCCATCTTGCAACCTTTTCTTAATTTGCCTTTTGATAATTCATTCACTGTTTGCATCCTCTGTTGCTGCAGCTAATTCCTTGGTATGGTATAACACAAACTTAAATAAAGACATTCTTACATAGGTTTTTGCACCTCTTTGAACAAACTAAATATATGTTATATGAAATAGCTGCAAACCTTTTATATGGAACGAGAAATATCATTGGCAGATCAACTCCAACAATTTAATATGGGAATGTAAATACCATGTCCGATACAAACTACAAATGGTGGTTCAATGCATCAATTGCAGTCTTCACATGGGAGGTTCAATGCATCAATTGCTATCTTCGCAGAATGTTGATATGCCAAGGTAATAACTCTTACTTATTACATGCTGTCACCATTGATAATGCCTATCATTCAGTCTTAACTTCATGGAAAATTTTACAACATGTTACATCACAGGTGTCAGTTTGAGATTGAAATTACAGATGCCAGCGGCACAACAGCAGCAACCGTGTCAGACAACTTGACTGAAAGACTCCTGTCACTGACGGCTGAGCAGATATGAGATTGTCGCTGTGAAGGTGCACATACATACAACGATGTAATTAACGATGTAATTAATTTATCATGTTATTATCTAATATAAAAAATACACACTGATTGGCTTGCCTTTCTTTACCGTTATGGCCAGAATGAATTGCTGCCTTAAAGATAAACTTTTCAGGCTTCAGTTACAAAAAACGTTATCCAGAACGCCAGACAAAATAGCTGGTACCTTGGTCGTTCTATCATATACTCCAAGGGAAACCATGTTTTTGCCAGGATCTTCAACATCTACATCCACGGATGACAGAAGCAAGAAACAAAAAATGGAACCAACTACTTCACCGAAGGCTCATCAGAGGTTAGAACTATCAACTGACCATTTTACCAAAAGTGTTTAGAAATTTGTTAGTAGGACATGATATTGGAACTGAAATTATCCCAAATTGGTGTTCATTGAACTCTTAGCAACAAAAGTACCAACAAATGCTTTGAAACTATATATTATACCTCTTTCTATGCATTCAATTACACTTTATACTGCATGAGCATAGTTATTTCCCAACATCGCATTGATATGAATGTAAACAGTTGCATACACCTCATAAATGACTAACTTTTTTGTTTATACAGAGTGGAGAACAAAAGCTACGCGTGACGACGTTCACCCAGATGGTGTGGCATGTACAGCTGCATTTTGCTAGGCCGCACTCATCGTTACAGTCGCAGTGCTTGGTGGAGCTTTAGTGCTTGATAGCTTCAAATATTTACCCCGCTCAACAAAATGCTCCGATTTTTTGTGTGTAGATTACTGTAAATAGTGTGTACCTATGTTTGTAAACACAAGCGCTGCACATTTTGGATATGAGAAACAGTTGTTTCACTTGGGCAATTTTTGTATAACGTCTTGTCTACGAGTCTTTATTTTTTCCTTTAAGTTTACCTGGGAAAATATATGTCCATCATAATAACATATTGACTGTGGATTCGCTGGCATAGTACAACGAGTATTATACTGTATTTCCGATTGCATGTAAACTCCTACAATGGAGTTCTTCAAATTCGATGGAGCTTTGCTCGGCATCGCTTAAGCTATACATGTTGAGGCCAAGCTATCTAGGAAAAAAAGACAATAGTGCCGACTGTTTTCCTCCATCAATGTACTTGTCTTTATGGGAATGATAGGAGACAGTAGGAAACACATAAAATATAGCTGGCTTAAGGCGCTTTTTGGTGCTCTGTTCAGTAGACCAGAGATGTTTGTGCTTTTATGTATTGGGGAATTTGGTAAATAGTTGTGAGGTTCTTTTGATTCAATATAGTTTAAACTTTTAGTGCGTAGGGAGTAGTGTGGGGTCTAGAGAATCTGAATAGAAATAACTTCGTCACATTATAGAAAAAACTCCTGCATTTTTGTTATCTAATTTCTTGACTTTATTGTAACTTTATTTATGATGAACAAAGTTTTGTTGTTTTATTTCATGGAAAATTATGAGGCCAGTTGGATGTACTTGTGAAATATACTGAACTTAAAAGCCAAAAAACATACTTCCCCATGCCAATGGAAATGCTGTTAAGTTTGAAGTTGTAATAAAGTGAAATTTCATTTTGCTCCTGCAAGCATATCTCATAAACAGCCATGCTAGCAAGTTAAAAGAATCACATTCACATACGCGATAAAAATGGTACATTTCTTGGATAGCAACGACAGCTACCGACGACAACTGCAGCTATGCAGTGCTTTCTTCACCCGACTATATATTACCCATTGACAAGTTCAAAACTATATTCAAATGCAATTTTATTTCAGCACAAAAGTAATCAAAACTCCTCAAAATGCATGCCCACGCGCTGTAGCAACGCACCCTTCACATTCTCTGAAATATAAAATACCAATCGAATCTCAGTTGAAACACAAAATAAATATTAGACATTGGGCCCATGCTTAGCACGGGCAATTCCCCACTAGTGCTAAAAGAATCAGTCAAAAAGAATCCACCGAAACAATAACAAAGAAACAAAAGGTCATCTGTTGGATTATTTCCTCGATTTCTTCCTCGAAGATTTGGATGAAGCCTTTGATTGCACATTGCCTGCATTCTGAGAGGCTCCTTTAGGATTAGCTGGCTGGTTTGATTTCGTATCACTACTGCTCGCCGCCTCTTTAGCCACTGCACCCTGAGAACCTCTAATTTGAGCTGCTCTCTTGTCCTTTCTCTTTGGTCTGTAAGTAGACCTCTCCCTCTTGGGAAGCCACCTCTCTGGATCGGGCGGAGGTCCTGGATTAGCTGGGTCAAAGCCCTTTGGATATTTTGGCTTTCTCTTCCTCTTTTTCTTCGCCTTATCCTTACTCTTGGCTTCGTATGCTTCAGTGGTACCAGCGTTGGGACCTTTCTCGGCATGCTTGGCACCAGAAGTTTTCTCCAAACTGTCAACATCTATTGCTTTTAAACCAGGTAGTGGCTTTAACTGCTTCTCATAAGCTTCTGCTTTCTCAATGTCGCCATGGGCTGCAGTCTGGATTAATCCAACTAAAGCCTCAATACTTCCGTGGCTTTTCACTAGCTGCTCAAAAAGGCGTGCTGCCTCCTCTTTCCTTCCATGCCTGAGCTTGAAAGCAGCAGCTTCTTGCATGATGACATTGAGCTTATTGTCTTCAGTCATGGCATTCGACCACCACTTGATTGCAGAATCAAATACAGCATCGGCACCATCAATATCGCCAGCTCGTTCTTTGAGAGAAACAAGAGTCGCAACAGTTGCAGGCTGGTGCTGAATGTCGGGTATTTTCGCCAAGGAATCAGCTGCAATCTGCGGATGGCCGGCAGCTGCAGCAACCTGAGCCCTTGCAAGCAGGATAACCTTGGACCTGTCAGGAAACTTATCTGCATACTGTCCAAGTATTTCTTCAGATTTAGCAGCCTTGTTCTCTCTCACATGTACAGCAGCTTGAAGAAGTACAGGCATCAAGCTACTAGGGAATATCCCAGGTAGAGCACCAACAAGTTCTCTAGCCTGTAATGATCCAGTAACAAAAATAAACATCGGAAAAAAAATGTGGTAATAAACAGTAGCAGTTGGGTGTCTATTCATGGTTCCCTTGTTTCTAATGCATCAAATGTTAAAAGGAGAACCATTGCAAAACGGATGTAGCATCTCAGATAATATACCTGATCCATCTTATTAGAATGAAGTAGCAGCAGCGCCCTATTGGTATATATTGCTTCCCTTTGCTTCTGTGAGAGCTTCAAGTCCAGTCCACGAGCAAGCTGGAACTTCTCTGGTCCATCACTTTTCTCTATTAGCTTATCAAGTTTCCTAAGGCCATCAGAGACATCTTTAGGACCCTTTAAAGCAATGAGATTATTTACTGCCACCGCAAGTGAAGACTCGTCAGCCAAATTTCTTTTGACAAGATCAGTATAAGATGCAACAGCCTCTTGGGTGTTCCCTAGAATCTGGAGAGGAAAAAAAGAAACTTGCATAATTGCAACTTATCAAAGCAAAAGAAGACTAGTCAAACTCGTGTCATAAGATAATTCACCTGTTGTACATATGCAATTTGAACAGCTATAGGTGCCAATTCAATTTCAACATCATCATCAGCTAAGTTCTCTTCCATTAGTGTTTCCTGACCAATTCTGTAATTTCAATGTCCACAATAAGATATTCATCTTTAGTTATATTTTCATTACATTCATGCAGAAACTGGAAGTTTCACAGAGAATTGCAAAGAAGTGCAAAATTTTACCACATCTGAATTGAGACTTCTAAAAGTGCATAACCAACATTTTTCCCCAAAAACAGGTTCTAAGAACTGAAGTAAACCTTAAAAAGACAAAGGAACAGAAAAATTCATTTTACGACTATTCCAAATGAATAGACCAGAATGCAGTTTGTCCCTTGTCACATCTCACAAATAGATATTCAGCTGCCACTCTCAAAAAAACAAAAGATATTCCAGTTTGCCCTAGGATCTCTGGCAGCAAATGATAAACCGCATTCAATTGTCTACAAGATACAGCGAGGAAATCATCTTACAATATACAACCTCGTTGAACATGCCCCTATTTAAATCTCCACCCGACCCCCCCCCCCCCCTCCTCTTCTAAAGTAAGTACATTTTGATGCCAACTTAAACCCTCTAAAATAACTTCCAAGCGATGAAATATCTGATCCTTTTTTACTAGTTATAAATTGTGCATCATCAAGTGTTAAGAAAATGGATAAAAGTCTTAACAAGTCAGGAATTCAAAAGCTTATTAGAGGCAAACTTGCCTTCGAGCTGACAATAACAATAGTTCTGCATCTTTATACTTCTCCCTTTCAATTAAAGAGCAGGCAGTGTTGTAAGCCAATTCAAAACTGCTAGTTGCTTTAACTCTCAGTGAATCCAAGGTTCCCTGCACTTCAGAAGCCCTTCCAGCAGACACCAGCCCAGCAACAAGATTTATCTCCAAGGAATCTACCGCTGACTTCTGAAGCTTTTGATAAATATCAACAGATGCACCCATCTTTCCTAAACGATATAAAATCTGAGACTCCAACAGCATTGACTCAGTGCTTCCTTCATGCCCCTTCAAGGACTCTAAAGCCTCCTCCAATTTATTTTGCCGATATAAGCAATATGCCTTTTCAACAAAAGCATGACAAGGAGAAAAGGAAAATGTTAATGAGAGAAGCAAAATCCAATATTGAAGAGAAAGAACTTTATTTTTCTTTTCATCAGGTACAGGAGATATGCAGTAAATATAAGGCAAATATACGTAAAAGAATTTGCATCAGGACAGGTGCTGGAACAACCCAAGCAAATTTGGCACTGAAAAGAAGATTATGAAATGGTTAACTAACACCAGTAGAAAAGATCAGGAACTGATGACTGCTCATATATTTCCTATTATAAGTCAGTCAACTTCCTATTTCTTAATTGGAATTGCCCTTGGGAGGAAGCCATAAGGATGTTTCAGTTGTAATAGTATAATTTAGGTATTCAATACGAGACTATCAGCTGAAAAAATTGCTGCCTCTAACATCCTGGGAAATTAACCTTTGGTAAGAGTATCCTAACTAGCTTAACAACATACGTTGTATCTTCTTCTCTTTCTCTTCTCTTTTCTATTTTTACCCTTAATGAGACGATTTATGGCCACAAATATTTATGCTTGTTTTAGACCACAAGTTTCAAAGTCTTTCTTTGTCATACTCAGTGCGCAATCAAAGAAAATCACATAAATTCGGTCAGAGGGAGTAATATTGTAAAAGCGTCGGTTTAGGCAAGTGATATGGAGCAAAAGTTAGAGAATGCTGTAATGTACAATGACTTCCGCCCATAATAGAGAAGTCAATTTTCCACCTGTTAATGAAACACCATAAAGTAACTTCTTCAGTGGAAACTTCATGTCATACCAAACACGCCTTAGCACTATTTTCCAATTCCAACGTCAAAGCAAAATCTAGGGCCCGTTTGGCCATGGATAGTTTTCACTTTTTCCGGAATATTATTCCGGAAAACTGTTTGGACATAGAATTGTTACAATTTTTGGAATTCAACTAATTTTCCGGAATTCAAAAAACTCCAACAAGCTATTTTCACAATTTTCACTCCTAATCACTCACAGAAATTCAAAACAACTCAAATTTGTATTCATGTCCAAACACAACTCCAATTTCCAAATACCATTTTCAACTTGAAAACAAATACTACTTTTTACCAAATTTCCAATCACCTTTAAATTATATATGTGTGTGTGTGCTGCAGTACCTTCAAGAAGCTAAGATCAATAGAAGCCTTTTTGCTACACTCTTTAATAGCAGCCAATGCTTCTTCTATACAATCTGCTTTCACTAAAGCCACCACTTTACTCCGTATCGCGTCCTCATCTCCAGGCGCAGCCGCAAGAACTTCAAATAAAATCATAAAAAATCACAAACCATGAGGTCTCAGGTTCAAATCCCAGCAGGAAAAAAAAAAAACACTAAGTGATTTCTTCCCATCTGTTCTAGCCTTGGTGGACAGAATCACAGAATTACCTGGTACCTGTTTTTTAAGAAACATAACAAAATGCTTTTTTTGGATGGATAAATTGGAATTCAATAGATTATTACAAATTAATAGATTTTAAGTGAAAAAGGACCTGATTTTGAAGGGAATTGTTCTTTCCCCTATATTTCCATGAGAATTACTCAACATTTGCACCAACAAAACCACTATTATCATAACTAACCCTACTTCTACTAACTCCAAAAGCAAACCCAGAAGCAAAACCCACATTCCCCAGAACCCGACCCGACATGACCCCAGAAACAGATTGATTAAATTTGAATTTAAAAGATTATAAGTGAAAAAAAGGAACTGACTTTGATCGGAAATTTTGACGGCTTGATCATATTCGGATCGTTGGATATGGCGATTAAGTGAAGTGAAGAGATCTTCTATTGATATTGCTGCTGCTGCTGTTGTTGCCCTTGCTTTCTCTTTCGCTTTCGGAGCCATTTTTGTGATCCACTCTGTTCAGAATGAATGAAAATGTAAATGTTACAATTGAAGGAGGGTTTCTTGGCTGGATAAATCTCAAATTTGGGCCTAATTCGGGTAATCGATTGGGTCTTTAAGTTTGGGCCCAATGCCTGCTTAGTGGGGCAATTCTGCGAATTGCCCTTGGGGTGGTCTTTAAGTTTTGCCCCTCATATTTGAAATCTTTAAATTTTTCTTCATTAAAACTCAGGTTCATGTTCAAACCCCCACATAGTTAAAATTTTAAAAAAAATTCGCAAGGCCGAGTTTAAATTTCGCTATGCCCCTAAGATAAGCACTGTGAAGGAATTACTAAAGTTATCTGGGACCCGCATCTCATGCCTTATGGGCGGACTTGGCATAAGTATGCCGGTCCCAGATAACTTTGGTAATTCCTTCACAAGTTTATGTCGGGTCCGGATAAAAGTTTGCCCATTAAAAGTATGCCCCCACGGGCATAAACATTAAGGAATTACAGTTATCCGAAGGCAAAATACTTATGCCAAATCGCCCACATAAGGCATGAGTATGTCGGGTCAGGCATAAATTTAGTAATTCCTTAACAAGAGTATGCCGGGTCCGGCATACACGCGACCCAAACCTTGCCTTACAATTTTTTTTTTTTAATTTATGCTTGAGTGAGGATTCGAACTCAGAACCTCATGATTTTTGCGCGAACGCTCAGAGTTACAATACGAAGGGCAAAAATTAAAGACCAGCAATATGAGGGGCATAATTTAAAGACCACAAATATGAGGGCAAAATTTCACAGTACCACCCCACAAGAGGCAATCCGCACAAAAATGTGCTTAGTGAGTCGTTGGCCGCGTTTGCGTTGGATTCTATTCTCTTTTTTTTTTTTTTTTTTTTTGCCGGATTGGCCTTCATTTGGGGTGGTCTTTAATTTTTGGCCTTCAAATTGGTGGTCTTTGAGTTTTAGCCTTCGCCTAATACTCGAGGTTGTGGGTTCGAACTCCAGTCTCAGTATAAAAAAAAAAATCGCTAGGCAGAAGGCAGAATTTGCATGTGTAGAAGGCAGAATTCTGCCCATGCAAATTCCAAATTCTGCCTTAAGGCCCAAATTCAGAATTTGTATGAGCAGAATTTGCAAAACTGTCCATGCAAATTTTCCGCGTAAGCAAAAGTTAAAGACCACCAATTTGAGGGACAAAAATTAAAGACCACCCCTAGCTAAGGCCAATCCTGCAAATTGCCCTAATTTTTGTCCCTCAAATTGTTGGTCTTTAATTTTGCCCTTCGCTAAAAAATCCATGGGTTTGGGGTTCGAACCCCTGCTCACTCAAAAAAATTAAAAAAAAAAAAATCACAAGGCAGAGTTTTGGATTTAAGGTAGAGTTTTGGGTAAAAGTCTGCCTTAAAGGCAACCCTCTGCCTTAAGGCCTAACTTTTACCCGAATAGGCCTAATTTTGCTTCAAACAGCCTTGCAATTTTTATTTTTTTTTACTGAGCGGAAATTCGAACCTAGAACCTCGGGGTATTAGGGCAACGACAAAAATTAAAGACCAACGATTTGAGGGGCAAAAATTAAAGACTAGTGCCTTTGAAGGGAAATCGTGCAAATGACCCGATTCTATTACGCGATCGATCCTTCCCAAGTTGGTCTAACGAACCTAATTGTGTGTGATATCAATTATGACCAGCAATTTGAGGAGCAAAATTAAAGACTAGCGCCTTTGAAGGGAATCCGGCAAAAAAATGTCCCAAGTTGGTGTAATGAACCTAATTGTATGTGATATCAATTATGATAAATAGATTGATCTTAACATAAAAGTAATTGTGCATAGAAGTCAATCTATTGACCAGAGGACTCATACTCAATTGATGTTTAGGTTCTCCAAAAAAGTCGATTTTACCGCCTTTATTTCCCAGGAGAATGGCTTTGTGGACAACTTGTATTCTAATCTTTTGCACGGAGCCGGATAAGTTCATCTTTCTTTTTTTTTGGCAATTCTGCGAATTGCCCTTCTTTTGGGGTGGTCTTTAAATTTTGCCCCTCATATTTGAAGTCTTTAAATTTTTTCCGGCTTATGAAAAACACATAGATTGGGTTCGAACTCGGCTCGGTCAAAAATTTTAAAAAATTCGCAAGGCGAGTTTAAATTTCGTATGCTCTCTTAAGATACGCATTGGGGAATTACCAAAGTTATATCGGATCCGACATACTTATGCCTTATGGGCAGACTTGGCATAAGTATGCCGGGTCCGGCATACTTATGAGCAAACTTTTAGTTAAGCCTTAACTAAAAGTCTTTTCCTAGTTATGCCTTATGGGGCAGACTTTTAGTTAAGGCATAAGCAAAAGTATCTTGCATAAGGCATAACTTTTCATAAGACGTAGACTTTATCTTATAAGGCAAATTTTTAGTTATGCGCCCAGGAAAAGTTCCGCCTTATCGGCATACTTTTAGTTATGTCTTATGGGGCATACTTGTAGTTGTGCCTTGACTAAAAGTACGTACATAAGGCATAACAGGAAAAGACTTTTAGTTAAGGCTTAACTAAAAAGTTTTAAGTATCTTGGGACCGGCGATAAACTTGTTAAGGAATTACCAAAGTTATCTTTGGAACCTGCATACTTATGCCAAGTCTCCCTTACAAGGCAGTATGCTGGTCCGGATAACTTTGGTAAGACCTAAACCTTGCCTTGCAATTTTTTTTTTTAATTTATGCTTAAGTGGGGGTTCGAACCCAGAACCTTACGATTTCTGCGTGAACGCTTAGGGTTGCGAGCGCGAAGGGCAAAAATTAAAGACCACCCCGAAAGAAGGGCAATCCCGCGCAAAAATGTTTTTTTTTTTTTGCGCGGATTGCCCTTCATTGGGGTGGTCTTTAATTTCACTTACTTCAAATTGGTAATCTTTAATTTTACCCTACTTTAACACCCGAGGTTGTGGGTTCCAACCCCGGCTCGGGTAAAAAAAAAAAAAAAAATCGCTAGGCGAGAATTTCGCAAGACGGACTTGAGGCGAAATTTTGCAAATCGCTCAAAGAAAATTCCCACCGAGGGCAAAGTTTAAAGACCACCATTTTGAGGGGTAAAAATTAAAGACCACCCCCAGCGAAGGGTAATCCTGCAAATTGCCCGTTTATTCCTACAGAACTTATGTCGGATATAAAACTTTGCCTTGCGGAATTAGATCATAGATAAGGGTAGGCCGAATTTCTTTTTTTATTTTTGATATAAGAAAATTTTCAAGTTGATTTTTTCATACAATTATATTCAACATTATCCTTCCACAAATCAATAAAGAGAAATATATAATATAATTTTGTGTGGTGTAAATAAGCTTATATGTAAAAAAAAAAATTAAAAAACTATATATATATATATTATATTAGAATAAAGTAAATATTTTTTGGCAAATAAATTATTATCAATCACCAAGTGAATCAGTACAAATTTGTAGCTTAACTTTACACAACTAACTATCTAAAGAAGAAACAAACAGACCACTCCGATCAGTAAAAGACTAAGTTAAAACAATCATGACTGTAAAATGGTCATATTTATAAGAGTTGCTCTAATATTGTTGCCGGCGGGAGCGGGGTTAGCACCTACAATAGGAACAATGGCACCGCCGGCAGGAGTAGGGTCAACGGCCAAATCTATGGTCGCATTTTTGTACCTTTGGAAAAACTTTCTGTCACCGCTCTTATTTTGCTTTCGCTTTACCATTATTTTGCTTGTAGATAATTTTATTGATATAAATGACTACCTCTTTGTAAGCCTCGTCTTTTTAGGCAGATCGAAGCAATATCACGCGAATTTCACCCGATCTCACTCTAAAAGTGAAAACACATTTCTATCAACAGCTCAGCACAGATTGACACGGATCATGAATACTTCTATCAACAGCTCGGCATTACACAGATTGACGCGGATCGTGAAAACACTCTCATCCTTAAGTGAGTAACGTGATTTATTCATTTAAGGGATTTGTTGGGAGTTATCAGTGAATTTTTAGAATTACGATATCTGTAAAAGATGGTCAGATTAATATGCCCACTTGGTCAAGCTCAACCTAATAAATTTCAATGGTACCCACATTCAACCCAAATCTTCAAATATCAATATACCTACTTTGTGAAGCTCAACCCAACTATAATATTTTATAATTTTCTTCAATTAAATCAATGCAGTTACAAATAAGCAATGAGTTGGATTTTTTCAGCATGGATTCATAAGATCAACTATACAGAATGTAGATCGAATAGTGGCTCAATGACCTCATCTTCATTATTCATAATGAATCCCAATTAGAAAAGCATATTAAAACTTTAACTACTCATTACTACACAAGTATCACGAAGCTTCTAAAATGGGGATGAAACTTCTATCTTTGGTGTAAAAGTAAAGGTTTGAAATGAAAAAAGTAGAAGGAAATAACAAGAGACATGCCAAAGTACATATAGAGAATATAAGTGGGGGTCCCTTACATGTAGAGTTGCATATGAGTAGTCCCTGCCATGTCTACCGACAAAAGGAATTGAGGGAATATAATGACACGACTAACATTCCTTCCACTGTACGACAATTTTTGTTCTCTTGCATACTCATAATCATTCACATTTTTGCAGGTGTGCTTTTGCCTTTATATTTTCATCTATCTATCTACCACATGCAGGTCACTAGAGAGGAGTTGAATGGAGAAGAAAATTAATTCAAACGTTGAGTTGAGAATTAAGTTTTGATTGGACAGATCTTGTACTCAATTTGTATGTTTTTGTTATACTACTAGTTTTAATTAATTTGTAAACGCGAAAACAAATGAAGTGATGAATCAATGAAAGATAAATGGAAATAAAAAAAAAATACTTGTATTTGTATATTTACACTAAATCAATAAATATGTAGCTCGTGTCTATTTATAAATAAGTATGTCTTTATTACATGACTAGTTTCAGCGTACGCGCTTTGTACGTGTTTTTCATCTCAATGAAATGCACTGAACAAAATAATTCCAAAATCCACACGAGTCACATAAACTTTCACTAAAATTGCATAACCTCCAATATCATTCTTAATTAGCATAATCTTCAGAATATACATATAAACAAATGGATCTTTTTATTGAATATGGGTAAATAATCCATGAAACGGGTTAAAAACATTGAAAAGATTTGTCAAATAACACAGATGAAAAATTGAAGCTAACATCTTCTCAATTTATCTCCCCTCAAATGTTCATTGTTACCTGAGGGTTTAGTTACTAAACCAAAAACGAAAATGAATTTATCGTTTTCGTAACTTTATCGAAATATGTGTGGGCAAATAAAGCATTACTAAAATGTGAAATTTTAATAGGACAAACAAAGCTCAAAGAATATAATCACTTTAATAATTTATGAAAAGGTATTAAATTCACTGAGTGCGCCTATGCGCATTAATTTAGACATTTTTTAATATATAATTAATTTTAAAGTCTTAAATATTAGTGAGAAAAGTTTTAATAGATCATATTGAGGGGTCATTCAGTTGATGAGTCTTTAAACTTATATAAGACTACAGATAAAATATAATGCATCTGATAATGATATCAATCTTCGTATTAAAATTGTAACAGGCGACTTAGTTCCTAGAAGTTGTAGGAAAGGGCATAATCATTTTGCTAAATTTACAATTGGTCTCATCGTCCACAAGAAAATAGAAGAGTTCTTCTATTGTAATAAATAAATTTGTCGAGAAAGCAGACAATTTGAACCATATTTGTGCTACCGATTATTTTTTTTTATTTTTAGCTATTCTATATTTCAAATCTTTCCTTATATTTAAATTCAAATCTTTTCAAAATGTTTGTTTACGTTTTTAAATCTTTCTCTTGTCTAGTCCTTCCATTTTTAAACTTTTACACTTATTTCTGGGTTTTTATATCTTTTTAAAATCAATTTTAGTTGATTTAGAATTCTTAAACTAAAGAAGTAAATTACTGTTTCTAACTATAAGGAAAATAATCCTAATAGGAATTTTGTACACGTAATTTAGTTGATTTCGAAGTCCTAATTAGGGCTGTTCAAAAACCGAACTGCTACCGATAACCCAGCCGCAAAATTGGCTTATTGGCTTAATGGTATTGCGTTATCGGATTAGCGGTTGGGGAATGGATTAAAATTTTATAGTTAACGGCTTATCGGTGCGGGGGCGGATTACTCAATTTTCTTATCGGGTAAACCGTTAATCCGTTAAGAATTTGTCATATTTATATTCATACCCCTAACATATAAAATATGTATTGTGATTGTAATTTGTAAACCTAAAGCCAAAGCCTCAACCTAAAATATGTATCTCTATTTCTGTTAATTGTGAAACCTGGTTGTTTTCTATCAAATAGTTCATTCCCTGTTTCTTGTTTGCCTATATTGTAGTTTGCTAATTTTCTTGGAAAAATGTTGCTACTTGCTACGTTATTGTTACTAATATTGAATCCAACATTTCAATCTTCTTGGTTATATTCCTATCCATTTTTTGGGGGATATCACTATTTTCTTTATAACCTGGACAGTGTAAAATAAGGTAAAAATATTACATTTTGAGTCACTTTAAAGGCAGGTAATTTCCTTGACTACATGTGATTTTATCATTCATTTTTCTCTTAGATTTAACCGATACACCGCCCGATAACCGTCCGATAATTGCTAATCCGATACCGAACCAACCGATATCTTATAGGTTGGCTAGCGGATTAGCACTTTTAAAAGCCGATAACCGTTAAGCATAATTATCTGTCCGATCCGCCCGATAATCAGCCCTAGTCCTAATTATTAGGAAAATAATTATTGAGACTATTTCTAATTAGTAGAGAAATAATTAAATAACTATTTTGTATAATGTGAAATTTATTTTTAAATGGTGAAAAAGGCGAATGGCACGCTTTTAATATAATACAGAAGATAGATGATAAAAATGTTATACGACTACATAATAAATAAGCCACAAAAAACTTATAACATGCATAAATTAGTTGAACTAAAAAGTTTTTATGCAAAAAGTTTAATATCTTATATAATGTTTCACGTGCTTAAAGTACGTATTCACACAATTATTCAAATAAATTAAACATGTATTGTAAAACATTTTTCATTTACTTGATTTGTCCGGAACCTTTAAATTCAGATTCGTAGGATAAAGGTCATTTGAAAATTCAAGTTCTGGATTATTTAGTATTGGTAATATTTGATGCAATTATCTTTATTGTAATAGTTTAGTTTAAAATAAAAGTATTTCATGTTTCGATAATTTTTGTGCAACTTCAACCTCAAAATATTTATATTTGACCAAGTCCCAAGTGGATAGTTTAAAAGTTGCAAAGTTTAAAAAGGATCGAAGAGAGTATTTTTTTATATACCAAGTGTTTATATCAAGCCAATAAATATAATATATATGTCTTGAACTCTTGCATATATACTTTTTAATATCATTTAGCTAGGAACCAAAATCCGTGTTTGTTTGAAATCTATTTGAATTGATTCTCCCGGTGAAAGAAGTATTTGTTTGAAACTCTATTTGAATTTATTTTTTCCCCACCAAAATAGCCTACATATCAGCGGAAGAATTCCACAAAACAGTGTATTAAATTTACTTGTACCTTGGATCTCAAAGTGGACATATATATCCAATTTCATTGTGACTTTTACTTTAGATTCCAAAGTCTTACATAGTCCAACTTCAAATAAGGATCGTTATTAGGTGAAATCTTAATTAAGATACTAACACAGTTTTCTTATTAATTTAAAATCATAAATATTTAACTGTAACGTGAAAGGAATTACAATTATGTTAGATCATTTAATAAAGAAATATTTGTATAATATAATTAAAATTTTAAATAAAGTACTAATGTTAAGAGTTACATATTTCAAATAAAAAAAATTAATAAATTTTTTTTTAGTTGATTTCCAAGTCTTAAATATGAAGAAAATTAATATCAAACAAATTATAGGTATGTTAAACGGTTCAAATAAGAATTTTCTTTTGTATAAGGTGAAATTTTAATTGATTTTGAAGTCCTAAATATTAGGACCCCAACATAGTTCATATAAGGAAAAAATCAATAAACAGAATTTATTAGTTGATTTTAAGTACAAAATGTTTTTTTTCTTTTTTAAATATTGCCCAATTTGAAACCTACTTTTAAAGATTAAAAAGATTGATTTATATTAAGTTGAACATGTGGCTATTATAGCTACAAGAAATTCTAGATGACAAAAAGAGGAGGAGAAGAAGTAGAGAAACATATACCTCCAAGAGTTAATGAATATATGTGGCTAGAGAGGAGCTCTTTTTATAAATTAGCAATATTGGTATTTAGATATTTTTTGAACATGATGAATTATCTTTTAATCCAAAGTCTCAAACAACATAACTTCTTATTCCCAAAAAATATTGCGTTGGATGGGTAACAACTAATAAGAAAAGAAAAGAAAAGGATATCACCTTAAAGAAGAAAGAAACCTGAATAATAATCACAAAACTATATATTGAAGCTACGTTTGACCAAAGAAAATAATACTAATACTAAGTTGTTTAGATATTTTTTCAATCGTGACTTTTTTTTTAACCCAAGGCCTTAATCAACATTGGCTTTTATTCCAAAAGAATAATTGAATTAAATGGTCAATAATAATGGAAAAAAAAAAAAACTAAACGTGAAATCAAAATATTCTTACAAAAGCATCAAAAACAACAGTAAACTAAATCAATGAAAACTATCAAAGGCTATAGAACAATAGAAAAAAAAAAATGAAGTTTAATGAACTGACCCGCCATGGTATATGGAGCAATTCATATGTCGTTGGCAAATTTGCTAGAGATGAGCAAGTAGTTTTTATATTATTAATTAGGTGATTATTATGTTTAAGTATGGAAAGAATTGACATAAGAGTAAAACCTAGTTGGTTTTAAATTCCTAAATATTAGGACTCCCTACACAATTTAAATAAGGAAAGATTTATAATTAAAATTTTCAGTGTTAAGTGAAATATCATAAATATAATTAAATAATAATTTGAGGAAAATAGTAAATGACAATTTTGTCTCTTTGTAAAAGCTTTAATGAATGGCGTAAAAATTAATCAACATTTTAAAAGTAGCTTTCACTTTTTTTAATATAGTATAGATAGATTAGTCAATAATAGATCCTTACTTTAATCAATCATTTATCTAAAGTAAATTCACATGGTTGGATATAAAGACCAGTATAAATAAATTTTCTTTCATCAAAATAGTGCATGTGGTCTCGACTCTTGAAGGTACGCATAGCAAACCTCATTCCATTTCCCCCATAAAAAGTTGATGAATTAGTGCTCTTTTCTCATACAAGTATCACCGAACATTTCTATGGAATAAAATGAAAAAACTAAACACATGTTTCTATAGTATTTCTTTGTTAAACCATTTTTAAAAAATAAAATAAAACTGGTGTTTTATATAATTAAGTTTTAATTCTAGTAGCAAGAAGCATGCATAGTAGATTCATGTTAATCATAAATTGTCAAGTAACACAGTTACACAGGTACAACACTCATATATATGCAATAATAAAATTATACATGTAAATAGAAATAAAACAATGCTAAGGTAAAAAAGAGAGAGGGGATAATTCAAGTTTCAAATAATAAGAGTGAAAAATGACAATGTTCACTTTGTAACACTCGTCACACAAAGTTTTTAAGTTTATTTTTCTTTCTTCATACTCCCGTTCTTTCTAATATCATTTTCATTCTAACTTTCTTTTTTTCTTAACCTAAAAGACTTGCATGGATTAGGAATTTAGGATTATTTTAGTTCTTAAGATCAAGATCGCTAGCGAATAGGCTATTGCAACATATTAAAAAAAATAGGAGTTTTTTCTGATAAACTTTTTTGTTTTTGTTTACGCAGTCAAGGACTTAAGGTGACCACTTAGAGCCTATTTGGATTGGCTTATATTAGGTGCTTTTAAGCCAAAATAATTTTTAAGCACTTTTATAGTGTTTGGATAAAATATTAAAAAAATGTTTTTAAATACTTATTTTAAATCAAAATAACAAAAGTAAGTCAAAAGTTATAAGTTAGAGGGCCCGTTTGGCTTAACTTAAAAAAAGCAGCTTATAAGCTAAAAACAACTTATAAGCCAAAAAAAATAAGTTGGGCTACCCCAACTTATTTTTTTGAGCACAGCTTACAAGCCAAAAAAGGGGCTATCCCAACTTATTTTTTTAGGCTTATTTTAAACACAAAATGACTTATAATGTTAAGTGATGACCCAAACATAAAAAAAAAAGTCGAAAACGAACTTATAAAGCATTTTAAGAACTTATAAAAAAAGTAAAACTTTAATTCATAACTTATTGCTTTTGGGTTTTGACTTATATAAGTCATAGCCATAAGTCCATCCAAACGGGCTCTTAATGGTTTGGTCTTTGCTAGGCTATTTCACTTACCTAAAAAGGTAACCATCGAAAGTCCATATCATCACCTGATGATAAGTCAAACAATTAGCTCAATCATTTCCCAATAAATGGAAATGTCAAAAAATGTATCATGTTAATTAATGGTCCAATAAAAAGCTTTAACACTTTCGTTGTAATTTGACATGCTCAAAAGTCAAAACATGTAATTAGCCACTCTAGCTATATTCTATTTAAGTTAGAGAAACTATTGAAAGTAGACATTTACCTATCATACTTAGGACCCGTTTCGCCATAAGAATTATTCACTTTTTTTCGGAGTATTTTTTCACTTTTTTCAAAAATCAGTGTTTGGCCATGAAAATTTCAAATACAATTTAAAGTTGTACTTGAAATTTGAAAAACAACCAAAACTTGTTTTTCACAACCAAATCTTGTTGAAAAAATACATTTCAACAACAAAATATTATTTTCAAATACTATGGCCAAACACAACTCCAACTCCAACTCCAACTTCAAAAATTCCAAAAAAAGTGAATTTGTTTTTTGTTTCTATGGCCAAACGCCTACTTAATGGTTTTGAAATGACCTAATTCTGCAAATATATTTACATCATCGTATCAAAATAAAATTTAAGCGATTAATATTTTTACATACTTCTTCATATAATTCGCCTCTCATTCCATAGAATGGACAAGACCTTAATTAGGAGATTAGTTACAACTAAAGCATGGAAAGTTCCTCTTGAATTGATTAAAGCTTTGGACTTGATGTGGGGCTAAATTCTCAACGAACCATAACCAACATAGCTAACATTGTTTAGACCAAGAATATTTCTTTGGTTATCTTCCTTTTCTACCATATCCATAAACAATCCACAAATAAGCCAACTACTAATTCGTATCCTGGGATTTATTGTGCGGTCCAAACCCAAAGTAGTGCTCTTTAGTTAGTTCTTTTTAATACATAGTAGGAGATATTGTTAGCCAACACTAGACTTATTCTCTAAAATGCTCTCATGAAAAGAAAAAAAAAAATTAAAAAGTTCTATGTCAAACGGTCCTAACGCAACACTTAACTCAAATGACAAGTGACAACGCCTAAAAGATATGTCTCATTTGAATACAAATGATATTTGAGCAACGAAATGTCTGAATATAGTTTAGTATTTTCAAGTATTTGGTCATGAGTATTTGTAAATATCAACTTTGGCATTTGATTCAAGTGAAATAGTGGCAAGTACTAAAATTTGTAATTTAGTCATAAAATTCTATGAAATTCGAACTTTAAAAAGATTGATATTCATGTTTGACTGCTTTAATTTTGTATTCACTGCTTTTACATTTACTTTACTATTTTTAAATGATTTAAGAAAATGACTTCTCTATCTTTTTTTCCCTTAATAAAGTACCTTCAGGTGTAGTGAAAATTATTGTTTTCATGAATTTTCACCCACAGTAGATTTTTGAAACTTGTAATAGTACGTTTTTTTTTTTATAGAAGTGTCATCTTTTCTTTCCTTTTATTCAATCCATTTGGTGTTCATAAGATTTTTTATTTGTCTTTCCCTATATATATCTTTGTAGAATTGGACAAACCGTAAAGGCAAAGCCAAAAATAAAGCTATGATGACTCCTATAGTTTCCCACTAAGATGAAGAAGTACAGAACAAGAAACCAGTTCATGTCTTTTTCTCATATTTTTTGACCTTTTTCTTTTGCTACTTATAAAATATTAGTGAAGTGGCCAGTGGGGTATCTATTTCTGCAATATGTTATTTCTGCAATATGTTATACTTAATTAATTGGGAAACCGATTATCACAATTCCTGTTATGAAATTAGCTCACCCGCCTGTAACAAATCACTACTCCCTCCATCCCATTTTATTTACTCCCTTTGTTTCATATTAATTGTCTTGTTTCACTTTTCCAGAGTCATGTTGACTAATCTTCAGAACTAAAGATTAATTTAGTATTTTAAAATTATAATTTTGATATCCAAAAAGTACATGAAGAGTATCGCAAATTGCTATTCTTGTCAGATTAATATGGTGAAAAAGTATAGTATCTCAAATTATTGGTCAAAGTTTATATAGTTTGACTTTTAAAAAAGAAAAGTAGACAAATAATATGGGAAGGAGAGAGTAACATTTTTTGCTTCCAAAAAATTAAATGAACTAATTTTTTAAGGTAAATTGCATTAGATTAACGTAATATTTTAAATTAGAAATTAGATATTCAAAAAATATACAAAAATATTATTAATTACAATTTTCTCATGTCAATATGATGAAAAAATACATAATAAAATGTTAGTTAAAATATACATAGTTTGAATCTCGAAAAATAAAAAATCTTTAGACAAATTAAGACGGATGAAATATTTACCTTACCAAAAGTGAAATGGGTTCTATCCCCTGATTTGATTGGTTAGTAATTTAACTGATACGCTGGTGTTCATGGTTACTTTCTTTTTACGCGAAAAGTAACGGAGTTGCATGCCTCTGTCCAATAGCGGAGCAAGAATTTTCACTAAGGGGGTTTAAAAATATATTGTAGTAATCAAACTAAGAAGCTAATGAGGTTCAATATCTATTATATATACATAAAAAATAATTTTAACCTTATATATACAAGATAATTTTTCATCTAAGGAGATTCGGACTAATCCCCTCACCATATACCTAGCTCCGCCCCTGCCTCTGTTATGTCCTACACAAAGATGTAGCCAATTCACGCGCTATGTGTGAGCGGGCCATACGTGTCTTTCAATCATCATGAGAAAAATAAATGAATTAAAAGTTATGGAGAATTCTCAAAGAGGAGACTAATAATTTTTGGGAGAAATTCAAGCACGAATCACAAAATACTAATTTGGAGGGATATTTGATTAACTTTACCTTTATTTATATCTAAATTATAATATTTCTCCATTAAATGTTTACTTTTTATTTGTCATCTCCATTAATGACAATATTCTACTGAGGATATAATCGGGAAAAAATAATTAATTGTGTCTTGAACTTCTAAAATGATACATAATTTGAGACAATTATTTTTAGTAATCATAACAGATAATTTGAGACGAGGAAAGTACTATGTAATATAAGACGTTCAATTTATTTGAAATTAAGACATAATTACTGTTGTTGTGATGCCAAAATAAATGAATTATGTTGTGCACATAGTTTTGATAACAACTTAATTCTCATTTGTTATCTACATCAAACCAATGAATATAATTAACATGTATTTTCACATTACTTTTTAATTGCAAACATTAAATTATTTAATTTAATATAAACACTAAACATGTGTAAGTATTTTATTTAAAATTCTCCCATATTCGCGTGAATATGACCCTGTCTATCCCAATTTATATGACATTCTTTTCTTTTTAGTCAATCCCAAAAAGACATTTTTTTTATACTTAATAATAATTTAACGTAAAAATGTCTATTTACCCTAAATAAGATAATTTATAGCAATACAAATATTTCTACCTTATTTTAGATCACAAGTCATAACATAACATTACTTATATTATTATTCATCATGAAACAATCTCTACTTTAGTATTCACCACAATAATAGCTTTATTATTATTCATAGAGGAGAATCAAATATTTAAATTTGTACTACCGAACTGATTATATTTTTTAAATTATGAACATGGGTGGCTCAAGGGGAGGCTATTAAAGCCGTTGCTTTAAGCCTCCACAATTTTAGGGCCCCAAAAAATTTTAATGGTGAACTTTTTATTTTTATTTTTGCTTAGAAAATATTGTAGTTTTTAGAAAAAAAATTACAAAAAGAAAGAAAGAAAGAAAGAAAGTTTGGCTAATTTTTAAACGTAGAAATATTTAAGAATTTTGAATCAAAATATTCAAATATTCGTATTAATAACGGGATGAGGCACTATCACCCCCCTAAACTTTGGCCGCAGTTGCTACGACACAGCTTACCTTTTCAGGGGTCCTATTACCCCCCTAATTTTTTTTTAAAATGGAATAGTTACCACCCTGAAACTGGATATCTACTCTCTTATGGGAGACTGACATACACTCTCCTTGCCACATGTATATTTATTTGTTTTCTATTTTTTTAATTCTTTTCGCTTACGTGGCAATTTTAAAAAAAATTGAAAAACTGAATTTTCTTTTAAAAAAAATGAAAAATGGATATTTAAAAAAAATCTGAAAATTTGATTTTTTTTATAACTTGTTTTTTTTGTTAAAAAAAATAATCTGAAAACATGGATTTTTTTTTAAATATGAAAAAAATGGATATTTTTAAAATATGTGAAACTGGATTTTTTTTTTTTAAAAAAAATGTCTTAAAAAATCTTGATTTTCATGATTTCATTTTTGTAGGACACTTCTATTTTTCAAATAAAATCTGGATTATTTGTTTAAAAAAATCTGAAAAAGTGTTTTTTCTTGTCAAAATGTGAAAAAATTGAATTTTTATAAAAATAAAAAACTGATTTTTTATAAAAATTTGGAAAAACTAATTATTTTTTAAAATGTAGAAACCCCGTTTGTTTAAGCTAAATATGGAAAACTAGATTTTTTTCATATATAGAAAAAAATAATCAGTTTAGAAAAAAAATTTAAGCTTCAATCATAATTAATTAGGAGTAATTAAATGTGAAGTGCCCAATTAAAAAAATGATACGTGTCAGATTTTATGCTTCTCACTCTCCTTGCCACGTCAGCGCTTAGGTGGTAATTATTCCATTTTAAAAAAGTTCAGAGGGGTAATAGGACCCCTGAAAAGGTAAAGTGTGTTGTAGCAACTTTGGCCAAAGTTCAGGAGGTTAACAGTGCCTTATCCCTATTAATACCTAAAGTTTTATACAACATAATCTAAGGCAATGTATTGCATTTATATAGAAAAAAATCTTATTAGATTGAATTAATTCTTACCACTATAAATTATAATACTAGTTTTATTGATCCGCCATTATTATGAAAGCTATACTTAATTCTTAATATGAAAGAAGGCGACTTATTGAACCCATGATTAATATGGTGCATCACTCTCTTAGTAATGTCACATAAAGTAATATAACTCCCTCATAGCTAGCGTGTGTGCTAAAAGCTTTCTAAACATATATTAAAAGTAGGGCTGAGCATAAATATCCGAAATTCAAATTACCGAACCAATTTAGGAATTTTGGTAATTCTATATTTTTGGTACGGTATTCGGGAGTAAAATTTCAGAATTACGGAATTCGAGTTCGAGTTTGGTACGAGATACTAGTACCATTTGGTATTCGGTATTTCGCAAATACCAAACTATTTAAAGGCCCGCCCCTAAATCCTAATTATAATCCTAATGTAAGCCTTGTAATATGATTGGATCTAAGATTTCTAAATGTGGTGTGTTTACTGATTTTGTCTCTTATGGTACTGTGACTTGATTTGGTTTTTGTGTTCTTTCTTCGTGGTGATTCGTTTAGGACTAGGCTTAAGACTCTGGTTTCTCATTTTACTTCTGGGGTGCAATGCTTTGCTTTTTAGCATTGATTTTGTTCTCTTTGCTAGAAATAGTTTGGACTTGAGAAGGTATGGTGAAGAACAGTCTGAGTTAGATGGTATAGCGAAGAGCAGTCCGAGTTTTTGATGTGTATTGTTGGTCTGTTAGAAAATCAAAGTGGTCGGGTAATAGTAGAAGTGTATGTTTTAGCGATGAAGGAGTTTATAAATAAAGTTAAAGTTGCATTTGATTATTGAAATCTGATTGCATATTTCTACTGTTTCAAATTGCAGAAATCTGATTGCATATATTGACTAAAAGATTTGAAATTTGTGTTTACAAGTTATGTTGTCCAACTTCAATACGGTATTACCGAATACAGTACGAACCGAAGTTTGATTTACCGATTACCGAATTTTTTTGTTTGATATTTGGTATCTACTTTCAATTACTGATTACCGAATTACCGAACCTGAAATTTAGAAATAACGCCCACGCCTAATTAGAAGTTTTTAGGAATCGAATTAGACCAATAATTGAAATAAAAGCTACTCATTTTTCAATTTAATTTTCTTTTTTTTTTCCTTAAATTAAAAAAATAAATCTAAAAGCTTCACCACATATTAGGAAAAACGAAAATAAACTAGGAGAAAAGGAAAACTTCGTAGACTAATTAAGCTTGCTTTCGTGAGTGCATCCTTTTTTTTTTTTTAAAAAAATATTATTTATTTATAGTTCTGTCTGTCCTTAAAAGAAACCACAAAAACCCTTATCGCTCTCAGTTTCGCAAATCACACTCTTCTCTCTCGCGGCAGCGGAGGAGGAGGCGGTGCAAATGTGTATGACGTGTAAGGTGTGTTTTGGAGCTTCAACTAACCATGTCTAGGGAAGGATTGTGTTTTCCGTAAGGTTTGCAATGGAAGTCTGACTAAAGTAAAAGCATTAGCACCCCTGTCCCAAATATGTGGGGTGGAAAAAATTTGTTGGTCTATATGCTACAGAACTTCCCACCTCATATTGAATCTGTGATTTGGTTAACTTTTAGAATTAACAAAATGTTATTTCTTGTTGAAAAAAGCCCAAAAGGCATATATGATCACTATTTTCGATTAACGAGGGAAGTAGAGAGGCTAACCAAGCAATTACAAGATCTTCAGGGTGTTGGTGGTGTGGTAATGGCAGAGATGGATCAGGAGGAGGAGGAGAAGGAGACGATGGTAATGATGAAGATCGATCTGGTAATGTTAATAAAGGTCCGCTGGTTACTGTACCTTTTATTGAACCTGATAATGAAGATAAAGTTGATAATGGACCTTATAATATATTGAAGGTCTAATCAACCTGATAATTAATCTTTTAACGAAGGAAATGAAGGGGGAATGGTTCAGATGTTTGACGTAGATTTATCCTTCAAATTGTTTATGTGTAATATTACGTAACGACGAAAAATGAAATAATCTATCCAAACATTATATTTATCAAAACATTACGATACAATACAACATAATATAATATAGTAATATAATACAATACATTATGAAATATAGTATATAACAACCATCCAAACGAAGTGTTAAAGATTTCTATCATAAAGAGAGGACAAAGAGAAAACTAAAAATATAAAAAAAGAGGTAAGCGAAAAACTACCAGCCATTGTACACTGCGCTTTACAGGTTTGTACGTTATTCCATATCCATCTTTATAGAAGTCGAGAGAGGAAAAAGAAAAGGTGAAAAACTGAATTGCAATGCTGTCTTCATCTCCTCTCTCTCATGCCATTTTCACACAAAAGAGACACAGGAAAACAGGAAACAAAAAAAGAGAGTGACTTTGATGAGCTTGAAGAATGCAATATTTTAATTAATTGATCTTCATAATTAATACAACATTTTGATTGACGATATGAAATAATATAATATTTGAGTTATATAGGAATTTGTGTAGTTTTTTTTTTTTTTTTTGAGGATTAAAATGTAATACAACAATACACATATTAGAAATACTCTGTCAATTTCATAATAAGTGGTGCTTTTAGCTTTTCTTTTTATTTCAAAATAAGTGATGTTTCATAAATTCAAGAAGGCAATGATTTTTTTTCATTCAATTTTATCCTTATTTAAATAAATGGAGTTTTACATAACCAAAAATCATTAGGGGTTGTTTGGTACAGGGGAAAAGCTGAGATATCCAAGATTAAGTTTGGTCTTATACTCTGTTTAATAAAAGGTATAAATTTATCCTGAGATAACCTTATACCTCCTACCAAACAGAGTATAAAATGAAGCCCAAACTTAATTCTGGGATATCCCACCTTATCCAATCAAACTTGAGATTATTTTATCCCACCTTCCAGATAGGATAAATTAGTCCAAGGACTTCAATTACGGGATTATAATCTCAGAATAATTTAGTATGCGTACCAAACAACCCCTTAAAGAGCTATTTTTTAAGGCATTTGATTAAAGATAAGTTAGTAAAAACACTTCTTACTTTGTAAGGTGAGTAATTTTCCAAAAGATGTGGTACAGTGGAAGAGACTCCTCTTCCCTTAATGAGAGGTCTCGACTTCCCCCAGAAATGGACTCTATCCCGTGCGAATACAGATATGATCGAGCTCCAATACGGATACCAGAAGCGAGGGAAAAACAAAGCAAAATAAAATAAAATTACTTATGTTATTATTTATATCTCTACTTGAGTATTCACCACAATAATAGCTGTGTCTCTCTCATATATAACATTTTTTTAAGGATTAAAAATACAACAAACAAAGAAAATAAAATAAAATTACTTATGTTATTATTTATATCTCTACTTGAGTATTCACCACAATAATAGCTGTGTCTCTCTCATATATAACATTTTCACACAAAAAAGACAGAAAAACTGGGAAAATAAAGAGAGAGAGAGAGAGAGAGTGAGTTTGATGAGGTTGAAGAGTAGATGATAATAATAAGGCGTTCAAAAAAGCAAGCAACCAAATGTATGTCGGTTCTCTTTATCACTCCTTTCCAATATATTGTTCCTTTCTTCAACTCTTTAAATTCCTTCCCTTCCATTTGATTTCCACTCTCTTCTCAATGGTGAGCTCCCAAATTTCTCTACTAAAATGTGCCAAACACGGTCTTAATTAATATTGTTTTTTATCATCTGTTTGTATTGCTGAGAAAATGCGTGCATTTTGCTGTTTTTCAAAGCAAAATCAAGGGATTAGCAAAAGCAGTTTGGTTTTTATTTCGACTTTCTCAAGCAAATGCGTCCTAATTGTTGTTGTGATCCGTTTAGTTGTATTCTTCCAACAAAAAGTAAAATGAAAATATCAGAATTTCATGTGCATTCTCTATGTTCTTTTGCAAAATAAAGGAATTTTGATTTAGTTGGAATTTGCTTTTGTTCCTCCTTTTCAAGTATAATGTAACAATATGCTGTTAATTTCTGTTGAGATCTCTTTTGTTTGAACAAAAAGGAAAACAAAGAAATTCTCAAAGTATCAAATTTCTTGGGCATTCTTTCTAACTTTCTTTTTTTCTTTCACAAATTAAGGAATTACTGTTGGATTTATTGGTACAGAGTGCTTTGCTTTTATCTCTGAGTTTTCTCAAGTAAGACGTGCCAAATACATTATTGCAATCTGTACGATTCATAGATAATGCTGGGAACTAAGAGGAAAAAGCCTTCCATTTTGTGTGTCTTTGCAACATCAAATTATTACTGAATTTGTTGTTAATTTAAACTGAATTGTTGTTGCAATCCATTTTGGTTACTGAGAGACTACTGGAAAATACTCTACTATTTTTAAAGAGATATAAGGAAAACTACTTAGATTAGTTTTAATTTTCTGTTTAAAAGAATTAGTTACAATTTCTTGATATGAAATGTTTGCTTCTTTGTTTTTCGCTCTCGTTAATCATTGTGCATTTTTTGCACCTGCAACGATATAACATACGTATTTTGATTAAAAAAATTATATTTTGCATTTTAATTTTTCTTTTGGTTTTGGTTTACAGATTATAAAGAAACTGATTTTTTTGTTTTAATAGGATTGCCAAATCTGAAGAGGATCCACATTGATTTTCGTGGAATCAGAGTTTCATATGTTGATTATTCATCTCTCTGCTTTCCTGAAGAATTAGTGGTGAGTATGATTTTTGGAGTCTTCATAGCTACTTTAACTTTTAAGAGCTGACATGGCGAATATGCTATCTGCTGCAGAATAGTAATTCACCATGAACTGGAATCAGCAAATGGAAATTCATTACGCGAATGCTGCTATGCCTTATAATTCAATTGGAAGTTTTATGGATTTCTTTGGAGGTGTTACATATGACCATGTAAATTATATATTTGCCAATCCTCCATATGCTCAGGTATTCAGTAGTTTTGCAGAAATTGATCATTTTTTTTTTTTGTCTACATTCATATTGTTCATTCCACTACATCCATTATGATCCCACATTGCCATCTTCTTCCCTGTTATGCAGGATTGTGCAAATAGCCTGTACAAATGAGGGTGCAATTAGAACACTGATTAGTTTTAGACTTGTAGAATTAACTTTGCGACATTTTGTAAATCATGACTGGATAAGCAGATACTTCAAATAGTGCTCATGAATATGAAAAAAATATCCATGAGAAAGTGGAAGTTTTTAATCAAGTATGTGCTCTTCTATTACATACGCTCTAGTAGCATGCAAGGAGCAGATTTAGAGCCATGCCTTAGTACATATGTACAACATGTATCAACTGCATAATTAGCAACTATGCTGCATTTAGGACGCTAGCTTTCAAATTGCTCCTAGCAAACTGAGGGACTCTGCTACTAACTGCTACGCATATGAAGGCCTTAGAGATACCTTTTGAATATCACTTAAATGCAACATGTACATTTTCTTCATGCATCTTTGGTTTTGTCTATATCAAACTGTCAGTCACATGGAAACATAGAGCAGTTTTTAAAATAACAGTGCCATATGACTTCTTCGATCATTGCAGGAGAGTTTATATCCATCCATCAGCACCAATCCATACAAATTTGGATATTCTGAAGCAGGTAGTTTCTCATATTATGATTATGGTCATGAATATGTGGTAAATGATCATATATCTGGAATCGAGGAGCATGATAAACATTTAGAGAACCCTTCAACCGTTGCTGGTGACCAGAATGTAGCTGCAAATGTGTATAGAGAGGAAATTTCTGGCTCCAATTCACTCACGAATTCTGTGGAATGTAAGTTTCCTTTTCAGTGTCTTCCTACTGCGGTTGATATGTACAAGTTTTAAAAAGAAAACCAACAAAGTTAGAATGTGGAAAGCCAGCTCATGTATCTGGAAACATCTTCAACAGTTTCTTTCTTTATTCTTTTCACATTGTGTATATGATTAAATATTGCTAGGAAAATGCACCAGGAATAACTTATTGATCACCTACCATGAGTTACTGCATTAGTTAGCACCGTTTCAGTCCATTCCTACTGTAAAGATGTCTCCGTGTTCTTTCACGTTTTATTTACTATTTGTCCATTATTTAGCAATCACGAGTTGGCGATCTACTGTTCGCATTTCAAGGTTCTAGGTGAAATGACAACACTCACCTTCCAGTGGTTATCTTGCTGTCTTGAAAGATAGTGAGCTATAAGCCTCATGTTTGAATGAGTGTTCTGCAGTGCCACTCAAAGTGCATCAGTCAACCAACAAAACTTGACTTGGATGGGTTAGGAGAATGCCATCCAACAAAATAAACAAATCCGTCTAGTCTGATGACTCGTTGAATGATTCATGATCATCATATGAGATTGGTGGTAGCCTGTGGTTTGCAGCAGTTGACTCAAATTGATTCTCTGAAGGCACTGAGACGTTTTCCCGCTGTTTCAGTAAAAAGGACCTCTGCTACAGTGTTTCTAAAGACAATCTCTTTTAATACCAATTTTGTATGGATAATGGAAGTGGCTGGTCACACAAGATTCTAGATTGGACAGATTCTTTATCATATTGAAGATCTTTCCTGTAAATACAGGTTATAAGTGTGTGGAGAGTGATAAAATGCGTAAAATACTAGTACATCATACATTCCTTAGCCAAAGTGGTGCTAAGGTTGATATAATATACTTTCTACATCCATTTCCCCTCTTCTTTATGTAGTCTCCAAACCCTTCTGCTTGCTGCTTCAATGCCAAATATTATTCCGAAAAACTCAGTGGTTTTTTCTTCTTTAGGATAATTGGTTATAATTTTTTTTTTTTTCTGTTTTCCATATACCATTTCTGAAAGTTAGTAGTGACAGTTTCCTTTCGTAAAGCAGCTGTCTAGACGCACGTATTCAGTACATTCTTCTTTTATGCATTCTGTGCCGCAACTATATTGATTATGCATCTGAAATTTGTGATGGGATAGAGTTAAGAAGGAAATATGTCGATCTGAATGCCGTGAAAGGTGTATGGAGAATATGTTAGTGTTGAAAATATGCCAAATATTTGGAGTCTCATTCTTTCCGTTTTCAGCAACTGTTACTTGTAGCTATTCATAAAGAGCTTCCTACTTTTATGATACATTAGGTTACGGCTAAGCCACGTCCCTTTGCTCCTTTTCAGGTCCCAGGGGTCAAATTAATACTCGTGACAGTGAGGTATGAAGTTTTATTCTTAAGTTATGGTTCTTTTCTCTTTCATGTCATGGTCATTAATCCGGCTGATGTATAACCACCGTAACCTCTACTTTTCTTATTTATAGTATCTGCATACTATGACAAGAGTAAAACTGTTTTTGTGTTTGTGGCTGTAAGACAAAGAATATAACAGCTAGATTGTTTTGATTTTTGAAACCTATGTTGCTTGGACTCTTCAGTTTCGGTGCCGCACCCGTGTCGACACGACATGGGTGTGGGTGTGGGATCCGTACCCAATCTGATCAACAAATTTTGGGTACTTTGAGCAAAATCAGGAGAGAAATTCCGGACAGATTTAATGATTTATGTAATCAAAACAAAAGCTATGGTGAAATTGAAGAAAATGGAATACCTTGTATATAGAAATTTCTATGTCACTCCTTTTATCTCCTTCTGAGATTCTCCTCTTGATCAATATTTTCTCCTCAAGTTTTCCACATAGTATCTCATAATTTAGGTTTTATAACTTTATTTTTAGATATTTGAGTTATTTTTAGCCGAATGCCCGCACTCGTATGCGTACCTGGATCAGTATCCACGAATCTTAATTTTCACATCATGAAGGATCCGACCTCTAGATCCACACCCGTATCGGACACCCGCACCTGCGTCCAAGCAACTTAGTTTGAAACTACTCTTTCGACGAATAAGGAAAAAATGTAATAGTATATTTACCATTCCCAAGGAAAAAAGGTAAAAATGTAAAAGTAACTAGAGGAGTCTTGCATTCTCTTCCTGCTGATGTTTTCCAAAAGTGCTACTGGCTCCTGAGTGATCATTGGTCATACTTGTTTGTTTTACAGTGAGTTAAGAAGCTTTTTTCTGTCCTCTTATGATTAGAATCACTGACTAGCTACTTGTTTCATCCATCTATGTTGCAATTAATGCAGGTTGTTTGGCAAGATAGTATCGACCCTGACAACATGACCTATGAGGTTTGATTTGAAAATTTTCTGTCATCTCCACTTATTAGACTTGTATTATCATTATCTTGGGCATCAGCAGATAGTATCATTATCTTGTGATCAACTTTGAGACACCGAGAATCTCATACCGGAGTTCTTTGGTAATGTCTTGGTTATTAAGGCAGATAATGTGTTTTCATTTTTCAAAGCTAATGCAGATTAACATGAAATGTTTATTGCCATGAATACGCCCTGTAAGATACAGTATGTTTTTTATGGGATCTCACCTCTAACCCTAGAGTGAGACGAGTCTAGTTGGAGCGAAAGGGATAGTAAGGATTCATATAGCTGACCTCCACTAGCTTGGGATCAAGACTTAATTGTTGTTGTAGACATTTGTGATATGCATCATTGACGAGAATGGTGGCTTAGTGTCAAATGAAAGATGATGCTGTGATATTTTGATATAATTTCTTGGTTCAATTTTGATAGTGTCCGCACTGTTTTTTCTAGGTTGAATTATTCATGGAAGAGTATGCCATAGGTCCCTTTTGCAAGCCTTGTCCTGAATGGAAGATTAGGATTCCAGTAATAGTGTCATTTTCAATACTCGTGCGAAGAGAAATATTTGACTCAAATAGGTGGGAGGTAGCGGGTACCCCATGGAATTAGTCGAGGTGCGCACAGGCTGCCCGGGACACCACATATATATATAAAAAAGAAGAAATACTTGACTCAAGATGGAGTGGGGCAATTAATTTTCTGAGGCTTAATTAGGGAGATAAGTAAAGTTTCTTGTTGTGGTTCTAGATTTTAATTTATATTTAAATAAGGGGAGTTCGTTTTGTTTCTAAGTTTTAATTAAAACACTTTGTGCTTCTCAAGGTTGAGATATAAGCCAAAATAAAGGACAAAAATACTAGAGCAAGAAATTAGGCATCTTGTTCAATCTGGTTGGTATCATACTGCATGACTAGGTTTTGGTTGTCTAAGGTCAATGATGTAATGTTATCTGTTCTAGATGTGAAAACATTTACAAGGGCTACAATAACCTTGCAGATTTTAGATTTGATTAGGACTATTTTCCTCTTTCAAATTCTGTCTTATGATTGTATGATCAAAGCAGACATAGATGTTAAATTTGATTCAATTAGCTTTTTTACATCTTTTAAGGTCCGTAAAACAATGAATTACTCCATGCAGCCAATGACCAGCGAAGTGTTGTTTAGAAGGTTGCGCTCAAGACATGAATTGAATGAATAAGCTTAGACCTACTAATATTGTGTGACTTAAAGGGATAGACATCGACTGATTTTCTTGAATTTATATACTAGTATGGACTTGTAGTTATTGTGCTCATTGTTTGAGGGTGTCCTCAAATCATAAGAGCGAATAAGCTTTGACCTGTCAATATTATGTAAATTATACGCACAAATATCCATTGGTTTTTTAAGATTTGATATGTTAGTTTGGAGCTGTAGGTTATTTTCCTTGATGTTTTAGGCAGGTCATTGTTTTCAATTTGACTAGAGGGCAGGGGTTCATATTAGTACCTTAGCTGGTAATGCTTACGTTCTAGAAAAGAGAAACAAGGTAAATCAGTACCCAAGATAAGAATTCATCTAACAAAAGCTGTTGTACTCTAGCAATGATTATAGCCACATATGGAGTCTGGGACTATGTTAAAAAACGTTTGGATCCTTTGGATACAGTTGAAGAACTTTAGACGTTAACAGAATAACTACAACAACATCTACGCCTCAGTCGCAAAACAAGTTCTGGGTATGGTTATGTGGGTGTTTGGATTGGCTTATTTTAAGCGCTTATTGGCTTTTAAGCACTTTTCTAGTTTTTGTGGTGTTTGACAAAGATAAAAAGTGCTTAAAAGCACTTACTTTTAGGCATCAAAAGTACAAAAATAAGCCAAAATTTGGGTATTTTCAACTTATGGCTTTTGGCTTTTAGCTTATAAGCTACTTTTTAAAAGCCAATCCAAACACCCTCTATGTGAATCCTCACTGACCATGTTCCTCAGTTAGAAGTTAATAGAATTTGCATAATTATTTCTGACTGCCAGCACCAATTACATATATAATATTGAAAACTTTGTCCACAATATGTTGAATACCCGAGCTAGTGTATCATAAAACTTCTCCCTGCATCAATTGATCTGCAACTTCTTAACAATACTTTGCATGAAGTACGTGCAAAAAGAAAAAGAAGAAAAGGATATGAAAAATCAGGAGATTATTTGAGTTTATTTTTCTATTTACTACTATATCTTTTGAGGCTAAAGAGTGTTTTGATGCTAGTTTATTTTTCTATTTACTACTATATCTTTTGAGGCTAAAGAGTGTTTTGATGCTCACAACTTCTTGTGAATTTTTTTGATATCCAGTCGTTTCTTGTCATTGAACCATTTTCATATACAGTACAGTCAAATGACTATTGTTTAAGCGAATTGATTTACTTTCTTGAGAAATCATACTAGAAATAGTGTAGCTGATGAGTGGTGTAACCAACAGACATGCGTTACATACTCTTCAGTGTTCACATCCTTCTCTGCAGATATCCATCAACGACAACAAATGAATTTTTCTTTTAATGATTGTTTCCTCTATCCTTGTTTTAGTGATGATAATGTTTAGTTTAGCTTTATTATGGATTATTTGGAGATTTATATTGGAGACTTTTGTTTTGGATTATTTGAAGATTTATGCTGGAGACTTCGTAAAACTTGCAGCTCTAATACTTTTAGATATATCTACATCTATGTGGGTTGAATTACAGGAATTACTTGAGTTGGGGGAGGCTGTTGGAACTCAAAGCAGAGGTCTTTCGCAAGATCAAATCTCCTTGCTTCCAATCACAAAGTTTAAGTGTGGCTTATTCTCAAGAAAGAAATCAAGAAAGGAAAGGTAGAACAAACCCATCGAGAATATCTTCCTATAAATAAGGGCAACTAATGGAAAAAACGAACAATGTTTAATAATCCTCTAAATCTAACATAATAAAATTTTGTTCATATTCTTCTTATTCTGTGTTTGATTGTTATGTTTTCTTTAAAAATAATAGGCTGGTGGGTTGTTTTTCTACATGTGACCAGGTCATACAAGTCATCGTTAGCTTAGCTAATAAATTTGTTAATTTGAGAAATTGGTAAAGGCCTTTTATGTTTCTCATCAACAATCTTCTTCATCTGAATAGTGCCTAGGTTTCTACTCTTTACCTTTTTTAAGATCAAGTAATAGGTAAATTACCACATTATTCTATATTACCTAGTTCCTTGGGTGTTATCACGTCCTCCTTTATGTTCCGCCTGCACATATTCTTTTCTGGACTTCCTTTCAGAGATGTCATCCTGTGCATATTGTGGAGTTTAATGCATTTATGTGAATGTGTATGTATATATTTGTTTATTTTGTTTGTTTTTCTCCCCGTAGGTAATTCACTTCTGAGATTACTGAAAGAAATTCTTTTTGTCATCTTTGTCATTATTATCTATTACAGTACTACTTATTTCCCAACAACAATATTATAGTCTATCATGATTATCTTTGTGTAGTATTTTTGGCAAGGTTTTGTATCAAAGCACTTTCACTTATCACAATGGATTTTCCTTCTTATTTCCAGATGTGTGGTCTGCCAGATGGAGTACAAACGAAATGACCGGCAGATTACTCTTCCCTGCAAACATGTCTATCATGCTGGTTGTGGCAGCAGATGGCTAAGTATCAACAAAGTAATCAACTGAACCCTCTCAAAACTATTTCCCTCAATCCGTCATTGTATATATACTAGATTGTTAAGTCATTCATTAATGTATAGGCTTGCCCAATTTGCTACACGGAAGTGGTGATTAATACATCGAAGCGGTGAAGCAAATTACAAGCACCACGGGGGACTGACTTCATATTTTTCTTCTTGGTCAAAGCATTTGCCCTTTCTATTTTCGTTCAACTTCTGCTTATAGAATGTTATTTTTTCCCGTTCCTTCTGTTTTACATTAGAGAAATAGTCTAGTGGTAAATAATAACAGAAAGAAACACTGCATGTGACAGTTTATTTGGATGATGGAGCTTTGTACCACATGTTCTGTTTTATATATTCAGCCTTGGTCTCAGAACTTTGTCACAGAAAGGATCTCTAGTTTTAATTTCTTACTGTCCTGATCCTATTGCCTGGGGGAAATACAAAAAGACGAAGAGGAAGGGACCATATCTGTTCTGAAAATGATATCTTGTAGTTGTAGATATTCTAGCATTTTCGAGGGCTTGTATAGCTGTATTGGAGCATTGGACAAAAGCATCTGTAGGTTGATTGGTCTGAAAGGAATTGGAAAGAAAGTAAAGAGACAAAGGGTGTGGCGTATTGGTGGAACTTGGAAGTGTGTTTAGATGAATTAAGGGGAAGGAAACAAGGTAATATCATAAATTCATTTCATTTGCACTTCATCACTGCTCTCCACAGCTGCATTACAGGTTTTCCACATCTGAGCCAGCTTATTCTGTTTGCTCGACAGGTTAGCAAAGTCTAACTTCTTCAACACCCTTTACGGTGTGTTCGGCAGGAAGGAATATGTTTTCTTGGAAAATGTTTTTCAGGCAAATAAGTGAGTTTCTTACTTATTTTCTTGTGTTTGGTACGTAAGCAATATCCTAAAAGGATTTGTATATCATCTAAACAAATACTATGGGGTAGGTGGTGGTGGTGGTTGGGGTGGGATGGGGTTAAAGATGACGTGCGTCGAGGGTGAGGAGGAGATACTCAATGTGGAATGTTGCTTGTGAAACTTATTTTTCCTACTTCCATTAGGGAAGTTCTTTTCCTCATTTCTAAGTAACTTTTTTTTTTTTTTTTCATTTCTAAGTGACTTATTTTCGTGGAGAACATATTTTTCAAATTCTTTTGACCAACATGTTTAAATTGATTCCATAACTGACACTCTTTAGTGTTCCACCTTCTAAAGCCTCTCTCTCTTGAGTTTTATTATCTAAAATAAGTACCGTGTGAGTCTAGTCTACAAAATATTCTACCACTTTGCCTGTGTGGAATGGCGTGAATATGAAGAAATTATAATACAAGAATTCGTAAGAAGTGAATGATGACACCGTAATTAACTGATTATATTACAAGAATTCATATGCTATAATAATACAGTAAATTCTACCAATTGGATATACAAGTTTGCGATGCCAAAATGAGGATTCAGCTTTACTAATTAGGATACAAGTGTAAGCTGTAGTTTTTTTTTTAAACCCATAAATTTCTTCGGAAATTATTATTTTACATATACTATCATGATTTTTATTTTATTAAGTTTTTATTTACTAAAACTGCGCCTAATTTATGAGTCCTTGTGTCATATTAGGCTTCTTTCGCAGGTATTATTACTTCACATTTTATTCCGTATAAATAATGTGTAAGTTCTTATACATACGATGACAATCAAATGTTGTATTACTAACACTTTCTTTTATGTCGGAAACAAATATATTTGTGCAAAGTTTTATGCCAGAACAATCTCTCCTCATATGAGAAATTACTCAAGCCTTATATACTATTTAGATATGCCACTATGATCTCTAAACTCAAAACTTTGTTAGTAATGAAGGGTGTTCATGGTTCGGTTTGAGTCGGTTATTGATTAAAACCATAACCAAATTAATTTAATCGGTTTTTAAATGTCTAAAACCATAACCAAACCAAATAAAATAATAATCACCGGTTTGGTTATTGTCGGTTTGGTTCGGTTTTTCGGTTTATGACTAGCAGCCATGAAACTTATCAGTAAAACATTAAAAAGTTGAAAAAGACATGTCTTTTGTTTTGTTCAAACGATAACTTTTATTTATAGTTTAAGGTGGAACATACATCATAGAAACATTTTCACTACTAATGATAGTGTAGTACTCAAGTTACCCAAAGTTGTTAAACTATTATATATAGAGCTAAAAACTAACTTAGTAGTGGCTGCACCATTTTTGTCATCTTAATACACATACCTGGAAATAAAGTAGAGCATAAGAGCTTTTAGTTGTTACAAATATACATATTAATTAAAAATAAAGACTATCTAAAATTAAAATTAAAATATATGAAATAAAAAAACTGTGTAATGATCCCAAACTTTGGGGCAGTACTTGCATTTTGTCCTCAATTCTCCCATTTTATTAAAAAAAACTTTGTTTAATGATCCCAAACTTCAGATGTTTTTCTATCATTATCTCTAAGACTAGGGTCTCGATTACAAGGAGTTGTTCTTTTCTCCTTAAACAATCATGTGAAATAAGTAGACCAAAAATCAAATTAATGATTAAAAGGTATAACATATTTATAATTATTTATGAAAAACTAATATTATACATATAAATAATTATAAAATTTATGTATATAATTTATCGGTTTGGTTCGGTTATTTTTTAATAGAACCATAACCAAACCAAATATTATCGGTTTTTAAAATGTAAAACCAAATAAAACCAAACCAAACCAAATGTCGGTTTATTTATTAGGTTTAGTTAAATTTTCGATTTGGTTTTGGTTTAAACCAAAACCGTGAACAGCCCTAATATTATAATGATTACGCTTGGGTACGATCTTAGTAGTTTCCACCTCTTGGATATCAGCTAATACTAGATGATTATAAAAATAGTTGTCTGCGCCTGAGCACTAGAGATCATCAACATTCTTACAGGTAATTCAAGTATCACAGTAAATAAGTTCCAAAATGTTGATATGAATTTTGGGGGTGATGAAGTGGTATTTCTTTTCTTATTTTATTTATTTAAAATTTAAAGTGCTCCATTTGCAGATTGGCAAATAAGGACATATTTGAGCCACTTTGGTAATGACAATGGCAGTAGTGACCCCAAATATTAACCGAAGGCAAAATTGTGCCATTTCAAATAGTTCAGAAGGCCCTTTGCTCTAAAAACAATCCAGCCGAAGTTGGAAGCTGGTTGCTATTGGTACAATAATCTCCATATTAAGAATTTAGATATAAGATGGCAACGACGTTATGTTCAGTTCCAAATGTCTTTCTAATCAAGTCTAGGAATAACAATCTGTAGATACTTTAGGTGGAGAAACTTCCATAACTTTATGGCCAATTTATGAAATCTAGTTGAATGTCGGCTGTTGCTAAGGTAATTTCTGGGATATGATCCATTTCTGTTGAAGAAGTCAATCTTGTTGCATAGTAATTCCACTCACCATTGATAAATTCATCTATTTTCCAACTTTTCGCAATCCAGTACCAAATTTCATGCATGTTGCTACAGTTAGCCACCAGGATTGAAATGCACATACTGGGACGGAATTCATCACTGACTTGATTAATGTCTACTGTGCATTTTGAAGAACGTTCTTCGCTTCCATTTCATCCACTTGGAGGAGAGCAATACATTATCCACAACATAGCTAATGTGATAACATTGGTTGTCTTTGCTTGCCTTTGATTGGTTTAATGACGAAAATTTCAGCTGAAAGCGGATTTCCTTGTCATAATCCTAGTCACCCCCTGCAATCTTGTGAATCTGAATAATCATTTTCACCTGTTCAGGTGATCCAAACAAGGTGAGACTCGGTAATAAAATCCTACAGTTGTTTACGGTAAAAAAAAAGAAAAAAAAAAGAAGGTAATAAATCCTAACAAATCCATACCTATTCCGTTTTTCTTCTGTAATGATGGATTACTTCTTGGAAATAATGATGGTATCAGAACCCTTTTTCATGGAAGCAGCTTGGTTGGTATGGGCTGATGATATCCTTCAAGGCTTCAGCCATAGTCTTAGTATGGACCAACACCTGATAACAGAATTCCAAGAGTCCCACCGGAACTCGAGAGTTCAGAGCTAAGAACAGGAGCTCAACAGAGGAACTCGAGTAGAATAGCTATTTGGATGGAAGGAGAGAAATGTAATAGAAGAGGAATTGCAATTATGCAGAATGTAAATGTATTTCTGAATGAATCTCAATGAGGAATGTACAATTGTATATACTGAATGAAATCAGAGATCTAATAATCCCTGTAACTACTTCTAACTAACTTTTCCGCCTTTACTAATTCAACTAACCCCAACTAACATGAAAGCTGACGTGACTCCTCTAGCTAATCGATCACTGATGCTAATTCCAATCCTTACATCTGCATCTACATTTCATGTATCAACACCCATCCGCTTAGTATTTTTAGACTGTTGCAGAAAACTAATAAGCAGAATTGAGCATGCTGTTTGTGGCTTATTGTTCTTGAACATAAGAAAAACAGAGCTGTTCCGGCATGCCTCCAGTTGAAAAAAAAAAAAAGAAGAGAACATTTGGATAGCTTCCCCACAAAGGTAGGGGTACCACTTGGGATTACACTGGGTATGTTGTTGTTGGATAGCTTCCCAGCCACTGGCCAATAGAACTCCAGGCTTTCTCATCCCATTTTTGAACAGAGATATGGTACCTTCAGGTTCTAAAATTCGAGATCATTCAGTTCGTCAAAATCCAGGAGCAGAAGAATTTCATCCTTGAACTTTCTGTATTTGGCCGCTGCTAATATATGTTGAAAAGATGTTCAATCATCCTTCATCCAGAGCCAACAAACTCCTCTTTTGTCTGAAAGAAACTCAAAACAATCAGTATCTTTCAATGTTACTACTATCCTTGTGGGATGTCAATATCAGACACCAAAAAAGAGGAATGAAAAGGGAGGGAAAAATTGGATGGTGACATAAATTCTTGGGGCATGTTTGGAAAGAAAGAAAAGACTTATGAGATTTGTCAAACCTTCATATGGCTAATGGATTCCATCTTGTATCACACTTCTGGATGAAGCAATTTCTTGCAACACTAAATTTCCTTACAATTCGGAAGAAGCAGGTATTAACCGAGCTACAATCTTCGCAACCCATGAAAATTTTCATTTTCCTAGTCTGACCCTATGACACATTTACACCCCTAATAGCTAGTCGGAAAGAGTTTAACAAGAAGAAGGTAACAATCAAGCTACAGCTAAAGATAGCTTCAATAACTGTCTTTCCAACTCAAACATAAGCTACAATGTGATAAAAAGTTTTTCACAATTTCACTTACTTAGCAAGAATGAAAAGTAGGAGTTCCATTACATCAATTGCTAAAAAGATCAGAAAGAACACTAGCTTGAAACAATGAACTGAGATCGATAACTAAATCACTGAAATATGACCTAAAAGTTGGTAAGTATAACAGGAACTAATGCAGAAGAAGCAATGATTGCATTTAGGAAGCAATCAGCAATGCAGAAGCAAAATTTTCAAACATAATTCACAATACCTCAGCCGAACAGAGGAGTGCTTTTAAGTCGTTCCCATGGGCTTAAGATTGCAACTCAACTCCTGCCCTCCTAACCATTGGAACATCTTTAGCAGGGTTACATAGGTTTGGTGACTGACCAACCAGATTTTCTTATATTGCGCCGTAAACATCAGAATCAAATAACAGGTCATATCTGATATATGGAAAATGTTTAACTATTCCCATGTGTCCTGTTAAGTGAACCAGACATTCATAAATCTGATCGGACTGAGGATGTGTCTTGTCTCTAACAATAAACTCGCACAGATTTCCATTTACTTCAATGGAGCTGCAACCAGGTGTTTTTTCTAATCCTCTTTCACCCATCATCTTCCTCACATCTCGTGCCTTATGCTGCATATTTGCTTCAACATACATGTTAGCAAGTAAGACATAAGTTCCAGTATCATCAGGATCCAATTCAAGAAGTTTCAGAGCTGCCTTTTCCCCAATCTCAATGTTCCCATGAACTCGACAAGCGAAAAACAATGCTCCCCAAACTGAAGCATCAGCCTCCATTGGCACTATCTGGACAAGCTCATAAGCTTCTTCCAGGAGTCCTGCCCGACCCAAAAGGTCCACCATGCAAGAGTAATGTTTAGATTTAGGAGGAATTTTGAACTTGGCGCTCATTTGAGCAAAAATCTTTCGCCCCTCTTCAACCAAACCTCCATGACAACAAGCTGACAAGACCCCAAGAAATGTGACATCATCTGGTCTCAAGCCACTGTCAACCATCTTTGAAAAATACGATAGAGCGTCATGTCCATTTCCATTATGCGCTAAGGCACCAATTGCGGCCGTCCAAGTCAATGAGTTTCTGACAGGCATCTCGTGAAAAACCTGGAGTGCCTTTTCAATGTTTCCACATTTGGCATACATATCAACAAGTGCAGTTCCCAGGGAAACAGTTAAAGAAAGGTTATGTTTTTTGACGTAGTGGTGGATCCAAACCCCAAGATCAAGTGCTCCAAGTTGTGCACAAGCTGATAGACAACTAACCATTGTAACTTCATCAGGTTTTACATTCATGGTTTGCATTTCTTGAAACAAAACCAGTGCCTCTTTAACACGCTTAGCTTGGACATAACCTCCAATCAAGGCATTCCACTGTACAATACGTTTCTCTGGCATCTCATTGAAAAGACTCCTCGCTTCATTCAAAAGTCCAAATTTAGCAAATCCATTAATCATCGTGGTCCAACTTACCACACTCCTCTCATCCATACTCTCAAACAAAGCCTTTGCTTCATTTAGACTCCCATTCTTCATATACATGTCCATCAGTGCATTGCAAAGCGGTACGCTAAAACACAAACACTTGTCCATAAAGTATCTATGCAAATTTCTCCCGAGCTCCAAATTCTCGAGCTGAGCACACGCCCCTACCATCCCGATGATAGTGACTTCATCAGGCTCCACGGACGCCATTTTCATCTTCTCAAATACATTCAATGCTTCCCTCGGTCTCCCACTCCTAACATAACCATTAATCAGTGAATTCCAAGAAACCAAGTCCCTCACAGAACTCTCATAAAACACCTTATTTGCATCCTCCAACAATCCACAAGAAACCAAAAAATGAATCATTGAATTATGCACAAACACATCTTTATCATAACCAATCCTCAAAACATGCACAATAATCTCTTGACCCATATAATAAAAATCCAATCTTGAACATATCTTAAATAACAAAGGAAAAGTATGATTATCAGGCTTTATTGATGTTATAACCATCTGTTTATACAAAAAGATTGCATCTTCAGTGTTTTTTTCACTTTCAGTAAAACCCCTTATAACCATATTCCAAGAAAATGTATTTGGGTTTTCCATATTATACAATATTTTTTTACAATAATCAAGATTACCCTTTTCTGAAAGGGCACAAAAGGCAATTAAACGACTTGCACTAAACCCATTTGAGAAAATGCCTGTGAGAATCATTTGAGATTGGATTTGTTTGAGTTGAGTCATGTATTTGCATTTGGTTTCTAAAAGGGAAAGTAATGGATTGCTTTGGACTAAAATGTGATTTGTTCTCCATTTGAAATGGGATTTGTCAAGTTTGGTTTTGTAGTGAGGTAATTTAGAGCAAGAGATTATACAATATGAAGAAGAAATGGTTTTGGGGAGAGGTTTTAGTGAATGGTGTAGTGATTTGTAGCAGTTGATAGTGAAGGATGGGGAAATAATACGCATCTTTGAAAGAAAATAACTTTAGCCATAAGCAGCTATTGTAAATGTCGGAAATTTATGTTACTTCCTTTTGTGTTAGTTTTATACGGGTTTGTTTGACTGGACATAGAGTTTAAGAAATAAAGAAAGAATTTTGAATTTTGAATTTTGCGGTCTAGAATAAGCAAAAAAACCCTTATGGTTAGAAATTATTTCATTAAGGTTAAAATTAAAATTTTAGAGTTAAATTGTTCTTTAAATATAGAAAGTGTTATTATTTTTAGAACGGACTAAAAAGAAAAGAGTCTTAGTATAAATTGGAACGGAGGGAGTAATTGTTATTTATAATATTATATTGTGTTGTTAGTTTAAATATGTGTGTTGAAAAAGATGTGTTGGAAATTGATAATAGGCCGACGTATCCACGATCCGTTAGACTTTGTACAAATTGAAGCTTGGGGTCTCGGGTTTGGAGTTTTGAATTTGGGGTCCGTTAGACCTGTGCAAATTCAGCAGGCTTTCTATTCCAACAGTCTCCTTTATTTTCTTTGGTTTATTATAGATCATTATGGTCCATAATTACCCGTCTATGCTCGTTGGTCGTGTAGTCTATAATAGGGCGGGTACACTTAGGATTAGTTTGACTCACTGACCATAGATTTTTTCCAACGATAATAAAATAAAAAACTGTTAAATTTACAACAGTAACAAGAATAAAATAGGTTTGGAGAGAGGTTTTAGTGTAGAATGGTGTAGTGATTTGTAGCAGTTGATAAGGAAGGATGGGGAATTAATTAGCTTCTTGGAAAGAAAATAACTTTAGCCATACGCAGCTGTTGGTAACAGATTTAACAGAACAATAATCAAAAGGGGTTGTATTTTATTGAAAATGGATTGTAACCCTTTTTTTTTTTTTGGTTGGAAAATAAGTGTATGTTGTGTGCATGTAAGTTGTATGTGTGGCGTTTTTGGATGATGACTGTAAAGCGTATTAAAGTGTGTATGTAAGTTAATTTTGTATCAGCACGGATATAGTGCATTTAGCTTCTGCGGGTATATCGTGACATTCTAAAACACAATTGTAGCTACGAATCATAAATACGTAAGCTGTAGCTATGTTTTGTAATTACGTTCTAAACTATAATTATTCATGAAATTTTCTCTTTTTTTTTTTTCCTTGTCAAAATCACTGAACCTATGGACAAACATATGTGTAGGCTATTTAAAGAAAATGGATTGATCTTCGTCTCACGTCAAACCCTGGAGTTGCTGCTAATGCACTCGCTGGGTGTTGAAAGGATTTTTGTTAAAGAGTTCCAGTCTGGATGAAGAAGTAACTTAATATGATTTCATACGGTGAAAATGTTATATTACACGTGGCACAGTGTGGTGTCGACGCATGGCAGATGAGAACAAACGCTATATTTCATACAAGAACCTGAAGACAATGATTTCGTGCGGACCCAGAGCAAAGATTGCGAAATAATTGCCACAGGTCACTTATGAGAACCAGGTCATTTATGAGAACCAGGTGTTACACAACCGGTCCGGATATGTAGCCAAACATTACGCTTCTGTCATTAAGTAGCATTTATTGATTATTATTATTATTATTATTCATTATGAGGCACAATTCACAGCTTGTTGCTGATGATTATGCCCCCTTTACAAGAAGTCCAATCTTGTTATCAGAGGCCATCCAATTCTAGCTTAGCAATTTACATTCACGTTTATAAGCAAATTATATTGTCCACTTATTGTATCGGATCAAAGTGTTCTTCAGGGCTTAATAGTTCATGCGGAGTTATCCCCATTAAGAGATTCTTCCGAGTTCCTACGGCACAAGCTTATTTTATTATATTCTTATACTTACTTGATTTCATTGCTAATTGTTATTACTTTACGCTTTTTTATAACAAATCAATTCATGTATCCTTTAAATCACTAAACAAATTCAACTGTACCTTTTGAGGTAAACAATGATAATACCAATTAGATGGATTAAGGTTTAATCACGAGCTACATTTAACAGTAATTTATTTTAGTACCAAAATGATATTTACTTTTTGTACTTTTTATTACTGTCTCTGTTTCAATTTGTTTGTCTGGTTTTGATTTGATACGGACAGGGGCCGATCTAGGTGCAAGTTAGGGGGTTCGCCGGAAAATTTCTCTGTATATGTAAGGTTAAATTAAAATTTCTTGGCTATATATCCTAAAATGAACCCCCTTGACATAACTGAGAAGCATAGCTCAGCAGTTAATGGAGTTCAAATTTCTCTCTAAATCACAGGTACAGCCTACAGGAATAAGGGATGGTTTGGTATGATGGATAAGCAAAAATAGTGATGGGATAAAAATTTAGTAACACCTTATCCTTTGTTTGGTTACTAACCGTGGGATAAGTTATTCCAGGATTAAAAATAGTCTTTGGGATAACTTATATCCATCAGAGGGTGGAATAGTAATCTTGGGATAACTTATCCCAGGATAAAACATTGAAATTGACTAAAATAATCCTGAGGTTTTCAAAACCCTTTTTCTATTACATAAGGTGGAGGGTATTTTTGTAAACAAATAACTTTTTCTTAAAAGTTATGCAATGAATGTTACTTTTAATACAATAAACCAAATAATCAATAAGAAATAATCTCAGGATAACTCATCCCAACATAAATAATTTTGGTATAACTTATTCCAATATAATTAATTCCATCATAACTTGTGTCCAAACCAAGCGACCCAAGTGTTGGGTGCTTTAGTTAAATGTTGGGCCCATAATTACGAGCAAGTGTTAAATCTCGCGAGAAGCAGCGTTATACTCATTTTCCTTATTTCATTATAGACTTTTATTTCTACATTTCCAATTCTGCATCCTGCATCTTCTTCTTTCTCTTCGGAATAGACTTTTTTGCTTACTTTTTGTTTTAAGTAATTTTACTCTTCCTTTTTCTTTTATCTATTATCTAATTCATTGTAGAAAAGAAAGATAATAAAACGATTTTCAAAATATCCAAATTACACTTCTTAAATTTTTAAATAGGTCTCAGAAGATGGCAAAATTCACATTTGGTACAAACTTTCTTATCCATGAACTGTATACAAATAATTTTTATAACGCTATAAACTAATTTTTTTCAAACAATTGTTTAGTTTGCTAAGTAGAATTTAAAATATTCGCAAATATAAGCAATGACGCTATTGTTAGTAACATTTATTAGACATAAAAAATCGTCTACGTATAATTGATATTTGCAAATAATTGTAGTTTTCGGCCTAATTTTTTCACTGCCATGTTTAAATAGTTCCGCTCTTATACTATGTGATTGGTAACAATTTTATGTTAAGAATGTGACGCACCCAAGACTTTAAATTCATATATCCGCCACTCTTTCGGGGGAGTTGGCCAAAAGGCCACTTTTAAAACTTATTTTGCCAAAAGGCCAAAAGTCTCAAAAAATTGGTGGAACAGCCACCATTTATTACGCAAGCATGTCAGGCGCGTTTGGTGTCAAACCCTAGCCCCAAAATTTTGAAAACTACACTTTGATCCCCACAACCCCAACATTTTAATTACCAGAAATAGAAAAAAAAAATATCCCTCCAAAAGCTACCGATTTCTGCAGTTTTCAGATCTCGTTTCCGGCGGAAATTTCAGCTTTTCTCCTGAAAATGGGTCCCCAACGACGGAAAGCTTCCATAGTTCAGCCATTGTAAGTAAAAGCTGGTAGAAATCGTTAAGAAGGAGCTTTCCCCATTGTTGTAAAAGCTCACTTTTCCGGCGAAAATTTCGGCCTCATCTACATTGGAGTTTGTTTTGGGAATATATATTGTCTTGTGGAGTCAATTCTCCATTGAAACACCTCAGTTTGTAATTGGCAAGAGCTTTATCCCTGCTCTTTCTGGTTCTGCATCTGGTACAGTTCATCGGCTAGTCATAGACCACAGTCATCAAAGAGTCATCGACCAGCCATATACCATATTCATAGTCTATTATAGATTTTTTATTGCGTCTATTTCAGAATATATTATAGTAGGCGGTTATTACATGGGTGAATGGGAGGAGACACCAAAATGTTGGAATTGGAATTCTGTGAGCAAGGTGACAGCGCCGACTGCCGTGCGTCGTAATGGTACGTATAATGACTTGGTTACGAGCATAATGGAAAGCGGGGAGTTAAATGTGAGACTAGCGACTTGCACATTAGTTATTTGATTAATGCTTTGCCCACTAGGGGAAAAACCCATCCTTCTTTCATAACGAATGATAAACTGGTGAGATTGTACATGCTTGATGTTGCTGCTGATGGTTCTAGGCCTGTTTTAAGAATAAATGTTGTTGAGAGGTTTCAAGTTAGTTCTACATCAACAGCAACCACCCCCACCCACCACTGCCACAACCACCAGCCGATGACGCTTCAATACAACATGAGGGCATGGGTGATCATTTTATGGATATGAATGATCTTGATAGTGATGATGAAGAGTGTGATGGAGATGATGGGGGTTATGGGCATCCACCAAGTGGTTCATAAAGTAACCACAACTTCAATGATGGAACCGATTTTTACTATGGGCAAACATTTGAGAACAAAGAGTATTTAAAGGTTTTATTGAAGAAAGCTGTAATAAAGACACCGTTTTGTTTTAAACCAAACAAGAGTAATAACAATATTATAAAGGGCCTATCAGAGATGATGCACCTCTTCTAATTGTGGTTGGATGTTGCGGGCCAATAAGTACGAGAACTCGGATAGGTTTCACATTTACAAGTACGTTAGTGATCATACTTGCGGGGTTGAACACGTTACGAGCACTCATAAGCATGCCTCGGCATTTGTCCTTGTATCAGTCTTGATGAATGACTATATTGGCAACAAAGGACCAACGACAAAGGAAATCTAAAGGACAGTCTTCAGGGAGTTCCATTGTAAACCAAGTTATTGGCAGTGTTGGAAGGCAGGTGTAATGGCTAAGAATATGATTAGGGGGACACCGGACCACGGGTATGCTTGCTTACCGGCTTATTCATACATGGTTGAAAATCTAAATCTAGGTTCCAGAATTTGCATTAGACTTGATGATGCGAATAGGTTCAAAATATTACTTCGTATCCTGCATTCGAGGATATTGTTGACACCCAATTTTGTCCCGCCTTTCCCCCCGAAATACCTATTTTATGCTTTCAATATTTTGGCAATTTTAAAAACAAAATTATTTATATATATATATATATTTTTTTTTATAACTATTAGCTTTTATTATTAATAGGCGTTTCATTATCTTGTTGTAGTCACTATTGTCATTAACTCTTATTACCGCTACTACTACTACTACTACTATTATTATTATTATTATTGTCTTTACCATTGTGACATTTTACCAACTTATGTGCACGCTCGCATTTATCTTCACGTAATTTAATAATAGTATTTTTACCATTTGAATTTTTAAACATATATTGCCCGTATATTACAGCGTCATTTTATTTTCATCTAAATACTAAAAATACATATTTTTATATTAAGGGGTTATTTTAGCATCTTAT
>NC_081348.1:53293603-53299315 GCF_029784015.1 Lycium ferocissimum | reverse complement strand
GTTCCCTTTATCCATAACTTTTGTTTTGGTTAAAATTAAACTATGCGTGCTCACCCACTAATATTGAAGTGTGTGTGTTGGTAAAATGTACTTACTTTCATTGTGAAGCCTCTGTATCTTTTAATGGAGAATCTTTTATTGACATGTCGAGGAGTGTTAGGACGGTGCGGCTTGCATCAGTTTTCTTTGGTAAAACCAATTTTGCGGCTTGTTCCTGGATGTAATCAATACATGCCATTATTAGCAACTCACGCTTTCTCGATACGGAGAATTCATTGTCTCGACATTGTTTGTTGTGAGCATGTTGTAACGCTTTGTTGGTGTGGAATAGTACGTCTTTCACGGTGGTTAACTTCTATGTATTCGCGACTTTTTTGAATTCGATTTGTTGTATACGTGACATATAGGTACGAAACTCTTGCTGTTTGTAGGTAGTTGGCATTGTAGAACGATGATAGGGATCGCTTCGGATGGGAAATATTTTACGCAAGTTCTTCTCCCGTGTGGTAGATGCGTATTCCGTACGGGTATCTGGATACGATTCTTTGATTGCGATTCAATTGATGCGTGGCGATCGAGAAAAGAATTGATAGGTCTTTGTGTTGACACTTGGGATTTTGTCCCGCCTTTTTAAAATTTGTATTTGCGAATAATTATGTATGCTTTACCACCGTTATTTACTTATTAATATAGTCGTGTGTCCTTTATTATACTATAGTCTTTCATTATCGTTATTATTATTATTATTATTATTATTATTATTATTATTATTATTGTTATCACTATTATCTTTCATCATACCGCGAACACCTAATATTATAATGCATTGGGTAAATTAACATTTTTTTACCGTCTTATGTGAAACGCATCGCATTTATTTTATACAATTAAACAATAGCATTTATTTACTTTTAAAATTTATCGCGCAACTATTATGATATCGTGTAGTTTTCACCGCCGTGTGACTATTGGTAATTATACTTTGCATTGCGTAATTTATTCACTTAAGCATATATTGATGTAGGATTTATTAAAAGATGTTAACTCATTTTCAAAAGGCCAGCCCATTTTAGCCTCCAACAACCGATCCATTTCATCAGCCCATTTGGTCACATTTCAGCCGAGCCCAATCTGTGTAAAAACCGGCCCAAATAGGCCATGTATGATCAGCCCCTTTCCAACGTTTTCTTTAATCAAAAAAATAAAATAAAAACACAAGAACCCTAATGCTCTAGCCAACAACATCATCTCTCTCATTTCCTCTTTCAAAAACTGCCAAGCTCCTTCAGCGAAAGTGAGCTTTATTTTCGCCATTTTTATGCAAAGAGTAGTTCCCTAGGCGCGTCCCGATCTCACCTTCCCTTTTTTCGCCTCAAAACACGATATAATCTCCAACGATCAAAATGGTTGAACCATTTTCGGGTAAGATCTGAATCGTCACGTGAAGATCTGTTCAAATTTCGGCCATATTCAGATTTTTGGCAGCTTTCTTTTGACCCATGTTCAAACCCTAGATGAGAAAATCCCGCCCAAATTTCGAACCCAGCAAACCCTAGAAATCTTCCTATAAATACTCGCTTTTTGGTCGTTTGAAAAGGGGATTTTTTTTGGTTGGGAGAACGACGATCTGATTCCCCAAAAGAAATATAGCTATAGCTTTTACAAAAGGGGATTGAACAGCGAGCCTCACTCTCTAAAATATTCTAGCCGCTTTAGCCTAAAAAAAAAAAAATTTCACGATTCTGCCCCATTTGGTGCTATCTTCTAAAAAAAACCACTTGAGTTCGAGGTCGGAGTTCGTTGAATCCGCAGACCCCTGCCTCAGTTCACCGCACCTGGAAAAGGTCAGTGCTATTCCTTTCTTGCCATTTTGCTTAGATCCTAATGCGTATTAATGGTTCTGTGTTTATGCGTTAGAAGTGCTTTTAATTTTCGAGATGTTTTTTTCATATCATAGATGTCATTAGAATAAGAAATTTTCATTTGTGTTGCCTACACTAAAGTCATTACTCTATAATCGATTTTTTTTTATTTTGGAAAACATGGCCTAAGATTTCAGTTTCACTGTTATGTAGAAGCATGAAATTTGTTTTTCCTTTCCAGTGGAAAAAAAAAAATACTCCCCTGTATGTGTTAGTTGCTACCTGTGTTAGGATATAGATTAATGTCCGTTCTTTACTGGTTTAAAGAATACTTGTAACTCGTGAAAATATGTATTGTACATAGCGCGTCGTTAACATGAGAAAACTGCTTCACCAGTAACGTATAATGTATGCTATTTTGCTGAATGTGTTGGAGTGTAACGAAAAGAGACCATGTCCTTTAGGATTCTCGAGCAATGTGTTATTTGAACAAAAGTAATTTTCCCTCCTGCTCCTTTAATTTTGCGACTCTGTTTAGCTTCATTGTGTTATTAGTTTTATGGTGTTCATGTTTTATTACCTTCTCTAGTGATGCTGGCTGTGATGGTTTTTAGTTATTCTCCTAAGTTCTGTTGTTTGCCTTTTTAAATCTAGCGTGAGTATAGGGTGGTTGATTTGACTACATAGTTGTTTGTATGTTTTGGCTTCAAACTCCTCTATTGCGTTAGTCTAAAATATGAAGTCATGTATGTTTGGGGGGGTTCCCAAGTTTCGGAGTAAGTTTTTTTTTTTTAGAGGGATAATGGGTATGAATTGAATATGATTGTTTGTGTTAGCTTTAAGTCACATTGTTCTCCTAAGATATATTCTAGTTAAGCTGTATGAGAAATGAAAGTAGTGTCAAACTCATGCTCATCTTTTTCACTATGTATTAAAAGTCAATTTCCTTTTTGTGGCATGACCAGGGAATATAAATTGATACACTATTTTGCCTGCTAATGCATAAATTGTGTAAATTGCGGAAAACGAATGTGCTTGGATAAAAGAGATCTATCCGTTGTCATGTAGTGACTCCACTTGGTTTTATGAGGAATGTATGAATGAACCTAAATATAGATAACAGGATTACCTACTTGTGTCCCCTTTATCATATTAGTTTGTGGGTAGATCACTGTTTCTTACTTGTATAGTGAACCTCTAACGAAGAAGCTTTAATTGATCTTAACCTATGTGTGTCTTATTTGAAATGGGATAAGAGTGTAAATCTTATACATGATAAAGTAACAGGAGTTATTTCTTACCATGTTGAGTCTGCTAGTCTAAAAAAAATGGAACCTTAGCATGTCCAAAGATTATTGAAATCTGTCTCTATGCTAAAATGCTACTTCTCTATTAACTGGTTGGGTGTGATGGTTCTATGCTTTTTTATTAACATTACCAGAAGATGGTCTCTGAAGTGTTTATGTGATTCATTGAGTCTATTATGATTTCTAGTTTCAGAAATTTGTGTCTTGAAAGGAGTAGAACTCCTTAAGATGCTAAAATTGGTGATATTATAAGATTTAGCCACTTCCATATGCTAGTAGATGTTCATAATATCAGTCCACTTTGGATGACGACGTTTAAAATCTTTCTTAATTATTGCTCCCTGTTTTAGCTTAAGAAACTATCAGTTCACAAAAGAAAAAAAAAAGAAAAAAAAAGTGAAGTAGGCCGTTATTAATTGTGGGGTGGGGAAGTCCTAGTCTTTTTTTTTATATATCTTTAAATGATCTTAACACATCTTATGCCTGGAAGATTGCATCGGGTAGCAGTGCTTATTAATTTCCTATGAGTAACTTACGGTATTACTTTGAGTAACCTGCCATTTTTTATTTTGAATCTGTCAGATAACTAAATTAGCCATTAGCACATTGTCTTTCAAATTAATTATTGGAGTAGTAATTGAATGGAGAACTTCAGCTATGTGCGCTTTAACAAGCTGTCAGGGGTTGGCCTGGTGGAACCCTCAGGGGTTGGCCTGGTGGCAATTGACTTGAGCCAGGTGCTCTTTCAAGGTCTCGAGTTCGAAACCCACTAGTGCAAACAATTTCACGAGGGCCATCGGTGAGGGAAACCCTGAATTACCCGTGGTGCACTTGCGAAACTCCTTGCCAGGGGCACAGTGCACCCCGGGATTAGTCGGGGCTCAAAGAGACTCGGACACCCGGTGCTTAATCAAAAAAAAACAAGCTGTCAGTTTAAGAGCAATTGTTAAGTAGGCATTGCAAAAACTTTATGAATCGCAATCCTTTATCCTCATTACTTAAGCTGTGGTTTATCGCCATGAAACCTGCCTTTAAGTTTTCGTGCTGAAATGTTTATTGCTATGAAACCTGCCTTCAAATCAGTGGCTAAGTCAGTAAAGTCAAGTCCCTTAAAATGGTTCGCATAGTGATTCTTTGAATCCTGTCGATTTTAGTTGTGCTTGTAATTAAGTTTCACGTTTTTTTTTTTTTTTTCTTTGCTGGGCCTGCTGTGATTTCATTTTGTCCAAAACATGAAACATGTGTAAATTTGATTTCGTGTATGGATATGCTCGTGTATGGGCAGCCCAATTAAATTCAATTTTCTTATTGTTATATGATGGTATTTGAAGTTTCTTTCTTCGAGTTATGACTTTTGCATTAGTAACTATGCCCGATTCTGCCTTCATCTTTTTCTTTTTTTTTTTGCATGAATGCATTAGCCCGGGGGACTTCCCCTCCCTTCGGTGTTTTAACGTGGCCGTCCTCTCTCAGCCCCCCCAAAAAAAAAAAAAAAAGAATTCTGGGCCAAGGCCCATAGCAGCAGCAACGTCCCAAATGGGCCAAGCCCGTTTGAACTTCTTTATGTTTCCACCATTTTATTATCTTTGTGTATTTGATTGTTTGACTAACGCCTCATTTTATTTTTATTTTTACCTAGCTTGGATGAATTATAGGAGAAATAGTATGGATAGTTTTAGAAATAATGGGTAGTTAATTAGAAGGTAGTTAATTAGAAGGGGAAATTAATAGTTAATTCCATAAGCTTCGTTTTTACGTTAAAATCATTTACATTATCTATAATATTTATCTTAAATTATTTACGTTATCTATAGTGTTTATTTTAAAATTATTTAAGTTATTTATAATATTTATCTTTTAGAATCATTGATTTTCTAAGAGAAGCCTTTTAATTAAAATTACTTTTTTTTTCTTCATCATCTTAGAGATTTGAAATGTGGATATGCAAAATATATATTTAAGTTTCAAAATTTTATTTAAACCCATTTTTTTAAACAACATAGTTAATAAAAGAATAATAAAAATAAAGAGAACTTACGCCCTTTTTGCATCAAAAAAAAAAAAAAAAAATCTAGATATTGCCTACATTGCCATATTCATATGACATGATTTCATCAAAACAAATTTTAAATCTTCTTTATTTTTTTTCTAAATCTTATCTCAAATACATTATTTTATCCTTAAACATTAATAACATCTATAAGTCTTATTTTAAAATAACGTTATTATATTTTCAAAATCTTTCAAAATTTAAAAGTTTTTTTTCTTAAAATTTAAATCTATGTTTGTGTCTTTATCCTTAATTAATTAACCTAAATTTGGGGTAAATAGTTAAAGGATCTAAGGATCTTCCCTTCCTTTTGGGTAATACGGGACCCACCAAATCGCGTTTAAGCGGGCCTTCGGAGGTTTTAATTAAATTTTCCTTAGTAAAAATTGGGTTTCCCCAATTTCCCCCAAAATTAATTAGGTGACGACTATTTTAAAAGATTAATTGAATCCTAATATGTTGTCTTTAATTTAAAAGGGTTTTTTGGGGGGTT
>NC_081348.1:53248976-53293503 GCF_029784015.1 Lycium ferocissimum | reverse complement strand
CCACGAGTTTTTCATTCAACATAATCTAACGATGAAAATAACTAAGTCTAGTTTTTATATCAAGAAATCCTAAGAGCTAGGCTAGTTATTACAAAGAATGTCATTAATTTAGTGTAGCCTTGTTTCACAGTGACGTTGGCTTGAAATCCGAAAAGTGCTCCTCTTGCACACATAGCCATCATCCAAGCCTCAAGATTGCAATTGTGAACCTTTTGTATCCATGGCCCTTCTTGTACGCCTAGCCACATTTGCATTTCATTCCTTTGCGACTCTAGCCACTTCGAGTGTCAGTCTTCTTTCTGTGCTCTTCTTCTTCATTCCCTCCAAGCTACTTTCCATACTTCATAGGCCTTCCGCCGGGGCTTGTGTGCCTCTCCATGGGTCTCCAATGCTCCTTTGGTCATCCTCCTAGCTTGAACGGATTGGAGTCCCATGCCTTGGTCTTCAATATGAGCCTTCAAGCGAGGTGTGCCTAGTAGGGTCATATCAGGTCGCGACGCCTCACGCATCGTGCCAGGCTATTTTATGACTGAAGCGATTTTTCCCTGAATTTTATAAAAGCCTAACTTCGTAAAACCTTTCCCCACTTTGTTTTGGCCAACTTTTTTTTTTAGTGAAAATGACCATAAGGCTTCCCCAAAACATATATGGTAAGTTCTTGATCAATTCCCATCATTACAACATCAATTTAACATCAAATTAATCCGTGTTCATCATTCAAAACCATAGATTATTGCAAATTGAAGAAAGAGAAGTTGAAGGAAACTTCTTAAAGGTATGTTCTATGATTCTTACTGACGTTATTAAGAGGATTTATACTAGGTAAACAGACAGGAAAATACGAGAATCCATGGGGTGATTATCAGATTCAAGAATACGTTTTTGGACACAAAAAGCCCTAATTTTTTAATGTGGGTAGTACCTCTTAGAATTTGGTTAAAGTTCTGAACTTTATCATTATTAATAATTTTAGAGTGATTGTTGAACTTTGGAAAGACCCGTTTGGTAGCGTTTGAGCGAGAATTAAGGTATGTCTAGATTTCAAAAATCTTCCTTGAAGTATGTCTATGTTTTTGAAATTCTCTTTTAAAATATTTATACTTTTATTAAAACATTTTGGAGTAGAATACGTTTGAAACCCTTGTTTTGGTGGGTGTTTCTTGTTAAACCTATTTTTGATTTGGAGATGATTTTTGAACAAGGTCATGTGTGTGTAGGGTCAAGCCCGCATCGAACCTTATACGAATTATATTGTTTTCTTGAACTCGTTGTACCCTAACATGGATGTTTGAACTTATTTTCTAAAGGTTGAAGCTTTAAACATGTTTTGTCGTTAAAATGGATCTTCTGGAGTCAGAATAAGTGATCAACAAGTTTTGAACCGATCAGTGATTTGAAACACTTATTCCGAGAAGATGACTTGAGAAGTGAATTCGGCTATAAGCCATGATTGATGATTCGATTAATATGCCATGACATGTATTTGTTTTTGTTTGGGCCTGTATGGGCAAGCTGTGCTAGTCCAGAGGACGATTGGCCGTTATGGATCCTAACGTATCACTTTGAGAATTGCTGTGTCAGTCCAGAGGAAGATTGACCTCCGTGGCGTGTAGCCCGGTGTATCTATTGATGTGTCAGTTCAGAGGACAATTGACCTTCGTGGCGTGTCGCCCGGTGCATCTGTTGCTGTGCTAGTGCAGAGGACGATTAGCTTTCGTGGGATAATAGACCCGGTGAATCGAATGGTTGTTCGCCTGTGAGTTGGCATGTGTTGATCTTTTGGTCGCCTGTGAGTGGTTGTGGTGATCTTGAGTTCATAAGTGAGCGATTTGATATAGTAAACGGTATGTTAAGTCGAAATTGATATATTTTTGTGTCTTTGGCATTTACTGGTGATTTTACTAAGTTTACTAGTTTACTCTATCTTTGGGTTTTTGAGCTATTTTCATTGATATCGCCATCGATTTTACTATATTATTTTGACATGTTAACTATTGCCCCTTAGACACTCACTGAGTACCCAGTACTCAGGCATACCATTGTTGTTTTTATAGTGTGTTAGGTAACGTTGAGGAGAAGTTCGTGATATACGTGTGGACTAGGAGATATTGCTACTTCTAGACTTTTTGTGAGCCCACATCTTCGTTCATGGACACCCTTTATCTTACTTATTGATTTTAGTTTTGGGGCTGCATCCTGAAGTAGACTACTTCTTATTCATCTTAGAGGCTTCATAGATAGATGTTGTTTTGTAGGTATTGGTTGGTGTCATTTTTCGACTCTCATGGTTATTGCTACATTTTGACAATCTATTTATTACAGACTTCCGCTGATTTTATTTTTTAAATTATGAGCATGAGTTAGTTTAGTTATTTTATAACGTCTTTTAATCAGTTAATGAAAGCTTATTAAAAAGGAACTTGATGGTTATCGATCTATAAGGTACTTCCGGTGTTGTTCATAGCATCGGATGCTTGTTACGTCTAGGATCAGATTTGGGGCGTGACAACAATCGTTTTTCCTAATTCAGGAATATTACTTCCAGTCGTGTATTTTATGATTAGGAATTATTCATCTGATTCATAATAAAGGAAGGGCCCCTTTTGTTCGATGCCAATGAGGAGGATGTCTCGACCTCATCTTATTTGGCATAAGGTTTATGTTTCCTTCGCGCTCTGAGGCCCATAGGCGGTGTCGTATGTTCGATGCGAATTTTTGCAGGTCCGGGAGGACACGTTCGTATCTACAGATTTATAGCATAGTTATTGTGGTACTATCCTCTTTTATTCATAGAGGTGGGGCGCAGAGCCCATGTACATTTACATCATGAACAAATGGAAAGTAAAAATAGCGACTTCTAGGCAGCATGGAAAGAGCTTCCGGTTGCTGATGTGGAGTCTTAGCCGGGTTGACCAGACTTGGCAAAAGTAATACGCTTTATGGTTGTTGCCTCATTAAAACCTTGCCGGTAAAAACCCCTTTTTGGGAAGAAAACCTCGGCTAAGGAAAAAAGTGCAACACGTATTTTCCGGTTCTTATCCACTTTTACCAGAGCCGATCTTCCCTTCAGCGAGTCCCAGTCCCAGTCCTGCAGCCAAAGCATTATGGAAAATAGCAGAAGAAGCGGGTCAAAGGTCTTTACCTATGCTCTTCAATGCCGTACGATGGTGACGAAGTCGTCCGAAGACTGTAGCAGACCCTTCGTGCGCATTGTCATGTGAGGTTGATAAGACAAATCGTACTTGCTTATTTTGACAGACCATTTAGATAGCTGTCGAAACCTTCAAATATGTGAATAGACGTTCCCCTTCTTTGGGTTTCGCCATTATGTGGGGTTAGGACAAATACACTTTGATATCTTGCAGGTTCTGATGGAAATCCCGTGTCCACCCACATCCATTATTATTTTTCGTCAAACAGAAAAACTCATGGCACCGATCCAAAAATTGGGATACGAACCTTCCTAGGGAAGCAACTTTTCTAGTTAACCTTTGCACCATTTTGACATTGCCCAATACGTCAGGCGTTTCCTGGATGGCTTTGACCTTGTCCGGGTTCATCTCGTTGCCTCGGTCGAAAACTAGAAAACCCAAGAATTTCCCCGACCTCGAAGGCACACTTCTCCGGGTTCAGCTTCATACGGTGTAGGTGAAGGATGTTGAAGGTCACTTGTAGGGAGGACATGTGAGTCTCTGCTTCTCAGGACTTGATCAGTAAATCATCTATGTAGACTTCCATAGATTTGCCGATCTGCCCTTCGAACATTTTTTTCACTAATCTTTGGTACATTGCACCTGCATTTTTGAGACCAAAAGGCATTACATTATAATAGAATTTACCGTGATTGGTCATGAATGATATCTTCTCCTGATCCTCCAGGTGTAAACTGATTTGATTATAGCCGAAACATGCATCTAAGAAGCTGATTAACTCGTGACTTGCCATGGCGTCAATCGTTTGATCGATGTGCGAGAGTGGGAAGGAGTCCCTCAGGCAGCCCTCATTCAGATCCTTGAAATCCACGCACATCCTGAAGTTATTGAGCTTGTTGGGGACTACCACCACGATTGCCAGCCAATCTGGGTTCTCCACTCTTCGGACTGATCCAATATTGAGCAATCATGTCACTTCTTATTTGACAAATTGGTCCTGGATAGCGGAGATTAGTCATCTTCGCTGCCTCACAGGGGGATGGCTAGGGTTGGAGCTCAGCCGATACACGGATATTTCCAGGGGAATTCCTGTTATGTCAAGGTGAGACCAAGCAAAGCAGTTTGAGTTAGTATTCCTGAGCTCGGGCGAAAGTCCCGAGCCCAGATGTACCTTCTTTTCGGGATATTCTTCAAAAATCGCCACGCGTTCTAGTTCTTCCACTGTTGAGTCCGCGGGGTCCTTGTCCACTGGGATAACGAATCCTTTTGGAATGTTCTGGTCCCGGGTTCTTTCTTCGATCGTTGCATCCCTGAATGTTGTTTCGTTTTTCCTCTGGACCCAGTATTTGAGCCCCGTACCTGTAACTGCTATTTGTCGGGTTCGTCCCTCTTGGCCGTTGTTATAGCCGCGGCCTCCATTTTCTGGGCTGAGCCTTGGTCTCCTCTGATCTTCTCGACCCCTCAAGGAGTAGGGAATTTTACTTTCTGATGGAAAGTAAAGGGGACCGCCCGCATTGAACATATCCACGGCCTTCCAAGTATCACATTGTAAAACATATCGCCAAATATGACATCGAAGGTTGTATCCTATTCCATGCCATCAGTGTGAACCGGCAGCTGGATTTCACCTAGGGTTAATTCGCTTGACATGTTTTACCCCGCCAGTACCTGGCTACCGAGATGATATCCGTCTGCTCTCACCTCTTTCAGGACTTGTAACTGAATTATATTCGCTGAAATCCCTGGGTCAATGAGCACACGCTTACTTAAAGAATTTGCGATTCGAATAGATATTACCAGGGCATGAGGAGGCAAGTCTCCAGCAGTCACTGTTGGAGAAGGAGATGTTCTACTTTCAGCGGGTTCCAAGGCACGACTCATCGTTGGGATAGGAATTTTGGATTTTCTAAGTGATGTGTACATGACTTTGTTTACCATCTCGCCTCCGAAAATCATGGTGATAGTGTGGGTAGGTTGCGGCGTTTTGTTCGGCTTTTGTCCAGGGATTCGGTTCAAAATGAGCTTCGCTCATCACTGATGTATTCTTTCAAGTGCCCCACCCATAACAGCTGGGCTACCTCAACCCTTAGGTTTGCGCAGTCTTCTGTGGCATGCCTGTGCGTGCTATGAAAGTGGCACTATAACTCGGTGTTTCTCTTATCCGGGTTGGTTCGGATCTCATAGGAACCTGTCTTTCTTCATGGTCCTCATTACCGTAACGAGCTCCGCCGCACCTACACTGAAATTGTGATCCGTCAACTTTGATGTTGATCCTTCAAAACGCGGGAGGGCCTTCCCGATGAGGTTTCGATTGCTTCTATCAACACCCGGTCCATGCTCTGACTGGGTATCCCCGAGCTTTGTATGGCTCGAACCATCCTTAATGACTCGCGGTATTTGCACCAAAACCTGAATCCGGCCTTCTGACAGTGCGGTTACCTACTTCTATCGGTATTGTTGCTCATCGATCTTCCTCGATACGCATCTTGGCTGTGTATCTAAGATATACTTCGTTCCATGTTTTGGCCGGGAATTCCTTTAAGCTTTCTTTTAAATTCCTAGACGGGTCCGAACTGTTCGGATTCATACCATCCGTGAAGGAGGTTGCGGCCTAATTCTCCAAGATGGTCAATAACAACATTCTCTCCCTCTGGAATTTGTGCACGAACCCTCTCAGCAGTTCGTCTCCCCTCTGTTTTATGGCGAATATGTCTTGCTTGTGCGTTTCAACCCTTCGGGCTCCCCCATGTGCTTTGACAAAGGCATCTGCAAGATAAGCAAAAGAATCAATAGAATTTTCAGGTAAATGAGTGTACCACGAAAGTGCTCATTTAATGAGCATGTGTTGGAATTTTCTCAGCATGACTGATTCGATCTCGTGCTGTTTGAGGTCGTGCCCAGTGATGGCAGCTTCAAAGGTCATTATGTGTTCCTCTGGGTTAGTGGTCCCGTCATACTTGGGTATGTCGAGCATTTTGAACCTTCTCAGATTAGGGGCCGGGGCCATACCCTCCGGGTACGGTGATATTCTATATTTTCGGGCTCCCATGCCCTTCGCGATAGACGGTGCTCCGGGTATCTAGTTCATCCGCTCATGTACTTCCTTTTCAACCTTGACGAGCTCCTTGTTGAACGCGTCCAGTAGTTCTTTTGCACCGTCAGTCTCTCCTTTTTTAGCCTGCAGTGTCGCTGAGGCTTTTTCTATGTTTTGATTGGACAATAAAGTCCCAGCCCTAGAATGATTGGCCATACTAGCCACAACCATCTGCGCTTTGAGCGTGGCCACGACCACGTCGTTTGTTAGGGAGCCTCGCTTTTAAGGGGCCCTCTTTTGGGCAAGTTTTTGCCTTCTTGTCTGAGGTCTGGGTTAACCCCCTTCTATGAACATGCATCTCCGGGGCTCCTCTGCCCTCCCATCGCTCGAAACACCTCCGCGTCACTCTTCGTTAGGCTGTCTTTGTGGAGTCTCACCGTTATGTTCAGACACTGGTATTTCTACCAGGTTCGTCATGCTTCACGTGTTTTCCCGTCCATGAGACTCGTGAGAGCTATTGCTTATCCTTGACATGTTTGGTTCAGTACCACAATCTCACTTTGTAACACTCCGTAAATTCGGATTAGGTGTGGATTTGTTGAAAAAGTATTGATGTGACATTTTAGACATATGAAGTCCTATCGAGATGATTTTGGGTGAAAATGGTTGTTTTAAAATCAACACGAATAGTGGGGTGCGTAAGATTCGATAAAATCGACTAAGTTTTCGATAGACCCAACTTTCAGCCTGTTTACGTGGAAATTCGTAGGGAATTTGAGAAAACCTAAAACATAAAAGTTTTAGCCCTTTGAAATATCTTTCGAACAATATAGTGTGGATCTCAAACGGAGTTCTGTGCTAGGATTTATGCTCATTTTACTAAACGCTATTGACACAGTCGAAAATCAAAAAATTTGGCTAAGTGTGAAATGGTTAGGGGAGCTAGCTGAGAGTGCTCCAAAGTGAGGCATGAGCTCTTCATAGGCCGCGCTCAGCGAGTTATAAGTTCCAAAATGCCCAGGATTATAAATACGACCCTTGGACGATTTTATCTCATTTTTCACATTCTAGACTTCGTTCTAAACCATATTTTGGAGAGGAAACAACCCTAAGGCCTCCCCAAAACCTATAAAATAAGTTCTTACTCAAACCCCATGATTATTACCTCAATCTAACAAATATTAAAACTAGTAACTTCACCTATTTCATAGATTGTGAGAATTCAATTCAAGAACGGTTGAAGAAGAGAATTGTTGGGAATTCATCGTGAGGTAAGTTTTTGAAATTCTAGTCTAGTTATGGGGATGTTTTGGGGTTTATACATTGTTTATTTATTATTATAATCCATGGGTGAATTGCATGAAATCAAGAACACGAATTAGCGTAGAAACCCTAGTTTTCAAAAAGGGTAGGAATTATACGAAAAGGTGCAAAGTTCTAATCTTTCTCATCTAAATCAATTGTAGCGTCATTGTTGAACCTCAAAAAATCCGTTTGGTAGTGATATGGTGGGAATCGAGATATGTCTCTTTTAAAAATCCTTTTTGACTATAAAGGTGATTTGTATGTCTCTTTTGAAAGCCTTCTTTCGACGTATTTCTCTTTTTCGAACATATTTTTTCAAACCTTTACGGTGTTGTATGGCAAGGTTTGTGTGCGTGAGGGACAAACCCACATTAAACCTTTATATGTATTATATTATATATATGTATACATGATTTTCCCTCATTGAAGGATGATTGGAATTTAAATACAAAGCTTTAATCTTTGAACATGGATAACCTCATAAGGGATGCTTAAACTTGATTTCGGAAAGCTTGGATATTTCATGTGGTTTTCCCTATGAACGGGTTTTATTGAATTAAAATTGAATAATAATTTGAACTTGATTTCTAAATCAGTTAATGATATTGGTATACCCCTATTAATGGGATGATGAACATAATTCATAATGACCAATTCCGCAATCATGATATGATTTGACATTCGGCTTCTATGCCATGATTTGTAATTCAGCTATTATGCCATGATTCTATTCTTTGTGTTTCACCTAGCCACTCGGGAGGAAGGGTAGTCACTATGAATCCTAATGGGGTTTGTCTAGCTATTCAGGAGGAAGGATAGTCATTGAGGGTTCATAACCCTGATGTGGTTTTGCTTAGCAATTCGAGAGAAAGGATAACCATTGACGGTCAATAGCCCCGATATGGTTTTGCCTAGCTATTTGGGAGGAAGGATAGCCATTGAGGGTTCATAACTCCGATGTGGTTTTGCCTAGCTACTTAGGAGGAAGGATAGCCATTGAGGTTCAATAGGCCCGCTGTCATTTTGCCTAGCTATTCGGGAAAGGATAGCCATTGAGGGTTCACAATATCGATGTGGTTTTGCCTAGCTATTCGGGAGGAAAGATAGCCATTGAGGGTTCATAACCTCGATGTGATTTTGCCTAGCTATTTGGGAGGAAGGAGAGCCATTGAGGGTCAATAGACCCGATGTGGTTTTGCCTAGCTATTCGGGAGAAAGGATAGCCATTGAGGATTTATAGCCCCGATGTGGTTTTGCCTAGATATTTGGGAGGAAGGATAGCCATTGACGGTTCATAACTCCGATATGGTGCTTCTGTGTAGTTTAGGGAACTTTAAATGGGCGTCCTTTCGTTATATTGATTTGAGCCTGTATTGGCATGTGTTATACTTTGGTTGCCTGTGAGTGGCTTGTTGATGCTCTTGAGTTCATCATTGAAAGACTTAAATGTGATAAACGACATAATGAGTGAAATTGATTTATTTCTCATTTAACGGTTTCCATTAATGGTGTTACTAAGTTTAATGATTTGTTCTATCTCTGAATTTCAAACTGCTTTTATTGACACTGTTTTACTGATCCTTAATAGATTATTTTGTTATATTAAATATTGTCCCGGAGACACTGAGTACCCAGTACTCAGGCATATCATTATTATTTTTATGGTGTGTTAGGCAACGTTGAGGAGCAAGTTCGTAATATGATTAAGAGAGCTTGCTACTTTCTGGACTATTTGGTGAGCCCACATGCTTGTTCGTAGGGCACCATCTTATCTTAGTTATTGTTTTAGTTTTCGGGATGCGTCCCGAAGTTAGATTATGTTTTATTTATCATCTTAGAAGCTCCATAGATAGACGTTAATTCTATGGGTAGTCGTTGAAGTCATTGCTTGACTTTTTGGGTGTTGCTACGTTTTATAACGATACATTTATGATAGACTTCCGCTGATTTTATTATTTAATGGTGATCATGAGTTAGTTAGCTATTTATAATGAATTGATATAATTGTTGAAAGATTATCGAAAGAGATTAGACGTTTATCGATCTTATAAGGTGCTTCTGGTGTTGTTCATAGCATCGGATGCCTGTTATGCCTAGGGTGGGTTTTGGGGCGTGACACACTTGCTTTTCTATGGGAGAGTTCTTGCTACAGATTAGGACGACACCACAACTGTTTATCCCCACAGACGGCGCCAAACTGTTTTCCGGTGAAAATGGACTTAATCAAAAAATCAGTTAGAGATTTGTTTTTATAAGGGTTGAAGACAAGTGGGTCATATCCAATCTCGAGAACTCTATTATGAGCCGGTTCGGAGTAATAGTAAGTACGGGTAAGGCACAATAAGCAACAAAGATAGATAAATAGTGATTCAAGAAGCTTCAGATGAGTAAAAATAGACTTGTATATATTGCTCTCTTGAGAGAAAAAAGTAAGGGTTACAAGAGTGTAAGCAAGATGACGTCTTCCTTCTACCCTAAGTTTTCTTTATATATAAGCCAAGTTTAGCATTTTCTAACCCTAACCCTTTGTTTGGATGGTTGTTTCCTGTGGTTCATTAATGTACAGTATGGTATGGTACAGTGTGGTGTTGTATTGTATTGTACTGTATTAATGAACACAATGTTTGCATAGACTGTATCGTTTGTTGTGGTTTAATAACATTTGTATTGTTTGGTTTATTTGTATAGTCTTGTATAATAACTTGTAAGTTTACTAAAATACTTAACTCTTAATTAGAAATTAATTTATATATATATATATATATATATATATATAAAACTCAGGTAAAGAATAAAATAGGAACTTTAAAAAATAAGTATGTAGTGGGTGGGGGTGGTGGAGGGGTGGGTGGTGTGAGGTGGGTGGTTGTGGGGGTGGGGCTGGGTGGTGATGAGGGGTAGTGGGTGGGGGTGGTGGAGGGGTGGGTGGTGTAGGATGAGGGTGGGGGTGAGTTGTTATAAGGTGGGGTTGAGGGGTGGTGAGGGGTAGTGGGTGGTGGTTGGGGTGGGTGGCAAAGGAGTGGGGTAGTTGGGGGTGGAGGTGGGTGGTAGGGCGGGGTGGGTGGTGTGGGATGAGGGTGGGGGTGAGTTGTTGTGAGGTGGGTTTGGGCGGTGGTGAGGGGTAGTGGGGGGTGGTTGGGGTGGGTGGCAGAGGAGTGGAGTAGTTGGGGGTGAAGGTAGGTGGTAGGGTAGGGATGCGTGGTAGGGTGGGGGTGGGGGTGGGGTGGGTTGAATGGTGGAGGGTGGAGTATAATGGAGAAATAAAATACGTAACCACGGAAAAACCACCAAATTCGTGATTTCAAAAATTAGGACTTTCATGGTTATATAACCATGGAATGAACCACGGTTTACAACACCATACCACATAATTTTAAGAACAATGGAAACAAACATGGTTTCATAAAACCATACATTAATAAACCACGGGAAACCACCATCCAAACAGGTTATAAAAAACACAGCAACCCCAACGTTCGTATGTACAGTGGCACTCTGATCGAGGTCGGCTGATGTGACCCGAGTAGGTGAGAGTTGAGTCCAACTGTATGACCCCTCCGGACCTCCCGAGCACCCGACCACACAGTTTAACCCCAGATACATCTTTTTGTTAATACAAAAATTGTGAAACCATTTTCTCCCACCCCATCAACTCAAAGATTTCACAAACTTTCCCTTCTTGATCAATTGATTGGAAACTTTTATATGCCCCTTATTTTATTTTATCCAAACACCAACTAGATAACTCCCCACGACTAGAACATAAACAACTCTCTAAACTTCTTGAAAACTCATTGTCAAAAGCAATAACTTATCACCATCCATGGGGTGCAAGTTTAAGAGACAATGCCACCATCTATTGTGATGACACTGGGTAGAGTTCTTGGAAGTTGACGTTAATTGTCTGATGGATCAAGTTTTTCATCGCCCGGACTTAACATTTCCTCCGAGACTACCCAGGAGGAATGTTCCTCCAGTAGATATTGGTGCCTGTTTGAGTGTATCTTAACTTAGACGTTTTAAGTGCGGAGGAGCAGAAATCAGTATGTGTTTGTCACATAAGGTGGGTGACGGGCGTAGTGCCCTCTTCTTTTTAAAGGAGTGGGCTGCATAAGCTCCACAATATCCAAACAGGGAATTAGCATGTCCTCCATATTTTGTCCAGGATTCATTAATACCATCACGACCCGAAGGTCCTCTGGACTTTCCAGTTGTGGTTGAGCCAAATATACAAGAAAGTAACAAACTCGAAAAGAGGTTTTTCTTATCAGAATCCAATATAAGAGCCCTCAATGCTTTTGTTGTTGCTGATGGATCATCAGCAGTGCAAATACCGAGGTTGTCAGTGCACTTGTTTACAAATGTGCAGCAGCTGTTGGCGCGAACATATCGAGTGGAAATAATTCTTCGTCTCAATTGGTATTGGTATTGGTATTGGTATTGGTATCGGTATCAGTTCAACGTAAAAAAATTCCACCTCCAATACCATCACTCTCCACAATTGGGAATATTCTCACAGCCTTTTCCGCGCCAGTATATAACCAATCAGGAGACCTTGGGTTGCCAAGATAGGAGCCGATATAAGGAAGTCCAAACACGAACTTTTCAACAGAGATAATTTCAAATAAAATGAGTGGGTCTCAGAGATGCTGGAATATGCAAATAAAATTAATACCGGAAGGGAGGATGATCAGTCGTATCGCCAGAAGAATTCATGTCACGACATGTACCGATGCAGTAGCATATGTAACATACCATTTCAAGATTTGGATTTTGGATGGGGGAGGCCTATTAGAGTAACCATGGCAAGTTCACCATTTAGCAATGTGTTTTACCAATACACATAATCATAGAGGAATTGAAGCGTTTGTCAACTTGAATGAACAACAAATGTCCATTTTTGAACAAGACAAGGACCTTCTCCAATTTACTACTCCAGATGATGATCATGTTCATGAGGAGGATAAGAAATATTGCATGGAAGCTTTCTAACAATATTTGCAAGGTGAAGAAATTATTACATGTGATCACAAGGAGCTTATAATTCAATAAGTTTATAAACTTGAATACGTTTCTAAATTTCTAATTCATTAATGTATGGTCTGTCTTTTATTTTCTTGACACACGGAGTTTAACAAAAATAAAGAAGACTTTTGAATAGTATGATCTTAAACTAAAGACATATAAAATGTACCAAAATACCCTTTAATCTTGTGGTCTTAAATATGTCATATGGAAAGTTAATACTCCCTCCGTTTCAATTTATGTGAACTCATTTGACTGGGCACGACATTTAAGAAAGAATGAAGACTTTTAAAACTTGTGGTTCAAAATAAGTCTTGAATATTTGTGTGTTTGTAAATCATTTCATAAAGTGAATTTGTTTCCAAATTAGGAAAGAAGTCATTCATTTTGGCACAGACTAAAAAGGAAATAGGTTCACACAAATTGAAATAGAGAGAGTATTAAAGAGAACCTAAAATGGACTAAAAAAAGGATTGAAACTGAAAGAATAGTTTATTCTTAAAGCTAATTTATATAATATTAGATAGGAAATGAAGCGACATGAAGCGTGAAGATCTTTGTTAAATTCTTCTAAGCAAATAATACCTTGTGAGAGTGCTAGATTCAAGATGAAACCCTCTCCCCCTAATTTGGCTAAGAAGTTACGTTGATCTCTTGGAAAACCACGACCACCTTACATAGCCGACCCAATTGTTATTGACGTTTTGATCAACGAAATTAAAAATAACTTTGCTCATAGATCATCTCTTTTTGGTCCAGGAAACAAAAGAGAATTTTGTTTTTAAGAATGATTTCACTGGCTCTACACTACCTGCAGTGTACTAACATTTAAGTCTGACCAAATAAATTGTGAATTTAAGTTTCGGAATATCTCATCACATGTTAATAAGCATATGACTTTCTCAACACGTTGCATTTTAAAACTTGTTCCAATATGAAGGGGATTAAGGCAGGTCCAAATTACAATAACTAGAAGACTCCCTTATCCCAAACCTCTGTGAGACATCGAACCTTCTGATAACTCGAGGTCGACGGGTTTCCATAGACCCTGTATTCCAAGTCCAGAACAGCTAAGTCCAGATATATGAAAGAAAATTTCCAAGTATAAACTAAATTGCCACAGGATGGCCATAATGCTTGCCTGCAGCTTTATTAGAAGCTGATAACATAAGTAAGCTTCCCCTCCCCCATTATCCCTTCCCCCTATGTAATTAAAAAAAAAAAAAAACATAAGAAAGCTGAACTAGCTATCGGAAAAATTGCATCAGATCAGATGACAACTGAACTACTGATCTGCACAAGTTTTAATTATAGAACACCAAAATGACCCATATACCAAAAAAACTGAGACGAAATCACTGTACAAAATCACTTTTCTCCTACTACTACTACTAGTTCCTCCAGATTAGCTATGAATATAATTGCATCTAGAACCCTTTACACATCGACGACCATTTGTATTATATGGGCAGGGCACATTCTTCCTGTAGCCACCTCTAGATGAACCTCCAGGCCCTCTATTCCCAAAAGACGATTGCCTATCCCAGTTCCTACTATTGTAACCAGAATTACTACCATGAGAACCCTTGTCCCTCTGACCAGAGAATCTCCCATCTTGATGGTGATCATTACTTCTTGTCCCCCGACTCCCAGTAGGTGTACCCCTACCTTGATTTGAATCTCCTTGAGGTTGTCCTTGGGCAAGTGCTCCAGGATTTCCAGTTCCCATCATAGGCCACCCATTACCAGATGTAGGCCCTTGAATAGTTGATCCCACGCTCCCTGTTGGAACGACCCAACCTGGATTAGCATTCCCAACAGAGTTCCCAGATGGTGCAACCCATCCGGGGTTCGAATTCCCAGGAAGTGGCCCAGTAGGAGCCCAACCAGGATTTACATTGCCTGGAGGCATTGCTTGAACAGCTGCTCCCCAGTTTACATTCATGACTGCTGGTACGGGTCCACCCCAGCCCACATTTGGATTTCCAGGTACCATACCCCAGCCAGTGTTATTTTCAGGTCTTACCGCTGAAGCAGAACTCATATTCTCTTGCAAACCAGCACCCCATGGAACAGTAGGCACAGTTGTATGCTGTGTGTTCTGTTGGCTTCCTTGAGCTGGTGCACTCCAATAATCAGATTGAGGCAAAACTGAGCCACCTGCATTTGGAAAATTTCCAGCGAGACTCTGAACAGGAGACGGCGTAGTACCCCAGTTACCATGTCCCTGGAGCTGTCCTGGTGCCAAAACAGGGTTCTGCATATTAAGAGATTGTGACGGGAGAGCTGTATGTTGTGCACCAGGTTGGCTATTCAACAGTGCCGTCTGTTGTTCACTAGCTGCAAATGATTGAGCATTTTGCAAAGAATATCCGGACTGTACAGCAATTACCTGTTCAGAAGTAGGCACTGAACCAAAATCACTACCCGAATTCACATAATTATTTTCCGATCCCCTAACTGAATGACCACCAAAATTTTGAACAGAAGAAGTATTAACCCCATCATCTGGTAGAGCTGGAGGAGATTGGAGAACTTTGTTGCCACTAGAATATGAATTTGCAACTGTAACAGAAGGCCCATCTCCTCCAACCCAACCGGCAGTATTCTGCTTGGGAGTAGGAGATGGGAGATTCGAAGAATCATTATTACTCCACCTCTCTGTAGAAAGAGCAGAAACATCACCAGAAGAAGTCATTCCACCACCAGAGGGAACCAAACGACGAGAATTGTGAGATCCAACATTCTGGTCGACTTGAGGTCTCTCTCCATTTTGATTTTGCAGAAGAGTTGTTGAAAGTATATTGTCAACTGCTGATGGCGCTTTCTCAAACCTCCCTGCCAATGCGTCAGTCAAAAGAATAGATTCCTCTTGCGTATCCGTAGATTTCCATATTTTCAAATCAGTAGGGAAGTATCCTGTATTGCTCCATTTACGCAACTGGACCATAGAAAATGGTCCCTGTATTTTACCAGCAGGGTCCTTGTAATGCCACATTTTTTCAGCTTCGTTGATCTTGATGGAAGTTTCAGCAACCTTGCTCTGGAGTGTAACTGGAGAAGATACCGATGATGCACCAGAAAACGGCTCTGTTCTTGACAAAAATTGACTATTACGTCCACTTGGCTCAGAATTAGCAGCAGAAGTCGGCTTCTCTAGATTCATAGATTCAGTCTCCCTGTCTCTTCCTTCAATCCATGTATCTTCATTCAGTCCCCCTCCAGGATGCACACCATCTTCACTTCTGCTCAAAATGTTTTTACCAGAGGAACTCCTGTTCAGTTCAAAGTTCTTTGAAGAAGATTTTCCTGCAGCCCCCCAGGAATCTTTCGGAGGAAAGTTGCTTCTCGGAGAAATTGGTCCACGTCCTCTCCGGCCAAAGCTTGACTCTCTAGACCTCATATAAGAATCTGCATGCAGAAGTAGCAACTTTCAAGTTATACACAGCACATCATATCATCCATAGCATATGAAGAAGAAAAGGAAACTAATAGAACCTCGTCTATCGTTACTTTCACTGTCCTCATCCTCAGACTCATAGCTTGGGTCCATTTTTGGATCCGCATGTATTTCTGGAACTTCCTCAAGTCTACGGTGACGCTCATCAGGAGTCTTCAAGAGCTGTAGTTTCTCTACACATTCTCTAAGTGTAATCATTAGTTAAGGAGTATAATAAGAGCAACTGATTCAGCCCAAGAGACAAGAAGCAAAGACCAATAGAAGGGGGAGAAGAGAATTGCTTCTGAAGGTGTCATATTCTGTTTGGTGGATTGTCCATAATTGATCTGGACAACACAGTATTCAAGGTCCAAACTACAAGCAATGGCAAAGTGAGGTAAGTTTACTTCAATAGCACCAAAATACCCATCTACGTCCAACAACATGTAACAATAACTAAAGGAGATTTAAACAAACATGAAAACACATGTATTACTGCAAGAACACAGAACACTAGTAATCTGCTAATCTGGCGATTGAATCCTAACGCAAACCCAGCAATAAACTGAAGTACATATGCTAATAAAGCGACAATAATTTTCATCAGCGAACTTTAATCCATCCTCTGATATCAAGAAAAATTGTTATTAGGCCCTAGCATTGCACACAACTTTTGGCCCTAACAGTCCTGCCTCCAGAGAAGAAAAATGAACATCAAAGAAGACTTAATCTTTCAAGCAAATATTACATTGCAGTTTGATAATGGCAGGAGCGAAGGGGAAGGGAAAAGAAATGATAAAATTTCGCCAACAAAGGATATTCCTTCTTGCGCCCTTTCTCACTTGCACGATCACGAAGATGACTGAGACGGAGTATCTCTGATTCCAGCCACTGAACATCAGCAAGAAGAATCAAGAAAGATATATTAGAACAAGTTGGGAACCCAATAGAGGATGACCACAAGCAGATTGAATCCATTAGAAGTGCAACCAAAGAGCACAATCAGTAAAGAGCATACCCTATCAAATTCTGTTCACACCAAGAGGAATAGAACATTTTAGTATAAAGGCCCTCAGAAAGCAGTAGCTCTCTTTTCATGAGATGCCATTCAGCTACGGCTGTGTACTCAAAGGACAAAAACGACCAGCCAGTACATCAAACCAGTCAACTTTGTAAAAATCCATAAATAGATATTTTGACGCCTAATCACTATCACTTGCTAAACAGGTTGAGACTAGGTAACTGAACTCCAACAGGTTTATGGTATATTTATTGCTGAGACTTCTCCATTCATCAGAATGCTAAAGGGTCAATTACAAAGATCTAAAACCTAGAAGTTTCCCTCATCCATTTACAATAGTGCTTGCAATATGCCCTTTTCTGTTTTCTCTCATTAATGTCCTAGCTCAAGAGTAGCATCTCCGATGCTTGATCTGCAAAGTGCTGACTGCCAAAACTACTCATCTTTAATAAGGTAAAGATATTTTGATGTATACGGGCAAAATCCCACTATAGAAGAGGGATACAAAAAGTAGAGAATCTTACGCTAGTAGCTATTTGAGTAGGATAAGAATGCATGTCAAGGGAGGTCAAATAAACAGTTAGCTAGTCCAAAAAGGGGTGCACAGCTTACAAATAGACTTTCCACAAGGTAACTTATGAAGATTGCACATGTATCCAGGACAGAAGAGATAGCCACACGGAAGGAGACAGAGACTCCCTTGATTCCAGTTATAAGAAAGTAATAGAGGAAATAATCTGCCAAAAAAGGAACTTCTAACCAACTGCTGAATAATTTTCTTTCAACCGTGTTAATCACTGGCACATCACTAAATGACAATCCTATGCATGTCGATAGACAGGGGCGGATGTACCATTGTCGGTGCGGGTCCAATTGATCCCATAGGCTTTTGACGCGGAGCATGAATTTGTGTAAAAATTTATTAAAATTGTAATAATAATAGACATGAACATATAACTTTAAAATATAATGGTTTCAATATTAAAAATCTCAAGAGGTTGAACCCAGTGAGTAAATCCTGGATACGCCTCTGTCGATAGAAATAGTCCAAACGAAGCTTTTCTGTTTCACTTACATCATTAACTCTTGCTGCATGTATTTCCATGGCCTTGTCAAGAATGTCACCCTGTGAATAAACCAATTTAATCAGCAGAATGAAAATAAGTGCACACCTAAAATAATTATCCATATCAGGCTGCATCATACCACTGTTGGTCTATTAATGAGTCCGCATTTTATACTCTGGCGCAGGCGCTTGCATTCTTCCTGACAAGTCAACAGAGATACATGTGAACAGCTTGAACAAAAGACAAATACTTTTTATGATTTCATAAAATGCACCACAAAGGTGCTAATATGTATGAACAGAAGACAATATTAACTCCAGCTCTTAGATCATTGCTTCTTTTCCAAGAGGACAGGTGAAGATTATAAAATATCACATATGAGCAACATGGATGAAGCCTGAAGGCTTGAAGCAATATGCCACTTAAAAAAAAAAAAACTCCTTTTGGGAGTCTGGGGGGATGATCTTTAATCAAGTTCATACTTGAAAATAGTGTTGTCAAAGGCGCGCTTAAGCCCTGAAGCGAGGCTCAAAACATGTTGAGCGCTTCGCCTCGCTTTATTTGCGCTTCAGTGTCATCATCAAGGTTCTAAGACATACTTTCCTTGCCAATGAGCCTCTCTTGAAGAAGTGACACTAGATAACTGATATTTCAGTTTATCATAATGTTTGTACAATTTCTTTGTCCATATATTTGTTATTCATGTTTATTATTATTAGTCTTGGACTAAACATATATATATTTGTATTTTTGCACCATTGCGCCTTTTTTCATTAAAGCCCACACTTTATTTGCGCTTAAAGCCCCAGCTAACCTTAGAGCTTTTTTGCGCTTTTGATAACACTGCTTGAAAATAACCTAAACACCAATTTAGTGGGCAAACTTTCTAGTTGAGAAATAACGCTTTCCCTCTTGTTTCCATGTGTTTTCGTTTCTGGCTGTAATATAATCCTTTCTCTCGTCTTGAGGGTTTTCCTTTATGCAACGTCTGGATTCCAGGGTTCTACCGAGGAATGGAGAGTGATGCCGCCTCCCCCCCCCCCCCCCCCACACACAAAACCCACCAAAAAAACACACACACACACACACAACCAATGTAACCCGTCTTGAGGAGGAATGGGGAGTGATGCCCCCCACCCCAACCCCCCAAAATATGGTCTTTTCTGTGTTTAGATGATATAGGAAAACTAGAAAAAGACAGGGAAAACAGTAGTTGATACCAAGCAGAGCATTGTAAAGCATGCGGAGAAAGGAGAAATGCCAGAGGTAAACTTATTCAAGGGTGATCCGTTAAACCATCTAGTACTCCAACAACCCCCTCTCTTCAGTCGGGAACCAACAATGCAAAAAGCAGTCAAACTCCAGTGGTGACCTAGAGGCATTGCTTTTAACAGCACTTTTAGTCTCCCAAAAACTCGTAACCATAAAAACAAGCTTCACTTTATTATGATAAGAACTTCTATGACCGCCATTCCATTGCTTTCATTTCTATGTAAGATAAAATTTAGGCTTAAATACACAAAAGTTGTTCTAGACATTGCTCGTTTGCAACTAAACATTTTGACTATCCGGGGCTTCTATTGCCCCTGAACTACAATTTTCATGTCTATTTCTACACTGGATAAAAATTTGGTGGGAAGTGCTTTTTCAGCGCAAAGCATGTGAAATATTTATAGAATTAAGGATTAGTTTTTAACCTTACATTTTTTAGACCACCTTTTCCAGCCAGAACTATAAAAAAAGTTGGCTGGTAGTCAGTTTTTTAGGCGTACTAACAGTTCTAAATTGTAAACATTTCATTTTACTTCATATTAAATTATTTCTGTTTAAACTCACGCATTTTTGGTAATCCATGTAACAAACTTGACCGAGACTGTATTTTTTTCGAACATATCTATTTTTTCCATTTAGACTTGCTCATTTTTTGATAATCCATTTTCTCCAGCCAAAACTGCAACAAGTTTGGCTGGAACTCTATTTATTTTCTAGCAGAACTACAGTTCTATATTGTAAACAAACTGCATTATTTTAAGTAAATTTAATTTTTCTGTTAATACTTGCACATTTTTTGAACTTCATTTTCGACTAGTTTGGTTGAAACTCTATTTTTTAGGCAAGATCCAATGTTCTAAATAAAAAAGAACAAACAAATGAGAGAAAAAACAAAGAATAAATTAAAAAAATATGTAGTCAAATCTCGAGTCAATTAGTCATGGTATATGATCATGTGGCAATTAGTTGCTGGAACGAATAGCCATATGGAGGCTTGTTTACACTTTTTTCCATGCTTCTGCGCCAACAAAGAACTGAAACCACTCTCCCTGTAACTTGCCACGTTAGGGTGAAAATAGACACTATAAATTGTAGTTAAGGGGTAACAAAAACCTCACACAGTATAGGTGTGGCAAGTTGCAAACTGAGCCGAGTTTCGGAAATTTATTTTGAAATCAGCCTAAAATTCACCCAAAAAAATATGTTTCTCCTTGGTCTATCTGTAATCAAAAGCTTGTGACATAAAAACAAGAAAAATAAACTGTGAGAAATTTCTTTCTTTTTTCTGTTGAATTATTCATCAGGGTTTCAATTATCTTGGGTTTTTTTTCTTTTCTTTTCTACAGATATTCTTATCATTCACCAATTTTAGAATGTCAAACTAGGTATTTGAAACTATATTTCACGATGTAGCACATGAAGCACTTATTCAATTACCTCTGTGAAATCTTGATTTGAGATCGTATCAATTGATAAAACCTCTGTCTTGTTCAGATTTAAGATCTCCAGCGCAACATCAGTTGTCCTCTTGCCAAGTTTGTATGGTTCAGCAGCTTTGCTTGTACCTGCAGCCAGGACCACATTGTTCGAAAAAGAAGTTGAGGAGCTTCAAATAAATTGCATGTACATAATGATATCATAAAAGCAAGAAAACAAACAAACAGAAGGTGCAAACAAGCAATGTCCTGAAAACTACATGTAATTACCTACAACTTGCACCAGCCTATAAAGGTCTTGCTTCTGAACGTTACCAGAAATTCGTATTCTCAAAAAGGTTCCAACTACTTTATCATGGAATTTGTCATCCTCTTCAAGAAGGTCCTCCACCAACTTTCTTCGTAGGTAAATTAAGCTGATGTTATGCACATCAATAGCCGCATACTCATCAAGATTTGATTGAGGTCCCCTGTTTTCACCTTTCTTACGCTTACGTTTCCTGTCTTTGACTCCCCTTGTAGGAGTGTCAGCATTTGCATCAGCTTCAAACTGGTTAAATTCTGTATCAACTACACTACCTTGAACATCATCCGTCTGAGAATCCTCTTTCATAAGAAAATGAGACTCAAGTAGTTTTAACATCTCAAAGTGCCCAACACGTGGTTTTCCAAATAGGCTTTCAAGTCTTGAATCACATATAATTTGACTTTTACGACGAGGATCACGCAGTTTGTTTGTTTTGATATATTCGAGCAACAGAGCTTGCACATCAAATTGAGAAAGAACAGAAGCGTCACCACTTTTCATGTGCTTAACAAATTCAAGCAGCTCTTTTGATGCCCACTCAGTGGTGCCAGCGGTGGAGAAACCTTCGCTACTAGTAACAGCCGTAGTTGTGGCGTCCTCTTCCTTTTTGAGAGATTTTGAACGTTTTCTTAGCTTTCTTCTTTTAGTTTTACTAGCTTCCAATGTCTCAATGGAAGCATCTGAACCAGAACCTGCATCATCATTATTGTCAAATTGTGCCTCAGCCAGTTCTTGTTTAGAAGCTGACACATCGGCACCCTTCCGAGGACTTTTGGCATCAGCAATTTCATCTGAAGATAAAGATAGCTTCGCTTTTAAATCCATTAAGTAGTCCTTGAACAGATACTCAAAGCTACTCTTGTCATCAAAATCTATCGGACCCTGGGCCAGCAAAGAGCAAGAAGATCAGAACTGGGCTAAAGGTTTTGATTAGAAAGACTACCAGTTTAAAGAAGAAATTAGAAACATCAATCAATTACCACCAGAAAAAACAGAAACTAAAAACACAGAATTGTTCATGTTGCTAGCAACCATATGAAAGAGAACTTAGACATTCTATTTATATTACATCAGATGATATTTTAGATATTTAATTTAATCAAATTAACCGAAATTGATCTCAATATCTATATCACTATAAGCCTACTACACCACCAATAAACCCAACCCACCTAGAAAATTTAACTAGGTCTCTCGTAACTACCTTGATGTAGCATAAAAGTTTATAACCAAAATTACCAGCTTCTTAAGTGGCTTGGATATTGGATATGATAGGGCTAACTTTTTCTCCCATGCCCAGCTTCCTTATATTTTAGCCAATATCAGTAATGAATAATTATTATGTTTTTTTAAATTTTCTTGGGATCTTTCTTTATGCACTTTACAATTAACTTGCAGCAACTTATATTTAAACTGAATGCTAAACGTAGTAAAAAATATGCACGTGCATAGGATGTGCAACGACCTTGGTTGAGAAAAGCTTAAACCAATCAACAGCTCAAGAAGATAGCAAGTATAGTAGAACTACATACATCATTGTCTTCTTTACCAAGGCCTTCTATTAGCTTGACAGTATTCATGCAGTTCTTGCAAAAGCCCTTGTTTCCTCTTACACATAGGATGACATCGTCTTTGATGCACCCCTTGCATAATGAAAATGTACATGTGTAGCACAAATAGGTGGCATTCTTCTGACAAATAGTACACTGATGCCAACCTGAAAAAAGTACAAAAAGAGCTACAATGTAAAAGCAGTAGGCAACTAGAAGACATAACATGTTTCACAGTTCTAATAAACGATATAGAAGATAGCAGATTATTCTTTCATGTCCTAAATAGTACAAATAAAGAAGAGTACTAAAGGTGATATTTTAGCTCTCAAGGATTGAACTTTTTTTTAATCAGCCATCTAATAGTGTGCTAATGAATTTTTTCATGCAATACTATAAGCACAAGCCAATAGAAGTTTCATCAACTCAAGGAAACACGGGAGTTATGAATCAGGTGAAAGAAGTGAACAATACAACTCTAACAACTTTACATGTTCCCAAAAGTCATCATTTCTCTACTCAAGAACCCAAAGTCATTGATTGTTCACTGTCCACAGGAGGTAAATTGCACACAAGCTAATTATAAAATCAATACTGGCACCACTCTAATTAAGTGAACTTCAAGAGAGTTCCATTCCACCTTGAGATATTTACATCACCTCCTAGAAAATGGAAATAGATTTGAAAAAAAGTATCCTAAATGTATCAGTTATCCACACACTTCCGTTATATCATTCATCTAAAGGATCCAGTTGGTACTGCACAATCACTTGTCAAAGGATAAATCCACCTTTCTCTCTGTTCATTCCCTTCCATTCTATTGTTAGTCTAACACCAAATACCACCTCACTTTCTTTGTCATCCCAAACTTCTTTATTAGTTTTCATGTCCACTTTTATGAAATACATCTATTAACATGTATTGTAATCCTTCTGTCTTTCAATCAACTAATAGTTAAGCTTGTCCCTTTATGGCTCTACCTCATAGATCTAGCACTAGTAACCATGTGCTTTAAGCTGATGGAATATGGCTAATGCCCCCTTTATTTTTATTAAGATTAAGACATTTGGATCCGAATACATATCTGATTACTAAGACATTGTATCAAAATCTGTAACACATTGTTTACTTTCTGAATATGGTTGGTGGTGGTGGAAGTGGTCGATGATAGAGGTGTTTGATGGTTTGTGGTAGTCAAGGCGGGTGGTAGAGGGGATTGATAGTGATGGCAGGCATGGAGGAAGGTGGTGACGAAGGTACTTGTATGGTGGTAGCTGGCGCTGGTGGTGGGTAGAGAATTAGAGAAATGTTTTATTCACAAGAATCTTTAAGGACGTCTGAAACAATTTTAGGACTTTGTACAAGATGTGAATAACGAATAATTCAGACCTATTAAGAGCTAATAGGTGGTAAGAGCTAGTAGGTGGCTGTGAAAGGGGGAAAAAAAGGATGCACTTAATAGGTTAAGATCGGAATGATTCATATTCAAGAATCCATTAAGTGGCAAGAAATGGAGCCTAAATGCTCTCCGTTTGGTACCGAACTCATCGTGTTATGCATTTTAGGCTGTACTTTCCATATCTCTCATTGTAAATGTGACTTGTGTTTGAGATGAGATTTTTAGAGGTTAATGATTGCCAATAAGGCGGCTTCTATATCTATTGAAATAATGGGAAAGCTCATTGGTATCTAACGACCATTGGTGCCTTTGAGTAAACCTATCATTGCAGTATTGCACGTTTTATCGATCTTTCATGAAGCTAGGAATAAGCTTATGTTCTTGTCTTTTTTTGATAAGCAAGCATGAGGTGCGGGAGATGTAGAGTGTATTTAGATAAAAAGCTTGTGGTTCTTTCTCTTCAATTTAGATGTAATGTGAATCTTCCATGTTCTGATAAACCAAGAATCTAAGTCTTTGGTTCATGAAGCTCAGCCAGGAAGCTCCATTACCATTACTGCAATGCATTTTCATGATGCTGGAAATATGACTGAGGAAAGATGAAGTACATAGGATGACTCAGTTTAGATGAAGCCAATTCACTTTATGGCACATTCAACTTGAAGTTGACAAATGTGTGCTGTCCTCTGAAACTAGAACAAAAGAACTAGCGTTAAATTGGAATGGGGTAATTCGGCAACATTTTTCATTGTACTCATCTTCAATCACCCGAGAATAATAACGGTCAAGAAGATATTTAATGAAGAAAAAACATAAGAGAAGGGAAGGGAAAGAAAAGAAAAAAAAAATTCAACAAAAAGAACATATTCTAGGACACTAACTACATATAAAGTTAAAAAGATCTAAGCTTTGACAGCCTTGTGGACAGTATAACCACCAAAAGAAACTAAAGACAAGTGATCGATAAATTTTATGTACCAAAACTGCATAGTATATTTTAGAAGAAGCAAACTGTATACTATTACTGATCAATGACTTTTAAACAAAACTGTAATATTAGAACAACATAAATAATTTGAATAAGCACTACAAAAAGCATCAGCTACATCATATTTAATATCAAACTAGGGAATGACAGGATATTTGCTCCCTCATTTATATCCAATTTCTGCGGGTTAGAACAGATTTTGGTTTTTCCTCCTTCCTATAACAGAATCTTGAGGAGTTATGAAGACTATCATGGAGTTGCATAGCTTTCCTCTTCCCGCTTCTAACTTTAGATCGAATGGAAAAATGACCATTACCCTCCTTTTTTGCTTTACCTTGTCTTGCCCAACCTCTTTTCACCCTAACCAACCATAGCATCACACTGTGTTTCTTCAAACACTGAGTACCACTAAAGACTCTGCGAAGCAGTTCCAAGCTAATGTTCAGAAGCTCAGAAAAGATAGGAAAGCCGCTTGAGAACCACTCCACAGTATGCAAGTTCCGATTATTTGGAGTAAAAGAAATAGGATGCTATTTCAAGGTAGTTGAACCATTTTGGTATGTTATTAACGAATGAAGTTTGATTTATCAACGAAGATATTGTCCCACAACATTTATTTGTAATTTCAACAATAGTGAGTACTGTTGGCTTAGGTGTTCCGGTTTTAGAAGAGCCTTGTAAATCAAAGTGAGAGAGACATATCAATGTATATTTCTAACTTTAACAGTACAAAAGAACATAGGTGTACATAGATCATGCTACTCAATAAAATCAGCTGAGTCAACAAAAGAGGTAGAACAATGCACTCACCACAATTCCATTTACCCTTGGCACGAAAAAACTCCTCATCCCTATCAATACACGAAGGATGATATGCTTTGGTACAACCCCTAAAAAGCAAAAAACACCAAAAAAGTACCACCACATGAGCAAATTCCACGAAAACACGAACAGAGCAAAATTTAACATACATATGGTTCCGAAATAAACAAACTTTACCTACGGTCACATAGCACCAAATCCCCTCCATCAAAGCAAATGAAGCAAACATCCTCTCCAATAGCCTTCCTACTTGAAGCTCTTCCTCCAGACTTGGACTTCCCAGTACTCTTAGTATTATTCTTCCTCTTCCTCTTTCCTCCAGATGATTTCCCTGATTCAGTCATTTCATTTTCAGTCTCTATTTCAGTTGTAGTTGCGTTAGCTGCCTCATCTTCAGCACCCGTCCCTTCATCGTCCTCCTCCTCATCTCGAGGAACGGGTGCCACTTCTTCATACTTCATTGTATCCATTTCAGTAGTAGTTGCATTAGCACCCTCGTCTTTTGAACCCGTCCCTTCAACGGGTTCCACTTCTTCATCCTTCACTGTGTCCATTTCGACATCTTTCTCCGACTCTATTCCAGTTTCAACAGCTGAAGTATCTACCCGTGTCACCATTTCGTCATCTTCCTCCACTTTCTCCCCATTATCAGCCTCGTCCTCCGCAGCCGTGCCTTTGTCCTCATCTAGAGGAACGGGTTCCACTGCTTCATTCTTTTTGCTATCCATTTCGACATCTTTCTCTGATTCTACTCCAGCTTCAACAGCTGATATATCTACCCGTGTCGTCATCTCATCATCTTCCTCGTTTCGAGTCACGACCACTTTCTCCCCATTAGCAACCTCGTCCTCAGCACCCGTCCCTTTGTCCTCCTCCTCATCTAGAGGAACAGGTTCCACTTCTTCATGCTTCATTGTATCCATTTCGACATCTTTCTCCACTGAAATATCTACCTGTGACACCATTTCATCATCTTTCTCGGTGTTACCAGTTACATGGTCAGTTCCCATTGCTTCGTCTTCCTTTTCTAGCACAATGGGAGGAACTCCCACTTCCTCGCGGTTAGCTGCCTCCACGGGGTTTTCCCCATCTTTCCCTAAACCTACACTACCTTCAACAGTTGAAACATTTGCTTCTATAATCACTGTTTTGCCATTCTTGGTATCCTCCATATTATCATTTCTAGCTACAATTCCATCATTCTCATTTTCATTAAACACTTTCTCATCATCACCAACACAACTGTCTGCTTCGCCCTTGGCCGCATTCACTGCCTCTGTAACTGTTTCAACATTCTCGGTGTCCCCCATATTATCATTGCTAGCCACATTCTCATTTTTTTCATCACTAGGCATAACCACTTTCTCACCACCTGTCATACAACTGTCCGTCTCGCCCTTACTCGCGTTCACTGCCACCTCGTCTTTCTCCAACACCGCTATATTTTCCTCCATATTTTCATTTCTAACCACAATTCCATCATTCTCATTTCTAGCCATAACCACTTTCTCATCACCACCTGGCATACAAGTGTCCGTTTCGCCCTTAGTCACGTTCACTGCCTCTGCCACCTCAGCTTTCTCCATCGCTGTTTCATTCTCCTCATTTATCGTCTCAGTAACCGCCTCAACTTCGTCAGCATCACCAGCCGTTGATTCTCTCATGGGTGGGCCCGCCTCAGCACCACCAGTAACCTCTGATTCTTCTCCCACTAGTGGGCCCACCGACAAACCCGTATCTCTCTCAACTACTACCGCTGACGTGGCAGTCAATTGCTGGTCGGACATGATGATAGGGTTATTCATAGATTCTTCGTCTTCCGCCATTGAAAAGCGGATTATTACAACAACAAAACCCTAACCCTAGTTCTTCTTATTTTTCTTTTTTTATTATTGTTAAATTAAAATAGAGAAGAAGAAGAAAACTACTACTAGAACTGCTGCTAATGCCAGTGCTACATATATTATGTGTGTGTGATATGAACGTATAAATGGTTGTATTGAAAAAAATGAACTTGGATTTGTCTTTCTATCTCGGCGTCATATGAAGTTGAGCGGTTTTTCTTATGCGAGAACGAGAGACAAGTTGTGGAGTTTGGGCTTTAAGAAACATGTACTGGGCCCAAAGCCAAGCCCATCTGAGTCCCGTTTGGATTGATATCAAAAATGAATAAGGCTGAAAAAAAATAAACTATTTTTTTTTTGCATTGCTTTCACTTAATGTTCGCTTTATATAACTAAGTTTATATTTATATATTTTAAGACAAAATATTTTTAAAAAACACTCAAAAAAATGAAAACGATTTTATAAGCCAACTTATAAGCCAATCCAAACGGACTAAGTCTATTCTAAAACGAATAACTACATGGCGTAATTAATTCTACTACATATTTATATTTAGTATCTATAGTTTAAAATAATTACATCTCATAATTAATAATAATATATTAAATATAACTTATAGCTATATATATACAAAGTAGAATACCCCATCATCACATTATTCACTTTCAACCCAACCCTCCCATCTCTCTCTCCCATCGTCTTCGTCTTGCCGCCACCACAAAACCGGCGGGTTATTTGAGGGCTCAGATTTGCTTTATTTGAACAAAGCTAAAGAGAAGATTAGTTAAAAGGTCAAGAGCATGGAGATCCTTGTTGTCTACCTGATAGGCAACCAGCACCTCTGAACCATCACGGTGACCACTCGAAGGATCTGTTGCAGATAAGGGTTCTGCAATAAAAAAATTGTGCCTCATGATGTTGGACAAAAAAGGAAGGAGTTGAATAGCCCCATGAGCACAAAAACTGAATAGATCTTGGTCGGATCTGACCGAATATACATCAAATCTTCACCGTCGACAAATGTTGCTTTGCCGGAATCTGCTATACATCAGATCCGGTATACCTCAGATCCGGTCAGATGTTGCTTTGCAGGAATCTGGCCGACGGTGGCTTTTCCGATCAGATTCCAGTGCCGGATCTGAAAAATCGTGTTTCTTTTTTAGTGTATTCATTAATTTTTTTAGCATACAATTCAGTGTATTCATTAATTTTTTAGCATACAATTCAGTGTTTAGGTGTATTTTATTTCTTGTATTATGTATTTGAGTGTATTCGTTGATTTTATTTCTTGTATACAAACGAATACATTGAATTTTGAAGTGTATACAAATGAATAGAGTGAATTTTATTTCTTTGTATTCCGTTTTTTAGTGTAATCGTTAACTTTTTTAGTGCAAAATTCTGTGTTTTGTATACAACCGATTAAATATAATAAAGTAAATACAATGTAAAAATGGCTAATATGAATACAGTTGAGTTTGAATACATTTAAATTGAATACAAAATTCAGCAAAATTTAATGACTGTATTCATGAATACGACGACGCGAATACAATAAGTAACAAGTCTTTGAGTTTTGCTATATGTTTGCTACGTGATGTAAATAGGTAAAATGTAGCTAAAAAGCAAAAATAAGACTTCCAAGTTAGTCATTTATGAAATTTTCCCCTACTAAGGGATTATTTTCACAAATATACAGTTTTTAAAAATATTAACGCCACGTAACCCAATATACAATATGATATAATATTATCCAATAGTATATAACATAATACCTGGGGGAAAGCATCGGTAATGGTTGTTGATTTATTGAAGTCAAGATGCAGACATAGGTGGAAGCTTTGCAAAGGTTTTGAAACTTCACTCACAAATGACTTAGAACAGAAGACAAAATGAAGGAAGATAAAAGATAAATCCGAATTAAGTGCGGATGAGTATCAATTGAGGGGAGAAGGCATATTTATAGGTAGGGACTTATCATTGCAATGGGAAACGATTGACCATCCAGCCAACTTCCACCATGCGTCTCTGACATTGATGAGAAAGACCGATATTGTGTCACGACCCAAGCCGATGAGTCGTGACGAGTGCCCGACCTCTACTAACCAAGCACCCCTAAACTCGTACCTGAATCTCATTGAGTGACAGGGTGGCCCAAATGTTCCCATATATAGTTTATAGCTGAGCTAAACTAACTCCTGTAAGATTAACACAATAGACTCTCCATCAAGAACCCGTAACCAGCATATATATATACATACGTGTTGAGGATAACAGTGCAAGCCGACTAGGCCGCTACAGATGTTGTACAACAAAAATAAAAGCCAACAAGTCTACACAACATCCTAACTATATACAACTGTCTACAAACCTCTATAGAACACGAACTGTAGAAAATACAGGACAAGGCCCTGTCATACCCATATATCTACATGTCAAAATAGCATACCAAAAGGAATTGCTAACGACTCGAGCCAAGTGGAGCGCCCGTTTGCGGTCTGTTGAGTGGAAGACTGCGGGGCCGGATAGCTGTTTGGCTACCTAAACTTGTGGGCATGAACGCAGCGCCCCCTAAGAAAAAAAAGGTAATGTACTGAGTATGTAAGGCAATGGAATAATTGAATTGAAAATAATACAATCTGGAGGCCAAAGAATGCCCTGAAAATCTCACTTGACCTGTCTCATATGAAATGCAATATAATACTATTATATATCTCACTGACCAAGTGGCCAGGCAACTGTAAATTCTCACTGACCCGACGGCCAAGCAATCTGTCTCACTGACCCGTCGGCTAGGCATTCTGTCTCACTGACCCGTAGGCCGGCATCCCGTCCACGGCGACCCGTGGCCGGACATATCCGTCTCACCGACTCGTAGGCCGGCATATCTATCTCACCGACCCATAGGCCGACAACCCGTCTCACCGACCCGTAGGCCGTGCATATCCGTCTCTCGACCCGTAGCCGGCCGTCATGTCTCATCGACCCACAAAGCCGGGGCAATTTGTCTCACCGACCAAGTGGCCAAAGCTAAAGAAAATGTCTCACTAACCAAGTGGCCCGGCTAAAGAAAAATATATATGTATATCATGCATATGCTGAAAAACACTGATATTGGAACATGTCTCTTCTGTCTCTTTATAAACTCAAGGACATAGAGAGGGGATATGGCCCCTCAGGAAGAACAACATAACACTCGAAAACTATGCCACAACATGACAAGCTCTACTTTGACAAATCTCTAGTCATAAGGTTCGTTACACTCTTACCACATATGAAATCATGCCAAGAAAAAGAGGAACAACCTTAACATACTTGGACGCTTACTTCTCGACTTTCCAACCTACCTCATGTCTTGCGATCTACTTAAGATCATTCGTAGTCTCGTAATCTACATATAAAATCATTCATACTATTGCTAGGCTCATCGTCATATGCTTGTCTTAAGCCTTCAAATTAAATTCTCTTAGAATCTGCCGAAATTCGAGCAGCATCTCCTCTGTTTATATCCCTAGCCCGAAATCACAATACCAACAAAACAACAACAATAGCTACACCAATATCAACAACATCAATATGCTCAATAAAACATCCCACTCTATGTTTCCCCAATTTCTCAACCAATCACTAGACTTTACGAAGCTTTAACAACTAAATTTTCATGGTACAATTCATAATACCCATAGTAAAGAATATCCTTACCTCAATCAAGGTTGGTAGGGCTTGAAATATTATTTATCTTCGGTGGCCTCCTTTTATTCATCGAGATTCGTTGTTTAGAACAAGAACTACAAGACCTTATACGCTTCCCGAGCCTAAATCTCGGGGTTTCACTTGATCTGGGCTAAAATTCTATGGAGGAATTAGGGAGAATGTTCTAGGGGGTTAGGGAAGGTTTTGGGGGTGTTTGGATGAAAAAATAAGGGGTAAAACCCCTTTTATAATGTTTTAGGGTCGGTTGGCACCGACCTAGAATTTTCACGCACTGTAGCTGCGCGTTTCTGCTCTGCCAACCTGACTGGTAAAGTCCATAGTTCTCTACTCTGACATTGTATCAATGAGTGGTTTGTTGCGTTGGAAACTAGACTTCATGAACTTCAATTTAGGCTTTTACTTTGCTTCAAAACTCCTCATATACTAAAGGATATTCTTTCCCCAAGTTGGCTCATTCTTGTCGTTCAAAGTAGCGCTCATCTTCTTCCAAAGTCATACTAACTCAACTTCTTCCACTCATTTCCTTATAGGACCTTCCAGAATTCCTCATATGCATCCTTTACTCATAAAATGTACTTAATAATGCTTCGTGCCTTATACTCCAAAATTGTTTTACTTAGCCATAGTTCAACATACGTACGCTCAAATTTGATAAGTGCTTCTCCGCAAGTACGGGGTGTAACATATTGCTCCAGATTTCGAGTTGCAATAATGAATAATTCTGAATTCTCCCTTAGTGCAATTAATCATGATGAGTCATTTTCTCACACAAATTCTTCCACTTCCCTGGAAAACCACAAAGGCTCCCCCGAAAAGTGCGTGGATTGTTTGTATTGGGGAAAATATGAAGAGCACCGAATATTTTTTGAATAATATTTAAAAAAATGTCTTCAAGGAAAATTCATAGAATTAGAGGAACTCCTCTCCATGGATGAAAATGATCAAGGAATACTCGGAAAATACATCTTGAAGAGTTTGGGATGGGAATTTATAAAGAAACGATCCAATTAATCAAGACACAAAATGAGAATCATATCCATACGATTTTGCACTTCTCGACTCGCGTACACGTGCCAACTACTAGATTAGATACAGGTATTTCGGGAAAGGTACAGGTATTTCGGTCTTGAACCCTACCCCGGACACGCGCCTTAAACTCAAAATGGGATGGTCAAGTCACGAGCACACGCGATAAGCGACAGTTAGTGATAGCCATGACTTCCGAGGTTCGAGGGATCACGACTTATCCCATTTTCTAGAATCCACTATCCTCACGTCCACAACAGCTCCCACGTGCCTAGGGTTAGAGAGTTAGTTAACAAGTCCATCATGTATGTACCCTTACTATTTTTCTAATCTGGGAGATCGAATTATGCACAAAGCAATACAACTACACTGTTATCTTATTCTCTTAACATTCAGTTCAACGATATCACATTTGTTACGTTGATTCTAAGCTTTCTTGTTTCCCTTTCCTTATTACAAATGTTATTATAATTGTTTTGTTTTAGGATAAATACATAAGCGACCGCTTAAAGTTGTCAGGATTTTCCATTTTAGCACCTTAACTATTTCTTGTTCCTATTAGACATTCCAACCAACTTCAAAGTGTGTTTGTTAAACACAAAATGATGACTTGGCAAAAGATGTGTTCTAAACATGCCTTAGGCGAGTGGAATAGATCCAAAATTTATTTTTTCCTTTTTTTCTTTAGAATCACATTTTCTATCCCCATCATATTCTCCTTCATCGAGCCACCACCGCCAGACATTAATGTCAAATTAAAATCAATACACACTCATATAATTTTCTACTTGCTTGGAATAATTAGTTACCAATCTCTTGCCAGTTGAATAAAGGAATTCATAAACACATACAAATGACATTAAAGAAGTAGGGTAATTTATTGATCCTTAAGCCAATACAAGGTGATAAATATACATTGTATCTTAGAGGAATGAAAACTTTATTCTGTCACTAATTGCTACATTGCAGCTTGTGATGTTGAGCTTTGAGTAGCTTTTTCAGCTTCAATTTCCTTGGTTATCAAGTTAAAAAAATTAAGGAAATCCACCAAATCTTTTTTTATCCGCACACACTTTATCATTTCTAGACATGTAATAAGGGTCGACTCCTTTTTCTTGACTTTGTTCTCAAACCGATCTTACTCAGTTCGTCTTTGTTGTTAGCAATCCCGACTGCAATGTGTTTCTTGATCTCATCACTATACATGACTTTGATTTGTTGTTTCAAACTTAGTACTAAATAATATTGCACGATTTCACATCCCTAAAGTAGCACTATTTTATAGGGTTAAAAAAGGCATACAACTATAGTAAAAATATAATATTACCTAGCTAAGATAGATTATTAGTATCTTTGTCACATATAACTAATTGCTAAATTTTCATATTATGTAATATTGCATCAGCTTTTCAAAATCTAAAACCAAAAAAGAATTCAGATTTAAATGCATTTTAAGCTAATTACAATGTTATTTTTTTGAATATGATAATTGTACTTAGTTTTAAATGCATTTAAATATGAATCCTTTTTTGGTTATATATTTTGAAAAGGTGATGCACTTAAATAATATGAAAATTTAGCAAGTAGTTAAATGTGACAAAGATATTAATAATCTATCTTAGCTAGGTAATATTATACTTTTTATATAATTGTATGCCTTCTATATCTATAAATGGTGCTACTTTGGAGCGTGAAATTGTGCAATATTATTCAGTACTAAGTTTGCAGCAACAAAGCAATTGATAGTGATGAGATCAAGAACCTCATTGGAGTTAGCATTGCTAACAATAAAGAAGAACTGAAAAAGATGGGTTTGTAAAACAAACTCAACGAAATGGAGTGGATCCTTATTGTATGTCTGGAGAATGATAATTTTTGTATGGACAAAAAGATGTGGTGGATTTCCTTAATTTTTTGAACTTGATAACCAAGGAAGTTGAAAAACAATAATTAAAGCTGAGAAAGTTATGCAAAACTCAACATTAAAAGTTGCACTGTAGCGATTAGTTATAGGAAAAAGTTTACATTCCTTTAAGCTGAAATATATATTTATCTTCTTGTATTGGCTTAAGGATAAATAGTAAAATTTTCTTTATTTCAATTGAAACTACCCTACTTTTTTGCTATCATTTATCTGTATTCTATAAATTCCTTTATTTCAACTAGTTACAGCAAAATTAATTACTTCCAAGCAAGTAGACAATTATGAGGGTGTGTATTGATTTTAATTTCACATACAATATTTGTTAATTTTATGAAAAAATTACTAGTAAAACTTTCTAGGACCTAAATACACCAATCTACTCTAGTTATTAAAGATGACTAATATTTGTTGCATTTGTCACCAATTGGCAAAAATGTAAATCGTTTTCCAAGAACATTTGGTGACTCATATAGGATCAAGAGGGTTCAAATTAACATTTTGCCAACATATGCGGCATACTGCATTCCATTGCCTTTAAATCTTAGTTGTTTCGCCAGATATAATGCTAAGATATAAAAATCCACTAATATGTAATCCTTTTTCTTTGGTCCTTTTATTTTGGAGATCTTTACATTTTCATGCAATGTTAAAAATGACATCACATATTTTAAGCACAACAATTGATATATCAGAAATAGCCAAATAAACGTTATCTTGTAATTATCCTCCAAAACGTAACTCCCGCTCCATTGTTGGCTGAAACTGTCGGAAAACCTAAAGATTTATTCCATAATTAAGCACTATACTAATGGATTCCAAAATAAATAGATCCTTTCATGTTATTCAAGTAAAAAATCACGGTTTCTCTTAAAAAACAATTCAAAGTTCAAGTCAACAAAAATCTGTCGTTTAACCAGCTTCGCTAAATATTCAGGTAAGCCGAATTGAGTTGTCCTAAAGTAATTTAGTTTCCCAATCTGATTTTCATAATATTTTATGGAGATTAATATATCAATTTTCCAGAAGTATTCTCCATAACAAAAGCATTCCAGAAGAATTCCCTCTCAACCTTCATTAGAATAACACAAATATATTATGTGTCTATACAATCCAATAAAATACTCAATCAAGTAAACCGAGAAAATTTCGAAAAAATATTATATGTATATAAACAATATACAATATATTTTACATATATAGATTAGTGTATGTGATATTTCTAATATATATAAGCGACTAAGTGGAACGAACACTGCTGAAATGAGTTGTACCAAATGTTACCTAAATTGTACAATAAATGGGTGAGCCTATTTTATTGCTATCAGACATGTGTATGTGCTTCCTTCTTCAGCAAACCATGTGTATGTCATTTTATATACCAAGCCACACCATTTGAGTCTCATAAATACTTAAAGTTGAATATTTTTTATCTTCTCATGTATACATGTATGCATTTTAATTTTAATTCTCCGACACATATTTATTTCCTCCTTGCACTTTTACTTGTTGACTTTTCACGTTCTTGCTGAATATTTTTCTTTTCTAATATATATAAGTGTCCAAGAGGAACGAACACAGCAACAATAAATTGTATGAAAAGTTGTCTAAGTTGAACATTAAATTTGGACTTATTTCAATTGTACTTGGTTTCTTTCCTTTTTATCCAGTTGTGGGTCCACTTCATTTAACAAATACTACTACTCCCTCCCTCCCAAAAAGATTGTTTTAGTTTGACTTGGTACACACGTGTATTCCACTTTTACGTTATCATATTTCTTTACTTCTACACTTCATTTTATTACTTTATTATAGAAAGCATATGAAATTGTACTCTAAGCAGGGACTAACATGTGTACATCTCAAAAGTTTAACATTAATTCTACCTCTTATGTGTTTACTTTTTAAGTCTCCACAATTATCCTTTCATTTGGCATGTAGTCCCTCTGTCTCAATTTAAGTGTCTAAATTTGACTAGATACGAAGTTTAAGAAATAAAGATAGACTTTTGAATCTTGTGATTCTAAATTTAAAATGTGTATAATATAATAAAATATCCTTTGAATCTTGTGATTATAAACTTAACATGTAGTATATTTGAATTGTCAACTTACTAAATATAAAAAGAGGCGGACATAACCAAAACAAGATAAATTTTAACAGCAATTGAGAAATTAAGGGGAAAAATAAGAGGAAAATAAACAAAATATGGAGACTCACTAAGGAGAATCGCGGTATCTTCTGCAAAATATACAAACCATAAAGACTAATTAAAGTAAGTAATGCCTTTCTTCTTCACTAGTCCGGTGGTCTCTCAGTCTTTATTCTACTTTTCCGGTCTTCACTCGCTCGATCTGATTTTTCTCTGACCTACTTGATGGTTCATATAGTTGGTACTCTGAATTTGATATTTTTCTTTTAATTTTTCCTGTTTAAATTAGAGTTTTGCTATTAATTTTGGTGAGTTTATTCCATAAATTTCTTTGTTAATTAGATCTAATGCAATGTCTCAATTGTCCTTTCATATCCTTCATTTGGCATATACTCCCTCTCGTTCTCAATTTAAGTGTCTAAGTTTGACTAGATTTACCTTTTGAGTTTAAGAAATAAAGATAGACTTATGAATCTTGTGGTTCTAAATTAAAAATGTGTATAATATAATAAAATATCCTTTGAATCTTCTGATTATAAACTTGACATGTAGGATATTTGAATTGTCAACTTACTAAATATAAAAAGAGACATAACCGAAATAAGACAAATTTTAACAACAATTGAGAAATTAAGGGGGAAAATATGAGGAAAAGAAAAAAAAATGGAGACTCACTGAGGAGAATCGTAGTATCATTTGCAAAATAGACAAACCATAAAGAAAACTAAAGTGAGTAACCAAATTAATCATGTTAGACCCCGTGCATCGCACGGGCATAGTTTGCTAGTATTATGCATATATGTGTATAATGTGCCAAATATATACCATTAATATAATATACTTATATAATATTTATTCAATAATATCTTTTTGCCACACTATTTTGGCCACAATGGCCCAAATGGGGTAAATTCATATGACTATTTAGGTAAAATTTAATAATTTATGCTTACTTAATGTCATTTCTATCTTTTCTTCTCAAAATTTATCTTAATTTAAAATTGTACAATAGAAGTTATGGTGATTTTTACATAAGTGTGGCCAAATTTGGGTCAAATTGGTGTGACAATTTAGCAACTTTCATATTTATGAAGTGTATTGCCAAGACAACAGATGTTTCTCTACTCGGGCAGTGATGAAAGAAGTGAGGAAAGTTTGAATTATATGTTCTCCAATGGCAATAAAGGATATGGTTTATTTTAGATGAAGGAGAAATAATTTTGGTTCGGCATTCGGGGGGAGAGAGAGAGAGAGAGAGAGAGAGAGAGAGAGGAGGATTTGGGGTTAAAACCCCTATTTATTGGGGTTAGCTTAATTACTCCCTGATTTTGTTGGGACTTTAATTTTTAAATTAGTTTGATGGAGTTCTTTAAAATGCTCTAAATGTTATTTAAACTGCCACTTTTGAAAGTTTTCAAAAGTTATGTTAATTATGTTAATAACTGTTTAAACAAGACTTACAGTGTAAAAATCTCTTTATTTATTTTGGAACGAGGCTTAGAGCATGTTTGGCCTAGTGGCTAAAAACTGCTTAATTTGAGAAGTGTTTTTAAAAAAGTACTTTTGGTTAGAAGCAGTTTGTGTTTGGCTAATTCATTTGAAAAGTTCTTTTGACTGCTTTTAATAAGCAGATTGTGTTTGGCTAATCTTCTTCAAAAAGCATTTTGGGTGTCAAATTACGAAAAATGATAAGTATCAATGAACGTTTACTATCAAGATTATTTTACAGAGGGAAACTATTTTGAATATCTATTATGAAAAGTTTTACTTTTATTTAATTAAAATTTAAAAGTCCACCAAAATTTCAATTGATATAATACATAGATGAATAAAAAAACAAATATTAAATATTGACAGACTATCAACACGATGATTTAAATATGCTAGAAAACTACAACCAAAATAGAATTCAAAATTATTCCACAAATTAAAATTCAACACAAAATATTATTAATTAGAAATTAATGGAATAATGAAGGACATACTTGGCAAACATGTTTTTATGGTAGGATATTTTTCTCTTGAAAAAAATAATTTTCTGCTTTTGCTTCTGTTTTTTTTTTTTTTTTTAATTTCTACTTCTCCCCAGTCGCAAAAAAACTGCTTCTGCTTCTACTTAAAAGCAGTTTTAATAAATTCCAAACACCTCAAATATCCAAAAAAATTATTTTTTCTACAAAAAAAAAGCGCTTTTGGCTTTAAAACGGCTAGATCAAACAGGCTCTTACTCTGTGGTACATAAACATGCATTTCTTAAATTTTGAGCAATCAAAGATTAACTAATTAAGCAAATAAAGTAACAAAAAGTTCTTATAAACTAGTTAATATAAGTTCCTTCTCTATTTTATTGCCTACAAATTGTGCTATGTATGATGTGAAATTGTGCATTACTCGGTCTAAATTTGTAGCAATAAGGCAATGGATAGTGGTGAGATCAGAAAACTCATCGCTACTTGTATTAACTAAGAAGAATTGAAGAAAATGAGTTTGAAGAACAAACTCAAGGTTAATATCGAGTCAATCCTCGTTACACGTATGTAGACTGTTAAATGTATGTGGACAAAATATTTGATAAATTTCTCCAATTTTTTAAAGATGCCAAATAAGGATGATACATTAATCTAAAATCATAACGTTGAGTTGGGGTTAGATACGCATACCGTTAATCTCCATTGATTCAACAGCGGTAGCAGTCAACGATTAGGCCAGGACATTCTAGGGTTTTTTATATCTAGGGAAAGGGTGGGTGGACTTTATTTATGGAGAATGCCTATCCATCATTGACCAATAGTTATTGGGCGCAGCTTATTCACACACATAACAATTTAAAATTATATCTTTTAATAATTCACCACTTAAGCCACGTCACTATCCTTACAGATTATAACTAATTAACACAAGTCCAAATTTCAGCAAGTTGATCTAAGAATAAGGATCCGAAAGGGTGAAGATTCAACTTAGTATTTAAGGTATTAATTTCCTACACTACTCTTGTTATTATTATACAAAAATTTGGAGTAATTTGACCCATGATATCTTGAATTTCGTAGTCTAAATTGAGAAATTTAATCTTAGGTTCAAAAAGGGAAAATTGGGCGATTAGAATTGTTACACTTTGGAAGTTTCGCGTCGTTTGCACTATAAGTAAACTAATGCAAGCCTAAAGTGGATATGAAGCCCTTACAAGGTTAAGGATGGTATTTAATAATTTTAAGTGAGTACCTTAAGGTTTCGGAGTTAAATGAACTTGTGGAAGTAAGTTCGTTGAGGGATTGGAAATTTGAGTTATGTTTTGGGAAGATTTCGTGTCATTTGAGTTATACATTGCTTAGCATTACCTTGAGGGGGAGTTATAGGAATCCTTAGATGGTTAATGAAATTTTATACAAGTGCCAAGAAGGTTCCATAAGGATTGGAGGTCAAACGAATCGAAAAGAACGCATTTTCGCAAAATTGGAAATTTGAGGCAATATGCGGCCGCATACTTAGTATGCCGTGTAGCATATTGGCCGCAAACTCCCAAAAATTGGGGGCCTCACTTCCCAACATCTTCCTCAAGGAGAGGAGGCAAGATGCGGCCGCATACTAAGTATGTGGTGCCGTATCTCCACCGCATATTGAAGCAGGAGGAACGATTTAAAACCCCCTTTAAGTTCCAAAAGATCCCATTTTTCATATCCACCTCCCACACTTATCTCCCCGCATTATAAGAGAGTTCTTGAGAGTTCCTGAAGGTTCTACAACATTTCAAAACCCACCACACCATTAAAAGAGAAGATCAAACATCAAAACCTCAAGATAATTCATGGAAGATGATTGTTCTTGCTTCTCTTCAATGTTGTGATGAACTTGATTTTGGGAGAAGTTGTGTAACGACCCGTTTGGTCGTTATAGTTCTTTCGGCATTTTCACCCATTTTCGAGCATTGATTAGCTCGCTTTTGACCCGAGGGGACCGCTGATACGCTTCCCGGGGTGCCTAGCCGAATTCGAGCAACTTTGGTGAAAATATAGGTTTAAAGTGAAAGATGGTTAACCTAAAGTTGACTTTGGGCAAACGGTCCTTTTTTGAAATTTCGTCAATTCCGAGAGGTCCGGATGGTCGTTTAGAACCTGTATGAGTATTTGGTTCAGTTCCCAATGCATTCGGATGCATTTCGGGACTTGGAATGAGAAATTAGAATTAAGGCATTGGGGGTTGACTCGGCTAACGAGGCCTCCGTTGGAAATTTCGAGACCACGAGCGCGTTCGCAGTGTAATTTTGTGTGGGTCTGTGTGTTTGGTTTGTGAGCAGATGGCCTCGGGAATAACCGGGATTTCGATTGGAGATTTAGAAAATTCAGGGATTTCTGGTGTCTGGTGCCCGCAATGGCGACACCAGAGCATCCCCAGCGGCACCATAGTGGCGGTGACATGACCGCTGGGGCGGCCACGTGTAATGTTGGCCCTACCACTGTGGCCACATCCTAGCCGCCGTAGCGGCGCCGCCGCTGCGATCTCTACCGCCGTGGCGGTGACGGGCAGTTAATTTTCATTAAATGTGTCTTAAATAAGTCCTAGACCCTCATTATTTCTTGTCTCGATATTTGAGCATGGAAAAACTGTTCTTGGAGATAATTTGAAGAAATCTTTGGAGGTAAAACTTGCCTAATCCTTTACCCTTCCTTAATCACAATCATCTTAGATTTCACCTTCACTTTAACAATCCCTTAGAGATGAATTTGAGAGAGGGTTTTGGAAGAACATTTCCCTAGATTATTAATGATAAATTGAATATGGCTATGCTAAAACTTGATGAATCTAAGCGTATCAATCACGTATCTTCCACTTTTAACATTGAATTTCGGATTTGGAGATTTAGGGTTTATACCTAATTTGGGGGGTTTTGCTTGAAATCACATTTAGGCCAATCCTTGAGTTAAATCAACAATTAGTGGTTGGGTTATGATCACCTAGTACTTAATTTGGTATTTTGCCCCCTAATTTCCCGTTTTGCCCTTGTGGGCCCATTTCCCCAAATTCTAGAGTTAAAGTTGACCTAATTGATATCATAGCAATTTTAGTATCATTCTTCATGATTTCTAATATAGAATTTGATTATGCTTAGACTACTTTGGTTCTGAGCTTCAGAGGAAGGGCAGGGCAAAAGAGTGACTTGTTGGTGTTGCGGTTCGGCAGTCCAGGTAAGTTATGGTTTACCTTTGGTGAGACTTCGTATAGTGAATCACATATTTGGCTTGATGCCATGTGTAGTTGGTAGATATCAAGTGCTATCTTGTCGTCTTGATTTGGATAGAGTTGACATACCCATTGTTGGTATTTGTACTTGATATATGTTGGCGTACCCACTAATGGTACTTGACTTGATATATGTTGGCATACCCACTATTGGTATTGTGATGTGATACGTTGTTGGCAAGCCTCGTTGTGGTACTTGGGATATTGAACCTGATTGTTGATGATTGACATATGCATTGCATGCATCCTCTCATATTCATGCGTACGGCCGATGCCGGTGATACGATCCGTATCGTTGATTCGAGCGAAACCGATATTTGATAAACTCTTTTACTTGAGTGATTGTGAAAAGGCCGATGACCAAGGATCCATTCGGGAATCATTGATTATATGAAACTGATATTTGATGAACTCCTTTACTTGAGTGATTGTGAGAAGGCCGATGTCCGAGGTTCAACTCCAGAATCGTTGATCTGTGTGAAACTGATATTTGACGGACTCTTTTATTTGAGTGACTATGAGGAGGATGATGTCCGATGAGCTATTTCGGGCATCGTTGTTGCATGGCCGATTCCGATGTTATCCCGAAATCGTTGTTAGTGCATGGACTCGCAGGATCCCCTGTGGTAGTGCGGTGAGACTCCCCCGCGAGCATTAGCCGGGGTGTTCCGTCCGTCCGTTCCCAAGAAGATCCGGGACCGGTGGCACTTAGACTTCGCGAGTCACGCTGGATTGTGTTACCGAGAAGTCGATATTTCCGTCCGGAGTATATGTGTACACCTCATTTGCATGGCATGGCATCGCATTCATACCATTATTGCACTGCATTGCATTATGACTTGATTGAGATGTTGTGACGATTGGATTATGATGATTCTGTTGTGATGATTGGATTGGATCGGATATACTCAGACTTATCATATTTGGGTTTAGATGCTTACATAGGCGATGATGGATACTCGGTCGCGATTATATTGTCTCATGCTTGGTTGGTTTATTTGCTTATCTGCTTTATTTTCTAAATTGTGTTAACTATACTTGGTCGGCCGATGATGCCTACCAGTACTGTTGTTTGTACTGACCTACACTTGCTGCATTCTCTTATGAATGCAGAGTACTAGGTCGGATCTACTTCTCTGACCCGTGGTTGATCGACTCTTCAACTTCCATTCGAGTTTTCAGGGTGAGCATGGCGTCCGCTGACCTTGAAGACTTTCTTATTACATGTATTACTTTCATTCCAGAGACATAGATATTATGTATTAGTACTTCCAGATTGTATTATTGTCCCTAGATGCTTTCGTATTATTCGGTACTAGACCACGGGGTATTTCTCGTTTTCCGCACTTTTTACTACTATCGATCTATATATATCATGAGACTTACGTATTTATTGATTTCCGTTACTTAACTTTCTTCAAATTAGGTATTAGTTCATTGTTGGGATAAGGGTTCGCTTACCGAGGTGAGAAGGTAAGTGTCCGCACGGCCTAAGCAAAATGGGTCGTGACAAGTTGGTATCAGAGCCCTAGGTTACCCGATCTTAATACAAGAGCGTGTCTAGTAGAGTCTCGTGGATCGGTACGATGAGCTCCATACTTATTGATGTGCCGTGAAATTATGGCACATTCGATACTTTTTGGCTATAAGTTTTACTTGTTTTTGAGCAAGTCTAGGTCGTTTTTGATGTGTTTGTGACATGTTGCGTGTGTTTTCATCGTGATTCGAGAGCAAGTCGTGAAAATGGAGTGAAAAAGATGTTCAAAGAGAAATTTATCGAAGACTGCAGTTATACGGATAAGATACGGACCGTAGAATATTCACGGTCCGTAAATCCCATCGTACATGCTTAACAAACGAGTCTTTGGATGAAGCGAATGTCCGAGTAAGTACGGACCGTATAATATTTACGGTCCGTAAAATCCACCGTATATTGGTTCCGTAAGGAGTTGTTAAGACAAAGAGATTTACGGGCAAGTTACACGGACCGTATAATATTTACGTCCGTGAAAATTGATCGTACATCGGACCACCGGAGAGATTTCACGGAAAGCATCCATTGATTCTACGGACCGTATAAAAGTACGGTCCGTACATCGTCCGTCGAGGGCAATTTTGTCAGTCCAATTTTGCACGGCTTTGACTCTTATAAATACCTGATTTTAGGTTTCCTGCATTATTATTCAATACAGAACTCAGTTTTCTTTTCCCTTAGTATTAGCACTCATATTTTGGAAGTCTTTTGGAGATTACAAACAATTAGAATTCAATTCTCCTAAATTCCAAGCAATCAATTGTAAGCATTATGTTTTTATTCGCTTATTGTTCTTCTCCTTTATGAGTAGCTAATTTCCCTTACTAGGGTTGTGAACCCAATTGATGGGTGTTTTGTGATTGAGTTGTGATTGATATACACATAATGGGTTATTAGGGTTTGTTTATTCTTCATTCTTCATTCATAATTGATGGTTGCAAACATTGATTAAAGCCAAAAACCTTAATTTATTTGGGAAAATAATTAGGGTTGGTAAAAATAAACAACAAGAACTCAAAGCTTTAAACTTTGTTTAATAAATTCACTTAGGAATAAGAAGAATTTACTTGGCATGAATAATCGTTCTTCATAGCTACTTATATTTGGGGAAAATCATAGAAAGAAATAATCTTTATTAATTGGGAAATAGTAGAGATTCACGTAGGGATTAAGTGCATTCATATAATGATCCATTAGACGTATATCAAGATCAATGCCCATGATCATACACTCTATCTAACGGGACACAACCTTTGTTTCTTTTACCTACATTCACAACC
>NC_081348.1:53242997-53248876 GCF_029784015.1 Lycium ferocissimum | reverse complement strand
GGGCCCCTTTATCGAGACGTGATTTTCCCCGGGAGCATGTGTACACCTCATTTGCATGGCATGGCATCGCATTCATACCATTTTTGCACTGCATTGCATTATGACTTAATTGAGATGTTGTGACGATTGGATTGTGATGATTCTGTTGTGATGATTGGATTGGATCGGATATACTCAGACTTATCATATTTGGGTTTAGATGCTTTACATGGCGATGATGGATACTGAACCAAAGCGATTATATTGTCTCATGCTTGGTTGGTTTATTTGCTTTTCTGCTTTATTTTCTAAATTGTGTTAACTATACTTGGTCGGCCGATGATGCCTACCAGTACTATTGTTTGTACTAAACTACACTTGCTGCATTCTCTTATGAATGCAAAGTACCAGGTCGGATCTACTTCTCTGACCCGTGGCTGATTGACTCTTCAACTTCCACTCGAGTTTCCAGGGTAAGCATGGCGTCCGCTGACCTTGAAGACTTTCCTATTACATGTCTTACTTTCATTCTAGAGACATAGATATTATGTATTAGTACTTCCAGATTGCATTATTCTCCCTAGATGCGCTTGTATTATTCAAACTAGACCCCCGGTGGTATTCTTGTCTTAGCACTTTTTACTACTATCGATCTATATATATCATGAGACTTACGTATTTATTGATTTTCGCTACTTAACTTTCTTCAAATTTTGTATTAGTTCATTGTTGGGATAAGGGTTCGCTTACCGAGGTGGAAAGGTAAGTGCCAGCACGGCCTAAGCAAAATGGGTAGTGACAAGTTGAGTGAGGTGAAGTTCTTCTATTATATGTATGTTCTCCATCTTATTTATATGATTGAGTTGGTTTAAAGGTTTAGTAACTCTTGGAAAGAAAAATAATCAAAGTGGAGATGTCACAAAGTATTAAATTGAAGTCGATGACTATTAGGTGAATTTGAAAGGAGATTTTGGATTGAGTTAAGGTTAATTTGAATATAATTCCTTGACTATGGTATTGTTGATATTATTATTGTTGTTTGGGAATTGTTTTGGAATTTTGTGGAAGTTGATAAAATTGGGGAAGCGCTGCCCAAATTTTGCTATGTCGTTAATTACACTAGTTGAACTTAAGAGTGTTTTCAAGACTTAACCTTAGTATGAATCCTCTTGAATGTAGATTTGTGAGCTTGGAAGGAGAACGTTAAGTAGTTAAGGAGATGTAAAGGTATGTTAAGGCTAATCCTTTCTTTCTTAACGCATGATTCCTTTGTTGTGAACCTACACATGATATCCATAATATCTCTATTCCTAGAAATGCTAGAAGCTCATGATTCTCAAGGTTCTGATGATATTGTTGATAAATGTTCTCCATGATAATGATGATGATGATTCCATTTCTAGAGATACCAAAGCTTATAGTTCTTGATGTTCTCATGATATTATTGAGCTTTTTCCATGATATTGGTTTTATTCATTGTTGTTAATCTCATCTTATGGTAGTTGTTCTTTCAAGGTGAGATATAGCGATGATGATGATTCCATAATAGAAATCGGAGGTTTACCGACCTTACGTCACTCCGATAGAGTTGTAACGTTTTATTTGGGCTCTCATGCATGCTTTATATATATGTATGTATTTTCTCACACCGCGATGTGCTATATTCGGCTAAGCAGGCACATAGATGTGTACACCATTGCAGTGGGCAGGTTATGATGATACCTTGGACGCGGGATGCCCCGGACGCGGGATGATATGATATATGGATCGGGTTGCACGTTCCGCAACACTAACACTTATATTATATATGTATGTATGAAAATGTTTTTTTTTAAAAGGCTAAGCATGCATGACATCCGCCTTAAGAGGCCATCAGATGTACAGGTTATTTCTCCTATATCATGTTTCTTTCCTATTTTTCATTATGTTGTTACTCATGCCTTACATACTCAGTACATTATTCGTACTGATGTCCGTTTTATTTATGGACGCTGCGTTCATGCCGCAGGTAGACAGGGAGACGGACCAGACCCCTAGGTTGCTTCATCAGCGTTTGTACAGGAGCGCTCCATTTGTTCTAGAGCTACAATTCAGCTGGTACTATTCTTTTGTGTATATATGGGCATGGCGGGGTCCTGTCCCGTGTTTATGATGTCATGTACTCCATGTAGAGCCTCGTAGACAGATGTATATAGTTAGAAGCTCCATAACCTTATCGATTTATATTTTATATATCATTTTTGGCAGCCTTGTCGGCTTGTACATATGGGCATAGTTGATGATGTTTATATAGACGTGCATATATTTAATGAACTTGTGTCTCTTCAGTTTGTGGTAATTATGAGTTAGCCATGTGGCTCACCTAGATGTGATTATGAGAAGTATGTCGAGAGGTGCTCGGTAGATTAGCTCCGGGTGCCCGTCATGGCCCTCCGGTTGGGTCGTGACAAGAATAGCCGTCTAAGTCAAAGTTGGATTTTTACAATTGATTTATAATTTTATATTCCTTTGCTAATAGGTAATACGATGATGAAATTTATTTGGGGGTTCTTACCGTTGACCCGAGGGTTGACTTATGGGTTTAGTTTTGTTGACTTTGATTTCAGAGCACTCTAAAAATACGGGATCTAGTCTAATACATATAATGGACTTCTATAAACACATAATTTGTTTAGATTGGGAGTCTTTGAGTAAGGAAACCAACGAGTGAAGATACGATTTTGGGTCAAGTTTGATCAGGAGGTAAGTGAGACCTTAACTTCTTGTTTTGCTTGCTTTTCAATAAAAACACGATATTTGAATTGTTTGATGTTTTTAAACTCATCTATTTCATGTGTGGACGAGTATGAGCTAGATAACTACTTTAAAGTATTTGGTATTGACCACAAGGCCTTAACTTTGTATATTCTACAAGGCCTTAACTTTGTATATTCATATTGTTTCGTGATACTTTTAAAAGTTATTGATATTCAACATGTCTACTTAGCAAAGTTGATTGATTATTGAGCATGTTTATTTTTTTTTTTTTAATATTTGAGCATATGTTTTTAGCAACACCTCATATGTTAGATATCTATTTTATCGACTATAGTACGTGTATGATATATGCATTGTATTATTTGTGGGACGTACAATGTTGAGATAACAACCTCGAGCTCCTTCTTTTAGATGGGCGCATTATGCCACTTACCTGATAATGACTCACAATACTGAGCGGAAGAACTTGCATTAGTATCTCAATTTCAATTCAAATATGGACTTGATTCTTATGAAGTAAGATAGGTAGTTAGTGCATTGTGCCTGGCGAATCAGATATGCAACTAATGTATTGAAGATGGATAAGACATGTAGGCTAAGGAACCTAATTCTCAGTAGCAGTTATTTACTAGCAACAACTGGATGTTTATCTATTTAGCAACATTTTAGTAGTTTGAGCTTATATGTGTATCTTGCTTTGATATTGTGATTCGTTGCTTGCTTTATATAGTTTTATACTAGTGTTTTAAAGGGCGTTTTCTGGGAGGGGAATTATGTAAAATAAAATTTCTATTTTGTTTTCAGTCAAAACTTTTTAATTATATTATTTGGGCATATGTAACGACCCGCTAGGTCGTTTTGTGCACTAGGACTCTTTTTCCTGAAAGGCCCTTCTGTCAATTTAAATGAGAATTTTTAGCTATTGGTTTAACTACAATTATTTAATTGACGGGTAATTTTTTAGAAGATATTTATATAATGTGTGTGAAGAGTTTATTTATGGAAATATTAAGTATAAGTGGCAAATAAAGGTATAAGTTGGTAAATAAAGTATTTGATAGAGTGGATAAATTTGAAATACACAAAGTGGCTAAGTGAATTTAGAAAACTATTTTGATAAATTATTAGGACAGTCCCACTTCTCATGACCCATACATCTTAGTGGGTTAGGTTTCAAAATAATACGTTGCTTATGGCAAGTAAAAGAAAAGGAAAAGAGAAACAATTTACACAACAATGGACGACAACTGAAGGGATTGCCATCAGGTGATTTTATTTACATTTGCTTCTTGGTGTTTACTTAAATATTTAATGATTAGTCAATCATGGTGCCAATGATAAGATATGATGATGTGAAGGTGAGATGAAATAAGATCTCAATGAGACCAATTTACCGGTGCAGTTCTTGCTAATTTTTGAGAGTTAGTGGATGGCAAATTGAGGATAAAATGATGACAAAATGATAAGAGTAATGATGAAGTAGTCATTCGGCATAAATGATAGAATAGGTGTATGGTGATGGTTTCTACGTTTTGCTAGTTGGAACTTACTGTTCGCATCTTAGCTTCAGATTTTCAAATTTCTCTTATTTTTTTCATGTGCAACTTCAATTTTGACATAGGGAAAAGGGTCAAATTTACCGTCCAAATATGATTTATAGTTTAAATTTGCCCTCCGTTAAAATTTGGGATCAAATTTGCCCTCCCCGTTAGTATACTTGATAAATTTGCCCTTATATGGATGGAAGTGTGACTTTGACTCCACAACACAAAAAAATTAGCCAAGTCAGATCCACGTCGGATCCACGTAGGATCCCATACCCAACTTAATTAACCCATAACCTGTCACGACCCAACCCCGTAGGCCGTGACTAGTGCCCGAGCTGGGCACCCAAACACATTCATTTACTAGAATCGCATACGTATCACTTATACATAAACAAACATCGGACGTTGTCTCAAATCGTCGCAACACAAACATATATATATCACGGAAGCATACAGGCTGTCATATGGCAACGTCCCAAATATATATATACAAACGCAAGCGCCGACAAGGTCGCCCGGCGAATGGGACCGCCCACGACATATACCATACGAACACAACCCAAACGGAAATATTCACAACCCACATACATGTCGACAGACCTCTAAATAGAACAACAGAATCATATGACGGGACAGGGCCCCGCCATACCCCTGAACAAATATATACATATGCAACGGAAGAGTACATATACCAAAATATAGGCTCCCGAACAAAGGGAGCACTCCAAACGACGAGAATAGGTGTCCTAGGGTGGCGGATCACCGAAATGGACGTACGCCACCACGGGCATGAAACGCGGCCCGAAGAAAGCGGGGTCGATTTTAATATGTAATTTATGGCATGCAAAACGTAAATACGATAAAAATGTAATCATAATCGAAACGAATACGTAAAGTAAGTGAAATATTCAAAATACCAAAACGTTTACTTTAAAACACAAATCATGCATGGGGCTCAAAGAATATGGTCGCCCACCCGTCATTGGCGCCGCTAACACGGCCCATGGGGTCACCGAGAAGGTTTCAAATCTCCGTAACCCGACATATCTCCATAACACATCATAACACCATAATCACGATAACACCAAAGTTATAAAAGGGTCCCGACCTCTAACGAGGGCTTTCGGTGAACCGTAACACAAGATAACACGAGAATATAACATAGTGCGCACGGCCGACATAACCGGCCGGGACTCGGCCGAAAGATACAACGAGAATGCACGAGCGAGTCGTGAGTAACCATATGCATAAAAATCATTATTACGTACTCAATACATAAGTACGTAATCAACACTCGGGGGTCGGGTGATAGTTAGACCCAATTCTGTCACAAAGTTACTGGAACTATACAAAGGAAAGTCGCGGGACCCACGGACGAGCATCAACCCGATCCGAGTCCGCCTATGGAGGACATAGTCATAATACGCTACGGTAATCTCCTACGAGCATATCGAGGCGATCCGGTTCACGAAAGTTACGGCCATTTTTAGACGTAGAATCTTTAGAAAACAAAATCTTTATGCAACATTTGAAATCCAATATTACCAAAGACATAGGAACCATTTTTACATTAAGAAGGCCGACATTAAAAAGGTT
>NC_081348.1:53230122-53242897 GCF_029784015.1 Lycium ferocissimum | reverse complement strand
GATGTCGATGGTTGTCCCGAAATCGAGGTTGTGCGTAGCTATTGCCGAGGTTTTTGTGGAATCTTGAGGTAGCGGTTGCCGAGGTTTGTGCCGGAGTGCATGGACTTCGTGGGTCCCCCATAGGTTATGCTACCCAGATATGATGTTCCATCATCGGAGTACATGTATACACAGCATTGCATTGCATTCACATTCCATACATTATTGCATTACATTGCACCGTGGCTTCTATTGTGATATTCTTGTGATGTATTTGTGATATACGATTTTGGACTGAGTATTTGAGACTTGACACAATTGGGATTAGATCCTATAACATAGGTGATGACGTGTACTTGATGTCTGACTTGTGTTTGACATATATCTTGTTAATTTACCAGTTTATCTTACTTTATTGCCTTGATATGTGATAGCTAAACTTAGTCAGCCTATGATAGCACTTGTTGCATTCTTTTATGAATGTAGAGTTCCAGATAGTATCGACCTCTGATTCTTATGGCTGATCGCGGTGCGAGCGTTGCTGCTGAGAGTCTTACAGGGTGAGCACGAGGACATCCGCCGCCTTGGATATTTTTCCTTTATCTATGTCTTATTTCATATTCCAAGACATATTCAGACTTGATGTATTTTGTTACTTTTAGACTTGTAGTATCTAGTTAATTACTCTTGTATGACTAGACAGATTTCTAGGGAGTTTCGATGTATTCCGCATATTCTATCTATTATTATGTCAGACTTACGTGATTTTTATCTCTTCCGCTTGTTCATTTGCTTATTTATGACTTTGCAATTGTTGGAATAAGGTTTCACCTACCGAGGCGGGTAAGGTAGGTGCCCGCGCGATTTAGCTAAATTAGGTCATGACAGCCATGATTTGAGAGTTTGTATCGTATTCGAGTCATTATGTATGTGGTCAGAATGCCAAAACATGTGGGCATTAGATGTTATGTGCTATGTGTAGATTTGATTGTTGTTATATTTGGCATCTTAAGAAACCTCGTACATTTGAAATAACATGTTAATGAATTGTCAGCTATAAAGTCTGATTTGTTGTTGTTGACGTTGAACCTTTGGCATATTAAGTCCAGATTTGAGATGATGTTTGTTTTATATGTTATATCATGCACTTGCATATAGTTGGCTCAAGCTGCACGCCTGCAATGGATTATATTTCGTTGGCTCGGGTTGCACGCCTGCAACAGATTTTATATGGTTGGCTCGAGTTGCACTCCTGCAACAAATTGTATATGTTGGTTGGCTCAGTTTGCATGCCTGCAATAGGTATATGGACCTCGCGAGTCCCCCGTGGGTCACAAACTCCCAAAGATTACTGAGGAGTGTCGTGTATATACAGGTTTGGAGCACTTATTTGAGACATGTCATTATATTGTCATTGTATAGCATCATTATTCTCTCTTTGCTGAATAATTGTGTTGTTGCTCCTAATTGACTAATTGAGTTATTTGCCTTACCTAACTATTTACTATTCTTATCAACTGTTGACTTGGCCTAAATAAGAAATGAACAATCCTAATACAGATGAATAAAGGTTTCTTGGATAAGATGAGATGATAATGGTGTAATTGGTCTTTTCTTAATTACGTCGTCACTATTTCTTATGTTGTCGGTCTATGAGGTATACTGGGTACATATGATTTCGTACTCTTACTACACTTGCTGCGCTCTTTTGTAGTGCAGATTCGATTTCGAGCACGAGCGCATCTTGTGGATCTTTCTGAGTCCGAGCTTGGAGATTCCGAGTTGTGGTGAGCTGCTTAGATGTTCCGCGGCCCATATCTCCCTCTATCTTTAATTTATTATGTCACTTTACCATTCAGACAGTGTATTTACATTCAGACTTGTAACGACCCTTCCGGTCGTTATGGAAAATATAGGATCACCCACCAAATAGAACCTTTCCAAGGGTAGAACGAGCTAATAGAAACTCGATTATGTAAGCCTAAGAGCTGAAACTTGACTTGTTGTGGTCGTTGTCTGATTTTATCGAGTCCGTCGGGGGTGACGTAGAGAATTAGAACTCCGTTGGGAATTCTGTAGCCACGGGTAGATTCGTATGACGTCTTTATGTATATGTGCATGTTTTGTTTGTATTTTTTGAGGCCTCAAATGAAATGTTAGGTGATGGGGGAAAAACTGGACAAAAAGTCAAGCTCACTGCCCAAATGGGGCCACTATGGCGGTGGCAGTACCGCTACGGCTGTATCGCTATAGCGGTGGGTAGACCGCTGCCAGCGGCCATCCATTTTCTCGGTGGCCGCTGTGGCGGGCAGTTGGTCGCTACGGCGATACCGCCATAGCGATAGATGGACCGCCATAGCGGTGATACGGATTCCCTTGGTCCGCTATAGCGGGACCGCTGCTGACGATGAAATGACGCTCGTAACGGTCGACGAAAAACAGTAGCCCGGTTTTGTAACACTTAGTCTCCCATTCTTAATTCATAAAACACCAACACAGTTCCCAATAAGCACCCAAGGTGAAATTCCAAGCTAGGGCAAAAAACTCTTGAGAGGTAAGTCTCATCTATCCCTTTCTATCATTCCATTTCTCCTTCATGATTGTCATCCCCTTTGTGGGTCTTTAATGGTGGAATTGTAATAGAAACCCTAGAAATTTATAAACCTTCTAAACTTGATGGGTTATGATAATTATCACTTATTTATCCTGTAATGGCTTGGATTAACTCCTCCTAATCATGAATTAAGTCCTTAGAACCATATACTAAGCGAATTGAGAATTAGGGTTCTAATAAAAATGAAAACTTTGTCCTAAAATCTATTTGAAAAAAGTAAAATTGATTAGAAAACCCATGAATTGAAGGTTAACGATTGTAGAGATAGAAGTTATGATAAATTCACTATTAAAGGACGGTTTCATAGATTGAAAAAGGGAGAAGTAAGTGGGTCTTCTTCCCCAAATTGTTGTTCTTGTTTAAATATATGGTTTGTTGCTAACTTGGCATCATATTGTTAGACTTTGACCATTATGAGGCTCTTCGAAAATATAAGACTCGTGTGGAGTAGTTCGTGGCTCCTGTTCTGCATTCGAAGTAGGTTACGACTTACTTTAGTTAGACTTTGATTAGCGAAACGTATATATTGCGTAGAATTGACGGGAGAAAGCATGATTAGGTCTTCGGACATGGCGTTTTGGTTGGATATTAGCTAGGTTGGTATGACTTCTGATTTTGTGGGCTCGTCGCCATTACTTTATGTACTGAAATATGAGTTGTAGGTGTATTCATACTGTGGTGATTCGGGATGGATTTCCATTAGGTTGATTGTTATTGATGGTGACTCGTTGCCCTGTTATCGTGATTATACTTATTACCTAAATTGTCGTGATATATTTAGTTCTCTCTTATTGTGACACAAATCATCAGAGAAAGGAAGGATAATGAGTTAGACTGGATTTATTGTTGATGATAATATATAGAAAAATAGAGCATCTTGGTTGTACAACACTTAGTTGTGAGGCGTACTTGCTATATGTGGAGGTAAAGAGGGACATAGACTCTTATGTTGAGTGAGACGGTTTGTATGATCCATTTCATGGTTGAGTTGATCTAAGTCTTGATATGACTTGTGGCTTGTGACTTGTACCTTCACTGTTGCTTTATTGGTTTGCATTGATTTACTATGTTTACACTCATTTATGCATTCATACACTCATACATGATGGAAATGGTTCAGTAAGGATTCATGAAAGACTTGTGGCAGTATGCCTTATATTTGACATTGATATTGCAAATTGTTCATAGTCCATACATACTAATGAACTGGAATACGCAGAGACATACATTGTGATGTGAAATTAGTGAAGAAGTTAATATAATCTTCTTGTCGAACTTGTGATACTATTTGATGCTAGTTGTGAGCTCGTGGTCGGAGGTTCGTTCCGGAAACGAGTGGTGTGTGTATATATATATATATATGAAAAGGCATAAATGTGACCTAGATTATGGGCTCGTGGTCTGAGGTCCGTTTCGAAAATGAGAGGTACTCGATATGGCCCGCGTCCGAGGTTCTTTTCGGAGGGGAGGTTTATGCTCGGGTCCGAGGAGTATTCCGGAACGAGTGGTAATGGACACCATGGTCCCCTGCAGGTCATGACTACTGAGCAAATGCAATCAGTTAGCATGTATGTAGTGTTCGAGTGATTGGCCAGTGCATTGCATTGCACTGCACATCATCATATTTTCCTTTGCACATCATTACATTTTATTATGCGTTATTATATTCTTGTTTACTTCTGATTTTGCTATGGTTTGTTGAATGCGCATTGTGATATAAAGATGACCATTGGCTGAGTTAAGTTGTGGGTTAGTGACTCTACCTAGGGACGGAACTTGGGCCTGTGCTTATTAGGTGAGATTATTGAGACTAGACAGACTTGTGGTTTAGAAGCTCATCTTAGGCTGTGACTCTTTTATGGGATATTCTGTGACTTGGATTTGAGTATTAAGTGCCTATCTGTTTATCTTGTTGATTTTATACTTATATACGTGAACTAATCTTAGTCGGCCTATGATGCTTACCGGTATATAGTGTTTGTACTGATGCTACCTTGCTGCACCCTTTTTGAGTGCAGATTGTGTTCCAGAGACTTCATCCATGCTACATCTCTAGCTTGAAGCTAGTTTGCTCGATCAGATCCGAGGGTGAGCTTCTATCCATGCCATGCCACCTCAAGATCTCTCTTCCCATATGTCTACTTTCATTCCAGACATTATTATTATATTTGAGATATACTTCATTCTTTAGACATTGTTAGTTAGAGTCCTTGTACGATGACTTTCAGATCTTGGGGGTGTAATAGTTAAGACTTCCGCACTTATACTATTTATTAATTATGAATTGTCTTATTCATTTATTCACTCACATGTTCATTGATTGTTTTAGTATAAATGATTAAAGAAGTTAAAATTGGCTAGTGATTAAAGGGTTAACGGGTAAGGGTTCGCCTACTAGTAATAATAAAGTAGGTGCCCGCACGATCGGTAATTAGGGTTGTGACAAGACTATGTATTGACATTTCTAGACTTGTACATATTTTATAGTAACTCTTGTACTTGTGACACGGATCTTGGGTAGCGCTGTATTTTTTTGAATTATCTTATTATGAGACTTCGTTGGATATTCTTCAACTCTTCACTTTAAACTTAAGGTTATTGATTTTGGACTGTGTATTTGAGTTTGCCTAATGGTGGGATGGTTAGACTCCATCAGGGCCTCGATTTTGGGTTGCGACATCATAAATGCCATGTGTCTATATTTAATTCGTGATTTTTGCACATCATCTGGGTGTGTAGTATACACACTTTGTTTTTGACTCATTCTTTGGTGAGGTGTTTAATAGACACACTTTGAAGTTGGTTAGAGTGTCTAATAGGAACAAGATGTAGTTAAGGTGCTAAAATGAAAAATCGTGACAACTTGAAGGAGCTGCTAAATGTATTTGGCCTTTGTTTTATATGGTTCATAAGTTCTTGTTTCAAACTTTACGTTACTGATTTTCCGAATTAACTTGGATCAATTTCGTTCCTAAAGACCTCAAGTGAATAAATTTAACTGATTTTCCTAATAAAAGAATTTTAGGCTAAACGGTCTTTGTCATTTAATTTATGATAATTTATTTTCAAAGATAAAATTGGTTGTCAACTAATTTAGTCAGGATTTTTCTTTATGTTAAGAGAATCTAATGTGTATAGTATCTTAATTTACAACTATTAATAGAAAGTTTAGAAAGTTGGAAGGAGAGTAAATCTCATATTTATGTTTGTGCATTTTCGCGAGATATATCCAATTCTATGCATTTTATATGTATTGTATTATTTCGCTTTATTAAAAAATCAGAGAAATGATGAGTTTAAGGAATACAAATAGGATGTATAGTGACAAAATTTTAATTCAAAGCTATTGATACTTTTCGTTGATTAATACATAACAAAGATAAGGCACCATTCTAAAAAGCAGAAGGATTTTAGGTATTAAAACTTCTCTAAATGAATATTGCAAGGACAATAATTGAATTTTCTTCTACATTCAAATTTAAATAACGTGATATGTTAAGAAATTCAAGATAAGTCCTCCTTTCTACATGAAGATTATGTATAAATATTAAAAGAAAAAGCTTATTTGAACAAAAGATTTGTCAAGTAAGGTTTTAATTTTATTGAAGATATTTTAGCACTAATTATAATTGAGTGTTGCTGTTAAGTTAGTCTTTGATGGTTTATCTATACTTGGTGGTTATATAAATTATATTAATTTACGATGTTAAGTTATAAATTAATGTAAAAATATATATTAATTATTTACAATTTAATTAAGAGCGCATGTTGAGATATGAGTCAGTTAGGTTGGTGTAAATACCAGTGATAGTAAATTTTTACAGTCTTTGATTTCATAATTTTTTTTGTTTTGAGGTACATTACATAAGAAGCAAAATAACAGTTACCGTTTTATTAAAACAACTAGTTTTAGTGTACATGCGTTGCATGTGTCAATAAATTAAATTTAAAATTCAATATAAAAGGAAGATTTTGTTAAATAGCAATGAATGTTAAAATAGATACAACATTCATTTAAATTACAAAACAATATTATACATTGTTAGTTGATAAATTACGTGTAATGGGTATTTAGATTTTCCTTCTCTTTATTTTAAATACTAGTTATGTGAGGCCCGTGCTAAGCCCGGGCCCAAACTCAAGATATAAAAGCAGATATTTTAACTAAAGAAATATAATTTGTATTAGTACAAGTGTACAACAACAACAACAATAACCATATACCCATTGTAGTTCCACAAGTGGGTAGTTATATAAAAGCAAAATTTTCATTACTCCTTTAATATTTTAACTTCCATTTTGATGAAATTATTTAATTCAAATCAAATTTGGAACCGAGGGAATTATGACATATATAACTTATGTATCCTAATTTTAAAGTTATTTAGTTCTAAATAAATAATCTATACATAGTTAATGAACTTTTAAGACAAATACATAATTTAACTTGTGCAGCAGATGAAGCTGCTCCTCTCTTAATTAGGGATTAGGGGTTCGAACATGGATATGGAAAAAAATATTTGGAGGAAGCGCTCCCCCGAATAGGCGCGATGCAGTGCGAATTATCTGGATTAATTGGGCTCAAATGCGGATATCGAGCACCAATCGTAAAATCAAAGAACGTGAAAAATGAGGTAGGAGGTTCGATAGCTTTTGAAAAGTAGACTTTAAAAACAAAAACAAAAAAATTGACATAAATAAATAAGATTAGGACCTAAAAGTAATTAATTAAAAAGTTTTAAAAAAATTTGAAAATTATTGTAAGGACTACAAAAGTCCCAGGCTCGATAGCTTTTGAAAAGTAGACTTTAAAAACAAAAAAACAAAAAATTGACTTAAATAAATAAAATTAGGACATAAAAGTAATTAATGAAAAAGTTTTTAAAAATTTGGGAAATTATTGTGAGGACTACAAAAGTCCTCACATTCCCTCTTATATATAATAGTAATGTAATTTTGAGTTATAATTTTCACCAATGATATTATATACATGAGAAATAAATATGCTCAGCCCCATCGAAGTCCTGCTTCAGACATTTGGGTTGAAGTTATTCTTGACTGTCCCCAACTTCAGATTCAAGGTCCTAAATTTTAGTTCTATCAAATATAAATTATTAATTATAATTATAATTTTATCCAACACAAAATGCACTTACCAATAGTAAAAAAAGTCTATCAACATTTTATGTTAGAAATTTGTGTTGTTATTATAGTGCAAATATAAATAGATGGGTTATACACATCTTAAAGAATATTAGTCCGAACATAAATCCTTAAATCACATTCCACCATAATGATGAAATTTTATTTAATTTTTAAATATTATGTGCATTTTGACCATTTTGCCCCTGCCGGTTCATTTAAGAGACTAGGAGCGAATCTAGTGATAACTTAAAGATTCATAATTCTATAACAAAGGCATTTGATTGTATTTTGTGCATTTGGTTGAAAGCTTGTTTAATCCGTTAGGGGGTTGACTTTGTAAATTAGACCTTCGTTGGGGTTTCCGAGACCGCGGGTTAGTCTGTAGAGTGTTTTCACATATGTGTGCATGTCTAGTTTATGTGTGTAGGACCTCGGATCGATATTGGGATTTTGGGTGGAAACTTAGTGAAAAACCAGAGCTTACTGGTTCTGATGCGACCGCTGCAGTGGTCGGGACCTCTGCAGCGAGTTCGCCACGAATGGGCGTTGCCGCAGGACTTTGGGTTTTGGGGTTGGACAACCATAGAGGGATCGCTACGGCGAGGTTTCGACCTCTATGGAATTTCCGCTACAGCGAGACCGCTCCAGCGAAACTAGTGACGGCTGCAGCGGTTGACGGGAGGTAGAAACCCACTTTTTATATTACAAATTTCAAGTCTTTTGTCACATAACACCAAAAGCAGTTCCCAAGAAAGTAAGAGGCGATTTTCCTAAGGCTTGGGTTGGTTCTTCTTTGAGGGTAAGTCCTAACCTCTAAGTTGTTCATTCCTTTGCTTCTTTAAGTTTCCATAGTTAGTTCTAAGGTCCATTAATGTTGGCTGGAAGTCCTAGAACCCTAGAATCAATGAACCTTCAAATAAATTTTGAATTGTTGGTTTTGCTACCATTTATATTGTCTAGAAGTATAGATCATCACTTTCTAGGATGGGGAATTGATTAATTATGGTGAAAATTGTGTATTGAGACTTAGGGTTCCATCCAAAATGGAAACTTTGGTCTAAAATCTGTTTTGAAAAGGTTAAATTGATTAGAATCCTATAAATTGGAGGATTATGATTGTTGGGATTGAGGTTTTGATCAATTCACCATTAAATAATGATTTCACCCTTTTGAAAAGGGTAGGAGTAATTGGGCCTTCTTCCCCAATTGTTGTTCTTATTTTGAGTAGATGGTCTATTACTTACTTAGCGTTATATTGCTAGACTTTAAGCATTCCGAAGCATTGTGAAAGGGGAAAGCTCTAGCGGAGTAGCTTGCATTTGTCCCAGTTCTGCAGCTGAGGTAGGTTATGGTTTACTTGAGTTAGACTTTGGTTAGTTGATTGTATATATAATAGAATTGACGGGAGAAAGCATGATTAGGTCTTCGGACATGACGTCTGGTTGGATATTACTTAGGTTGGTATGATTGCTGATTATGTGGGCTTGTCGCCATTACTTTATGTACTGAAATCCAAGGTGTATTTGTTGTGATATGGGAAGGAAGGGGTTGACATATATACTCTTCTTGTTGATTGAGATGACTTATGCATTTATGCTGTTGTTGAGTTGATTTATCTGAGACTTGTTGTGACTTGTAGCATGGTGCCCTGTATTCTTGACATTGACTGATCATGTTTCATACTGAATGTTGAACTGGAAGTACGTTGCGATTCATCTTATGATAAGATAGAGAAATATATATATATATATATATATATATATATATATATATATATATATATATATATATATATATATTATATATATATATGTGACAGGGGGTGAAGATGTGGCCTAGTTTAAGGCACATTTGATAGAGGGGTGAGGATGTGACTTAGTTATGGGCTCATGATCCGAGGTTAGTTTCGAAGCGATAGGTACCCTACAGGTCATGACTATTGAGCTAAAATAGCCTTTAGCATGTGTGTACGGTTGAGATACTATCATTGGTTGCACTGTATTGCATTGGACATATCTTATTTGTGTGATGCATTGTTGATTTGTTTATAATTGACTTTTGATACGGTTGTGTTGTTGTGCCTATTTGCCTATTCTGTTGATTTTATGAAAGTATGCTTGATACTAATCTTAGTCTGCCTATGATATCTACCGGTACATAGTGTTTGTACTGATATTACCTTGCTGCACCCTTTTTGAGTGCAGATTGTGTGCCAGAGACTTCGTCCAGACCTCACATTTAGCTTGAGGCCATTTCCTGACCAGATCAGAGGGTGAGCTCCTATCCATGCCATGCCGCCTGAAGATCTTCCTTTATTGATGTCTATTTCCCTTCCAGACATTTATGATATTTATAGACAAATATTTATTCTTTAGACAGCTTTATGTTTTAGAGTCCTTGTACGATGACTTTCGAATTTTGGGGTTATAATAGTTAGGATTTTGCACTTTTATTTTATTATGGTATGACTAGACAGTTTTATAATTATATTCTTGCCATTGATTTATGATAAGTTGGTATTTTACCAACTTATCTCTTCTTTAATCTTAGATTTTCGCTATGTTTGATTGAGAAAATAGTGCATTAATGTCATTTATTTCCATTTTATATGTTTTACGTGATTTAGAAGTGATCGGGAAGAAACCAAGCGAAAACGAGGCAAAGAGGTGCTAAAATGAAGAAAATGAGAAAAGTGATTAGAAAGGCAAAGTATGGACAAATCTGCAAATCTGGGGTTATTTTCGTCATTTTTGAGTGGAAAAGTTGTGGAGCTACAAAAAGAAAGACTTGGAGAACATTATTTTAATCTTTGGCCATTTTCCAAGGTTAGGAGCAAGAACTACACCTAGGGTTTGAAGATTTGGAAGCACTCAATGAGATTTCTTTACCCATTTCTTCAGCTCTTGCTTTGTATTGTATATCTAAGTGTGTAGCATAATATTCCATCACTTGAATCTTGTTTATGAAAATATTCATTTCTTAAAGTTTGGATTGAAACTCTTATTTTGCTTATGTATTGAATGAATTTTTTTTTTGTCTAATGAAATGAGTTGATGTTTTTCTATTAACTCTTCAAGCTTAATGACTTTTAATGGTGGCCAACATTATTTGTGCCTAAATACTTTTCCTTTGCTTGAGAAAGAAAGTAAAAGTTAGGAAAAGAGTTAGATAGCAAGGATTTGGGGCTTTAAACCTCATCTAATAGCTTGAGCTAGAGATAAGAAAGCTAACTTGAAATAAAATGGGTGTTCACATTTTCTACATTCTAAGGCTTGAGAAATCTTAGTGTTGACATTTATCAATTTGGTCGAGAGACTTTTGATACACCTACGTAGCCCATGTTTAATTACATTTAGAACTCGCTCTTAGTTGTAAAATCGTAAAATACATTGGATCATTACTTGAGAGCAATTTCCCTGGTATCCATGCTTGTGGCCATTGATCATTTTACATACTTTCTAGTTAGTTTTTAAATCAAAAAACAAATATGAAAAAAGTGTTTGGCTTACTGTAGTCGGTGATAAATCCTTTACTTTCTTAATCGCCTTTCTATTGTTCTGTGGATTTGACCCCGACTCATAGTTGGGTAAATTATATTGCAACGACCGTGTACACTCTCTCTTTGAGGAATGAATTTGGACGTTATCAATTTTGGCGCCGTTGCTGGGGAACAATTTGGCGTATTTGAGTTAGTTTGGGATTTAAGCATACTTGCTTTGGCCCAAACTTGTGAATATTTTGTGCAGTTTTTTTTAAAATTTTTTTTTATAGTTTTTATAAATGACATCATATAATGAAAATTGGTCGGACGGTAGTTGTTCATACTTTTGATAACCCCTGTCCTTACTGTGGAGGACCACACTCATGGCAAAATTATTTGAATTCTCCGGGGTACGATTTTTGCGCATAATCTCAAACCTATGAGTGGAGTATTTGTGATAGGTGTGGTGGTCGAAATGGCCATTGGGCTGATTGTGGTTATTTTTCCTTCCCTTTCCCGAACCCCCACTATGACAATTCTACTTTTGATTTTGATGATGATAGGGCTATGGAAGTGGAAGAAGTCTCAAGTGCTCAAAATGAGAGGATAATGCTCATGATGGAGGCCATTCTTGAAAAAGAAGAAAAGTTTAACTTAGCACTCGAGGACTTGAGGCAACCACTTAATGACTTGAGGCAAACAATTGATTGCAATGACAAAGCTATTCACACCTTGGAGGATAAGATGAAATTATTGGTTGAGGCTCATAATGCTTACCAACTTAAGGATGTTGAAAGTACTCAAGAAAGTGTCGAGAACATGAATTTCTCAATCGGTGGATTTTTACAAGCTTTGAACGACTCTCACCATGAAAAATAACTTGAAAAAGTGCAAATTGTGAGCCAAGATTGGCTTATGAATCAAGCTCAACAACTGATGTCTTAGTGAAATTACGGCACATTCGATGCTAATTATTTAAACTTTTGTGACTCTTCAAGTACTTTTGGTGTTACTTTTCTTGTGTTTTTATCGTTTTGCAGGATAAGATGTTCGGAGAGTATAACGGAGAAAAACTGGCCAAGGATGAAGGAAAGCATGACCTACGGTTCGCAGGTCATACATGTGAGACGCAGATTGCACGCAAAAGTTGATAGTCATGTTGGACAAATTGGAAATTGGAAGCAATACCTGCGAGCAGTGCGATACACATATTATGCAGCATATGCTGTCACTTCGATGAAGAATGCACCACCTGTTAGGATTTAGCGTAACCTGCTGTTCGCAGATTGAACCTGCGACACCACTTGCGGCTCGCATGTGATGCACGCCGGGGTATTTTTGTCCAAAGATTGTGCACATTTTTGGGATGTTATAAATACACTCCTAGGGTTTTGCAAAAGGCATTCATTATTCTGTTCTTGTCTCTTAGTAGTAAAGCATTGAATATTGGTTGTTGAAGCTTTAAAAGAAGAATCTTCCACTTTTTGTTGTCTTCTTCCATAAAACTTTGTAAGCACTTATGAATACTTCATCTATTTTTATCATTTATTTAATGG
>NC_081348.1:53180862-53230022 GCF_029784015.1 Lycium ferocissimum | reverse complement strand
TTTTGATAAAATTGAGGTTTAAGAGACAACCTTTTAAAAATAACGGGGGAAATAAGGGGGGGGGGATAATGAACAAATTGGGACAAAAGGAAGAATTCAAGGAAACGGTTAACGTATTAGTGGGGGTGGGTACATACAAATGCAATTCCAAGAAGCTTGATCTTGATCTAGAAAACCTTGAGAAGCCTCCTGCAAAGCCCTCTATCATTGAGCCTCCCGCCTTGGAACTCAAACCTCTTCCTTCCATTTGATGTATGAATTCCTTGGACCAAACAACACTTTTCCCATGATAATATCCGCCCGGTTGACGGATGAGCAAAGAGAAAGACTACTGGTGATCTTGAGAAAGTACAAAAAGGCAATTGGGTAGTGTATTGCAGATATTCAAGGGATTCCTCCCTGAATTTGTACCCATAAAATTCAACTCGATGAAGATTGTGAACCCAGTGTTGAGCACCAAAGGATATTGAATCCTCCTATGCAAGAAGTGGTTAAAGCGGAAATCATCAAGTGGTTAGATGTCGGTGTTGTGTATCCGATAACGGATAGCCTTTGGGTTAGTCTGGTTCAATGTGTACCCAAAAAGGGTGGGATCACCGTCATTGCCCAATAAGAAAAATGAATTGATTCCAACTCGTGTGACGGTTCACATTTTTGCAGGCGGGGTTAACTCTCGAAAAAAGCTACTTCGAAATCATTGGTGCTCTTTCCGACTTTGTTTTAAATGAGTCGCCACCTAATTTTTAGGAAATTGGAAAAACCAGTTTTGGAGGGTTTATTCATACACCGTGAAAAATCCTTCTTAATTCGAAGTTCTAGGTAAGGGTTCTGGTGATCCCCTAGGGAAGGTGTTAGGCACCCTAGTATTAAGGATCCGTACTATACGGTTGATCTTCGAATTCCAATATCTGAGTATTTGCATGAACTATTTATTTGGTGTTTATTTCCCGCAAAAAAGTCTGTCATTTTTTGCATATCATTTTTTGGAAAAAAAGAATTGAATATATTCCCTTTACATATAAGGTATTTAGGTTCGGATTTATAATGTCTGGATACAATTAGTTCCTTTCATATATAAGGATAATATTAATTTTTTGTAAAGATAAAAAATCTTTTAAAAGTATGGAATAAATAAATTTGTTCATGCTTGACTCATACATCCCAAGTTAATACATAATACGTTTTTTAGAACGTCCTTATGTAAAACTTCATGTTTACAAATAGTTTACACGGATTTAATTCACAAGAGTCTGATTACAAAATCAACTAACTTTTGGTCTTGGAATTTATCTTTTAAACCAAATTATTTATAACATAACAATAACGTTTTTGACATGGGCTTTGGCCCAAGCTCCCATGTTCTTTTTCTAAAAACCGCTTAGGTCTCATTGGGTTTTGGCCCCAAATCTCATTTTTTTTCTTCCTTTAATTACTCGGCTCAGCCCAAAACATGTTTTCTCTTATCCCTTTCTGAAAAAATTGGTTAAGTTGGGCCTAAAAATATGATTTTTAGGTTGGGCCTTAGCCCTCAAAAACCTCAATCTTTCGTCTGAATTTAACCCAGAAAATATATGCGTTTTGATACAAATACACTACATATGCATAAATTTAGAAATCGTTTTCTGTCTGATTTTTTAGTCCAAAAGAAAGAACTTATTTCTGGCATTTTAAAAGCATATCATTTACGCACATTTCGAAACCTATTTTTTTTGCCTGGACTAAAAAGATCTTTTGAAAACTGAATTTACAACTAGGAAAAAACGTTCTTCTAGTTTAAAGAATGTCAAGCCTGGTTTTCTTTGCTTAGAAAAAATGATAACAATAAATATATATATATATATTTTAGTAAAATGAAACTAATCCTTTTCTAGCCATTTTTTATTCTTTTAGAAAACGTTTATATTAATCCAGGTTTTTGAAAAATCACATTGGGGGCCTAAGGTCGAACTAAACGGCATATGTACCGTTTACCTAAGATGCCTAGTCCAAACCATAAATGATTCCAATAATAATGTGAGTTTTGTTTTACAACATACAAATACAACACTTTAATCAATAAAGGAACTATCATAGTGAAATATCAGAAAAAAGAGGGATATGTTAGGGGTGTACCAAACCCCTAATGGACCATTTTTACTCATGGTTAGGGCTTCATGCCATTATCACCCATGACTGGGCCTTCAATAATATTAGCTTCCCTTTTTCTCTTCTTGGACTTAACAGTTTCTTTGAAAGAAAATTTCCTATTGGGCCTTTGTCCCAATAGGGTGGTTAGACTCCGGCCCGAATGGCCATGGCGGGGGGAAAGGAAAAAGGAACCAAATTAGTCTATGTTTGTTGAACCTATTACTAGCATAATTATATGCATATATACATATATATCCAATTTTATTACAAGTGCACAACTAAAGGACTTGATCATACACTATCAGCTACCGAAAACTTAACTCATACCATACCAAAGGAAAAGGTTGTCACCACCCTTATTCCCGACGCCGCACAAGTTCCAAGGGGTTTCACGAACCCTAAGCATGGTACGGATATCAGGGAGTGGCTAAACCTATCCACCAAACCACCTCAAACTCTCCAAACCAGTGTTGCCATAGTATACAACCAGAGCCCCAAAGTTGTGCACAAGCATCATCACATAGGAAGTAGTTTACATACAAGCAACATTAAAAGTAAGCTCAAAATCATGGCAAAGAAACTGAGGCAAGTATTATAATGCAATGATGTATAAAATAACATAATAGCTTCAAGGTACTTAGTCATATAGGTGATTCAAACAAACCATCCTCTTTTACTCATGTACACATGCTATTTATAACTGGCCTATTCTCTTATATACACATAGTATAATTATGATATACATATGTGATGTGTATACTAAGTGTATACCATATGTATATTCCTCTTCCTTTTCATTAACCTATACATATTCTGTGTATATCCACACCCTATGTGTTTAACTTTTAGCCTCATGATCATTTCATTCACTTAATTAATCCTTGTCCCTTAGAACAGTATCCAAATATATAAACTAAAGTTGATTCAAGGCTAATTTTATTCCTGTACTTATCAACTAAATGATTCACTAATTTCCCATGTTAACAGACCTCATAGTAGTAAGTTAGAACTGCTTAATGTAGTAGTAGAAACACAGTGGGGAGATTCAAATAAAGAGAAAAAATCCTATAACTTAGGATCACCAAAACATCGGTTAGAGCGCGAGTTAAGTCTAAAACTAGAACAACATTAATCAATTGTAGGCGAGCATAGTTCATATTCTCAGGAGAAACCACAGAAATGAACCTTTATCTTAATCAAGCAGTAGTGAGAGCATGTACACAACAAGATTTCATGTAAGTTGCCACTTGAAATAAAAGGAGAAAGGACCAGCTATGTATGTCATCAAGTCTCACGCGGAAAAAAGAATGGGATAAAGTTTAAACAATTCTTTGCAAACTCAGGGTTTTTAAACTCCTAACAGGACACTTATTGTCAACAGCCTTAAACTAGTTCATTTCTCTTTAAAAGAAAGCAAAGATCATCCTCTTCAAATAACCAGTTTCTTTTTCTTAACTTCCTAAGTTACCTTTAGACATTTAAACAAGCTAACTTTCCCACCCTTTCTATTTCCATCCTTTGGTAAAATGGTGAGATTCAAGGAAGACCAACGTACCCTCATGATAGGAATGCCCCCATGGTCCATAGGTTGTGTCATGACACCCCTCATTTGAAGGGTAGGTACTATGAGTCAAGCTAGGCTTGACTCTTCCCTGCCCTCTCTTTGAGATGTCTTGAAAAGACCACCCTATGCCAAGTGGTTCAGACTATTTCAAGAGTACTCACAACATCCTCAAACAACAACATTAAACCAATTTCAGCTTATCACTATTCATTTTTTAAACACAGACCCAATGTTTAATTATCTCATCCCCATAGTTCTAGACATGACAGGATTTTAAACACACCAACAACATAGAATTAAACCTTACTAGACAGAGTACAACTTTACCTTTTCAATAAAAATTTACACTACAAGGCACATTAAAGTCTAATGCAACATTTCAAGTTCAAGAATGAGGGTTCTCATCAACCTTAGGTTAACTAAATGCCCCTTTCCCAAATTCAAACTATGTCTAGTACACAACATAGACAGGTCCACACATAAATGTATCATACAGGTTTTTGAACATATTAATTCTAAAGAAAATAGGAAAGCAAGCAAGTTAAACTCTGAGAACACGGATCTACGCCCTGATGGATACCTTACCCATGCTAGAATCTAGTTAATAGCAGTTTTTAATCCCTTTAATTATGGCGGAAATGTATTTAATACCCTTACTTTTGCTTTAACTTGGTTTTAAATAGCATAAAGTCTCAAGGATCCCCCAAGGCATGATAAACTCTTCCTAACCAATCCTGAGATCTCTGTGAATCCCACAGTCATGAGAATAAGGTTTAGGAGGCAAGGAAACCTTAGGGTCCTGAAAAAGAAACAGGATAGGGTGAGGTCATCACCTCCCCATCCCTCTCCTGAGTCTTACTTTCAGTAAAAAGAGATCAAAGGACCCACTGGTCACTACCTCCAGTTCATGCCTAAGCTCACTTTTTACTCTCCCAAGGCAACCTCAACTCCCTACCTTATCCTCATGCCTAATGGCAATCACTAAGACCTTGTGGTCAGGACTAGTTTGACACTGCCCTTAAACCAAATTTCATCTAAACACCTAGTTGACCATATAAGTTAATAGTTTTAATCAACTCAGTCTATGGTCTCAACTATGCAACACTATTTTGAATTTCCTTTTAGACATTAACACTTTGAGAAGGTTTGAACATTTTAATCATTTAAACGCTTAAGTTCAGGCTGAGCACCAGCCTTTAGACTCAAACAAATCCCTTTCACCAGTTGATTAATCAGTTTCAATAGTCAAGAGCACATCAGGACTCAATTGTCCTTTTTAATCCCCTTAGATTTCTTTTGAAAATCAAACATGAATGTCAGGACTGAACTCTGTTCAAATGAACCAACACGACACACAATCATCCTAGTTGTTCTGATTCATTTTAGATGATTTTATAACTGTAAAATCCTACATTAGCTTCTAATGGACCATTTGGGGACCTGTTACCAAATAAATGAACCTACAGTTCGCAGGTCATACATACGAGACGCAGATTGCACGCAGAAAGTGACAGTCATGTTAGACAAATTGGAAATTGGAAGCGAGACACATATTATGCCGCAGATGCTGTCACTTCTTCAGTGAAGAATGCACCACCTGCGAGAATTTAGCGTAACCTGTGGCTCGCATGTGATGCACGCGGGGGTATTTTTGTCCAAAGCTGGTGCACGTATTTGGGATGTTATAAATACACTCCTAGGGTTTTGCAAAGGCATTCATTATTCAGTTCTTGTCTCTTAGTAGTAAAGAATTGAATATTGGTTGTTGAAGCTTTAAAAGAAGAATCTTCCACTTTTTGTTGTCTTCTTCCATAAAACTTTGTAAGCACTTATGAATACTTTATCTATTTTTATCTTTTATTTAATGGAAATGAGTAGCTAAACCCATTAGCCAAGGTTGTGGGACCAAATGTGTTAGTTATGTGATTGGGTGTCATATTTATACTACATACGTATGTTAAAGATGCATTTTATCAACTCTTCATGCTTTAATGTTTCTTAATGGTTGCAAACATTATTTGCGCCTAAGTACTTTTACTTTGCTTGGGAAAGAAAGTGAAAGTTAGGAAAAGAGTTATATAGCAAGGATTTGGGTCATTAAATCCATCTAATAGCTTGAGCTAGAGATAGGAAAGATAAACATAATGGTTGTTCACATTTTCCACATTCTAAGTCTTGAGAAAGCTTAGTAATGATATTTATCAATTTGGTTGAGAGACTTTTATTAAAGTTATGTAGCCCATCTTTAATTGCATCTAGACATTTAAAGAAGTTGAATTGATACCCATTTGCATTACTTTCCATTAGAACCGCAACCTTAGTCCCTTTACCAGTAGTTTACATTTTATAACAACTCTTAGACATTAATAATCAAACTTCAAACCAATCGTTATTACATTCCCCTCTCCCTTGAAATATAGACTAATAGTCGAGCGTCATACTTAGCAAGTATATTTCTTCATTGTATTCTCTTTGGGATTCGATTCCAATCTTGCTGGGTTTTATATTTGACACTCCTAATAATAAAGGTGTAATTTGGGCGTATCAACGACTTGGAGTCTATGGGGATCACCGTGAAGGCATTTCATGGATGATGATAGAATTTCTTAAATGAAAAAATGGAGCTACTTGAAATTGCTATCCGGGAATTGGAGACTGAATTAAATGCAAAAATCGAGGCATGTGATGCTCAACATCAAAGGGTCGTGGGGAGTAATTTTGGTTTGACTTCAATTGAACTTAAGGGGTCTTCCAATAATACTGTCATAAATCCTCTATAACCTCGTGAATGACCTTAATCTCTCCAAGCTCATATAGATTTACTATGATACATCCTAACGTCAAGGTACGGGATGTTACAGGGAGGCTACATGACATTTACGAAATGTTAACCTTTTTTCACATCCTAGATAGTGCAATAGAGTGATGTAAAGAGATCATTTCGCGACGTATGAGTAAGACTAAAGCGATAAGTAATCGCAAAGTCTTTATCAGATCAGACATGTCTTAGATATGTAAATCGTGTGCCAGAGCTCAGGGTTACAATCCAACATTCAAGGACGAATGTTCCCAAGGAGGGAATGATGTAACATCCGTACCTTGGCGTTAGGATGCGTCGTAGTAAATATCTACTAGTTTGAAGGGATTAAAGTTAGTCATGAGGTAGAGGGTTTATGACAGTGTTATTGTAAGATCCCGTAAGTTTGACAACCTTGATACCGTTAGATATTATTTTTTATATGGTATTTCTTTAAGTGAAATTATGTGTAAAAAGTTTGATAAATATGATTTTATATGATTATTAATTTTACTACTTTTCAGATACGGTTTAAATTATATACATGACGTGATGTTTATAAATGAGATTTTATTTGTTATAAGAATAGAAAATGTTTTCTCATAAGAAAAGCTATCTTTTCCCGTTTTGAGAATTTATTGTACACAAATTTTGCACTTTTGATATAGGACTGGAAAAATTAGAATATAATGAAATATATTTTCTAGATATCTCAATTTTTATGAAATATTAGTATATGTCTTAATTTTATAAAATGTTTATGATTTATTAATTGTATATTTAGAATTTTTTGTAAAAAAATTTGATTAATTGAGAAAATGTTTTTGATGTAGTATTTAAGTATTACATTCTGGATATGTGTTATGATATAGCCCCTCCACGTGGATGCTTGGCAATCTAGCAATGTGACTATGTATATATTATTTATAATAAAGGGGTAGTGCATATTTTTTAGATAAGGAAACTTTTTATAAAAGTTATTGATGGGGGTGGACCCCACTGCCCGTAAAAGGAAAGCCTTGCAATTAAAGATCTCATTTTCTCATCTTTATTAGACAAGTTTCTTATGGGACTATGCACCAAAGAAATACGTTAGGCAGCAACTATGGTTTTCAACGTGAAGAAAATTCTTTTGAAGGCAACCCAAAATCCAACTCGTCGTCTATGATCTTCTTCGAGCTCGTATAATCGATAAAGGTATGTATTTGTGAGAACTCATGGGACGGTGATCGGAAGCCACGAGTTCAAGTTGTAGTAATTGTAGATAAGTAGGTTACGGGCTATTCTCTTATTGTATGGAGATGGATGGGGGTTTAGTAGCTCATGTAGAGCTTGTATGTTGTTAAAAGAAAGTTGGGTGTGGAGTACACCATTTCATTATAGCTTCGGGAGCTTGTCGCTCCTCGATTGCTAAGTAATATGGTTGGTATAGCTGTAGCATGTCGTTTGTGGATTGGTTTGTATGTTGAGGTGCTGGACATGTAGATTGATGGTGTTTGTGTGTTGTTGATGTTGTGATGAGCTTGAGAAAGTAAAGGGGACAGGGGAGATGCTGTCCGATTAATTATAGAATGAGCTTGCCGCTCGATGAATTGTTGATGTGCTATTCATAGCTTGACGTTAGTACCATTATTGCTTCATGGAGATTAAAGCGTTGAGGAGGTCGTTCCAACAAAGATAATAAGGAGTTCGACATAAAGGTGCGTACGGCCATTCCTTGACTCTTCGCTATGGCATGACGTGTATTTATTGCTTCCTACATGAATCATGAAGACTAGAGTTTATAAGTGTGTTAACTCCATGTTACAAGCCTTATGAGTCTTTTTAAGAAAGTTATATGTCCATGCTCAACTGTGCTCAAGCGTTTTACTCATAGAGTCGAGTTCAAAGTTTTTATGTGGGATTAGAGTTTCCCTTAAGTAAGATGACGTTGATAGCCTACAATTATATAGAAGGATATTATAGAGTGTTATAAAAAATGAATGGCGCTTAAGATAAATGATGCCATTTGGCCAATGTCTAAGAAGTTGTCAAGGGAGATGGAGCATAAGGTAAGGTGAACAGATCAGCAGAACCTATATTGCCTATTGAGTCATAGAGCATCCTTTAGGACGAGTTAAGCTGATACATAGGTATACGAGCCCTTAGGATAGTCTAGTAGTCTATGGGGCAAGAATGTAAGTAAAGAAGAACCAAGGTGATATAGTAAGCATGATCCTCCAGAGGGTGAGGTGATTAAGAGAGTTAGAATATAAGGTTGTCAAGTACCGAATGAGAATCATAGAATGAAACTGTGCAAGTCCTTATCGTATCCGTAGACATGTAGTTGAGTCGTGTGTCGTTCCTTATCATGAGTCCTACAAAAGATAGAAAGTCAGTTTCACGAATGATCAGTTTATAAGGAATAAGTCTCCCAAAAGCTACAGAGTAAGTCTCCCAGAATACTTAACTTATATATATTATGCATGTCATATAAGAAGTTATTGCATTGCATTGCATCACGTTCATTGCATGTTCAAAGATGTTATGCCCTATGGACGGACAATGAAACGCATAGGAGCACAGTTATACAACTGCCTTCGGGGCTATGCATATACAGTTGCCTTCTGGGATATGCATATGCAGTTGCCTTCGAGGCTATACATATACAATTTTCTTCGGGGCTATACATATACTATTGCCTTCGGGGCCATGCATATACAGATGGCTCCTATGGACGGGCTATGACACGTATAGGTGCTACCTCAGCATTTCATATATACTGCATTGCATTGAAATCATATGTTGTTTTCATTTGGCCAAGTAGGGCTTACAGGAAAGTAAAGAAAAAATTTAATGAACAATGATCCCAAGTATTACAGTGAACGATCACAGAATGTTGCTCCACATAGCGACTCAAAAGATATCATCAGAAAGACTCAAAAGAAGATCCAGAAAAATAAAAGTATCGTAAGATCGAGATATGTTCCATAGAGAGTTATAGAGTCTTCAGTTATGGTTTGGTTTGATACCTTTCAGTTGTTTCCTGTCACTGCTTCAGGTTATTGTATATATTTCATGTCTCCCTTATGTACTCGATACCATTTTTCTGTACTGACGTTCCTTGTCCGGGGGTGCTGCATTTGTTATATTTCACATTGCAGGTTCAGATATACCGAGTGGCAGGCGTGCATTTTAGATGGTCCAGATGTTCAGCGAGATGGTGTAAGATCCATTTCTTCCTAGAATTGAGCCAGGTCTTGTACTTATATGTATAGAGTTTATGGGTAGGTTGGGGCCCTATCCTGACGAGGTTATGTCAGTCAAGTGTTCTTAAAGGCTTCATAGATGTCTGTGATCGGGTTAATTCATGTACAGGTTTGGTATTCTGATCATATGGACAAAGCATCTTATAATTCATGTTAACATATTTACAAGTTTAATACATCATGTAGACGATTATAGTTTCACAGTAGATGCCTATAGTATGTATGTAGAATGTAGTCCGTCCAAGTCGAGACTGGGGCGTCACACATAAGCTACTGCTTTACGATGCTGCATTAAAACACATCGAAAACCAAATCCTAAAGCATCCCAATATATCTATCACAAACCCTTCGGTTCCCTCTGGTAGCATCAAAACTGGAGCAGAAGTCAGCCTTGCCTTCAACTCTTTGAAACTTCGCTCACAAGCATCTAACCATTGAAACTTGACTTTCTTCTTATCTCTGTAGCTAAAGTGGGTTTATGCCAATTCTTCACGGCTTCTATTTTCTGAAAATCTATTTTTGTGCCTTCACTTGAACTGACATGTCCTGTAAATGCTATTGATTTCTGCCATGTAACGACCCGTTAGGCCGTTACTAAAGGCCCATGAAATTCGTGTCCTAAAAGCACCATCAATCAGTGTACGGTTAGTCGCGCGGGGAAAATGTTCGTTTAATTTGATTCGCAGTCGAGCTAGAAAGGAATTAAAAATCACGTGGGGACACTTGGGCCCAGATCATTGCTACAGCGAGGGTTAGAACACTGCAGTAGGTCTGCCCCAGTGGATCTTCTCCGCTACAACAGAGGACCTTTATCCCCATAAGTCCGCCATCGCATGTGTTTTCCCACCATAGCGTGTTCGCTACAGCAGACCGTCTGGAACAGCCCGAACGAAACCCTATATCTCAGCCGCCATTTGGGACAATTTAGGAGCCAATCTCATGAATGCTTGGAAAAGGTAACCCTTTAGATCCCATTTATTTCATTCTCTCTCCAATTTATTACTCTTTCACTAAGATTATCTACTAGATTTAATAAAAATGGAGGCTTTCTCATTGTTCAAACCCTAGGTTGATAAAAAAGGAAATTCTTGGCTTGAAATCATGCCATTCTTGAACTAATCACCTAGATTCTTATTCTAGGCTAAATAAGCCAACCTCAAATGCAAATCTCTCATCTATTTTACAAATGGGTTACTACTTGATTTCTTGAAATTGGGAATTTATAAGGAAAAGAGTTTAATTTAAGACTTGTTTGATAAAGTTAGTAATGAAACCCGGATTATTAGTGCATGAAAACTTAGGGAAAATGTCACGACCCAAATTACCAATCTTGTGGGCACCTACTTTATTATCACTAGTAGGTGAACCCTTACCCGTTAACCCTTTAATCACTAGCCAATTTTAACTTCTTTAATCAATGATACTTAAACAATCAATGAACACGTGAATGAATAAATAGTATGACCAAGTCATAAATGATAATTAATATAAGTGCGGAAGTCTTAACTATTACACCCCCAAAATCTGAAAGTCATTGTTCAAGGACTCTAACCAATAATGTCTAAAGAATGAAGTATATCCCAAATATAATAACAAATAATGTCTGGGATGAAATTAGACATTTGAAAGAGAGAGATCTTTAGGTGGCATGGCATAGATAGAAGCTCATCGTCGGATCCGTTCAAGTTAACTAGCTTCAAGCTAGAGATGTATTCGAATGAAATCCTGGAACACAATCGCACTCAAAAGGTTGCAACAAGGTAGTATCAAGTACAAACACTATATACCCATAAGCATCATAGCCGACTAAGATTAGTTCACTCATATATAGTATAAAATCAATAAGATAAACAGATAGGCACTTAATACTCAAATCCAAATAGCAGAATATCCCATAACAGAGTTACAACCAAAGATAAAGCTTCTAAACCCCAAGTCTGTCAAGTCTCAATAATCTCACCTGATAATCAGAAGTCCAAGTTTCGACCCTAGGTAGAGTCACTAATCCATGATTTACTCAGTTAATGGTCACATTTATATCTCAATAGGCATTAAACATCCATACCAAAATCATAACCAAACGAGCATATCATAATGCAGAATAAAATGTAATGATGTGCAATGCAAAATATGATGAAGTGCATGCAATGCAATGCACTGGCCAAATACACATTGTACACACATGCTCACTGGTGTCATTGCCCAGAAGTCATGACCTGCAGGGGACCCATGGTGTCTATGTACCACTCGTTCCGGATACTCATCGGACCCAAGCCATAAACCCTCCGCTCCGAAAAGAACCTCAGACGCGGATCCACATCATGTACCACTCGTTTCCGGAACGAACCTAGGACCACGAGCTCACAACTAACATCAAATAGTATCACAAGTTCAATAAGAAGATTATATTAACTTCTTCACTAATTTCACATCACAATGTATGTCTCCACGTATTCCAGTTCATTAGTATGTATGGATTATGAACAATTAGCAATATCAATGTCAAACACAAGGCATCATGCCACAAGTCTTTCATGAATCCTTACCGAACTATTTCCATCATGTATGAGTGTATGAATGCATAAATGAGTGTGAAGGTACAAGTCACAAGTCATATCAAGACTTAGATCAACTCAACCATGAAAAGGATCATACAAACCGTCTCACACAACATAAGAGTCTATATCCCTCTTTACTTTCACACATAGCAAGTATTCCTCACAACTAAGTCTTGTATCACTAAGATGCTACATTTTTCAATATATTATCATCAACAATAAATCATACATCAAGTTTTCATCTACGTACCGTCATAAGTTTATATCACAATTCAAATCTAAACTCATTATCCTTCCTTTCTCTGATAATATGTGTCACAATAAGAGAGAACTGAGTACAGCACGACAATTTAGGTAATAAGTTTAATCACAATAACAAGGCAAAAAGCCACCATCAACAACAATCAACCTAATAGAAATCCATCCCGAATCACCACGGTATGAATACAACTACACCTCACATTTCAGTACATAAAGTAATGACAACGAGCCCATAAAATCAGAAGTCATACCAAATTAGCTAATATCCAACCAAAACACCATGTATGAAGACCTAATCATGCTTTCTCCCGTCAATTCTACACAATACATACGTTTCCCTAATCAAAGTCTAACTCAAGTAAGCCGTAACCTACTTCGAATGTAGAACAGGTGCAACGAACTACTCCTCACGAGTCTTCTATTTTCAAAGCGCCTCATAATAGTCAAAGTCTAACAATATGATGCTAAGTAAGCAAAAAACCATGTATTTAAATAAGAACAACAATTTGGGAAAGAAGACCCACTTACTTCCACCCTTTTCAACGGATGAAATCATCCTTTAATGGTGAATTTATCATAACTTCTATCTCTACAATCATTAACCTTCAATTCATGGGTTTCTAATCAATTTTACCCTTTAAAATAGATTTTAGGACAAAATTTCCATTTTTATTAAAACCTTAAGTCTCAACATGCAATTTCAACCATAAGAAATCAAATTCCCTTCCTAGAAAGTGATAATCTATACTCCTAGATGATTAATCAATAACAAAACCAATAACCCATCAATTATTTAAGGGTTTACTAATTCTAGGGTTCTAGGATTTTCATCAACCATTGATGGACCTAAATTAATCATGGAACTTGAAGAAGAAAGGAAGAGGAATAAATAAAGGTGGGGATTTACCCTCCAAGATGCTTTTCTCTCTCTTGAAAACTGACTTTGGGGTCTTGTGGGTAATGGTTAGGAGTTGGAGTATTAAAATAGGGATTTTCTGCCCCCGTCAGTCACTGGGGTGGCCAGTAGGTCATTGCAGCGGACCCGCTATAGTGGCCATAGGTCCACTGCCAGCAGACTTGCTGAACAGCCCGAACGAAAAGGGCATAACTCCCTCATCCGGAGGCAAAACACGACGATTCTTTTTGCTATAGCTTTGTAATTATGATACGGATTTAATGGTTTAAACCTAACATAAAAAAAGGTCATTTGATCAATCAGGAGCCATTTCTATCCACAAACCTATGGCAAAAACATCGAATGCGAGCACGACAAAACTCAAACCCATCTGAAACTCTTCGGAACCTCACAAAAACTTGTGGACAAGTTCAAAATTATCATATTAACATATTGGAACTTCCAAAACATTGACACGGGGTCATCCTAACCCGCCGTTGATCGTGGTCAACTCTAACTCGCTAACTTAACTAGCTTCTCCATCAATGACTCAATTTACACTAGAACCTTGCAGAAACCAATCTAATGACTTCATTAAGTCATAGATCATACTAACGGGACTTGGAGAAGGGTCAACAAGGTTAAATAGGTCAAAACACTATAATAACTAAACGGGTCGTTACAAAAAACTAGTTAGGAATAAATTTCGATTTTACCCTTACAAACTCGAACCCTTGTATACTAATTCTAGAAATTGACTTATATTTACTTGGACTCGTTGACCTCTCTAGACCCTTTGTCATGAGTCATGGTTCGAGAATGAGAAGATGAAGACAAATGAATGTTCGTGGCACCTGCTCGGCCTCGAGGTAGGTTATGACTTACTTGAGTAGACTTCAATTAGTATCTCATATATGTACAATAAAAAGTGACCGAGAAAGCATGCCCAGGTCTCCATACAAGAAGTTGGGTTGGATAATTCTAGGTTGGTACTGTTATGTGTGTTGTTAAGAAATTATTCCTATTGGTTACCTTGCTAGTTATGAGTGTTGGTGTCGGTATGACTGATTTGAGTTCTTTCCATTCGGCTATGTACGGTTTGGATTTTGTTTACCTTTTTTTTAGACTTCGGTTAGCGAATCATATGTAGAGTTAGTGATTGTTGGAGAAAGCATGTAAACCTTCGGATATGAAGTTTGGGATGGAATACTTAGGTTGGTATTGTTGTTGAATATGGCTTGTCACCTTATTGTGTTCTATTGAGTTGTTGCCTTATTCTAATTTGTTAGCTTGTCGCCACGTGTTGATTCTAGAATTGATGCTCAGTGATTGCCTTATGATTCGGAGAGCATATTTATCATTGTTGAGGTTGTTAGAAAGGAAAGTAAGTTTATGATATTGATATTGATATTGTGATTGAGATATGTGTCCTTGTGTGGCACGATTGATTCTTATAATCTTGTTGGCATTGTTATCATGCATACACTCACTTATACATACATTGGGATCGGGTTGCGTGCCGCAACACTTACTTAGTTAGGGTTGCACGTACCGCAACACTTATTTGGATCGGGTTGCACGTTCCACAATATTGATTACTGGATTGGGTTGTACGCCACAGCAGGTACATGGACTTAACGGTCCCCCATGGGTCATGATTGTTGAGATATTTCCGCCCGAAGCGTGTGTATTATCGCATTGGCATTGCATTCATCTCATATTTACATATGGTATTGTATTTAGACTTGATGGTTGATCTTATGGTGATACTTGGACTTGATAGTGATTTTTGAGGTTGTACTTCAGACTTATAGTTAATTTGAGGAAATTGTAGACGGAAATGGAATCCTAGGTTGCGTAAAGTATGAGGGTGTTTAGTATGAACTCTTCTATCATTGGGAGTGAGAGTTGGAAAGCTTATATGATGTTAGTGGGTTTGTAGATGATGATTAAAATCTATTTTGTTCTGGTCTGGTTAGTCTGTTACGTTTGTTGGTGGAAATCATCGAGACTTTTTCCGGGAGCTTAGAATTGTAGTAAGCAAGTGATTGTATGGGTTGAGTTGGTTTGGTCCGATTGGTAGAACCCCTCCCCGTTATAAACTGTTATTAGACTAAATATTTGCCTACCATACTTATCTGTCATTCTCTGTTGTTATTAGGATTTCCTAATTGTTGTCGGCCTATTATGCTTACCAATACGAGTGTTGTACTGATGATACTCTTGCTATACCCTTTTTGGGGTGTAGATTGTTTCAGGTTGAGTTCATGATTAGTAGCTTCCGAGGACGTGCCGGGGCTATCTTGAAGACTCTGTTATTCTCATCCTTAACCTGATTGTCGCTCATTTATTGTGATTCTGTATTCGTATCTTAGAAGCTCTTGTACTAGTTTAGATCAGATTTTGGGAAAAGGTTGTATGTCAAACTTTTGTATCCGCTCATTTATTTATTAATGGAAAACGATTTCATTGAAGAGATGTTCAAGTTGATTCTTTTAATGCATGTTTTAGGTAAAGGGTTTGCCTACGAGGTGGGAAAATGTAGATGCCTGCACGGACAGGATTTTGGGTCGTGACAAGCCAAAATACACTTTGAAAATTTTGCATAGAGCTTGCGATCTTGAACTGTCCGCAATACTATTCTGATCTATTCTGCATGGTCAGTCTCACTATGAGAATAAATCAGTATGTCGTCAATAAAAACAATGATGAATGAGTTGAGATAAGGCTTGAAGACTATTTATGAGATCCATGAAAGTTGCTGGTGCATTCGTCAACCCAAACGAAATCACCAAAAACTCTAAATGCCCATAATGAATCCGGAAACTTGTTTTAGGAATATCAACTTCCTTAACCTTCAACTGATGGTACCTTGATCTGAGGTCAATCTTGGAATAAAATTGGGCACCCTGAAGTTAGTCAAATAAATCATCAATTTTGGGGGAGAGGATACTTGTTCTTAATGGTAACCTTGTTCAATTGACGGTAATTAAAGCACATTCTAAACGATCCATACTTCTTTCAGACAAATAAGACTGGTGCGCCCTAATGTGAGACACTTGGATTAAAAAAAATCCCTTGTTAAGGATATCCTTCAGTTAAGCTTTTAACTCCTTCGACTCTGCTGGAGCCATTCTATATGATAGAGTAGAGATCGGCTTGGTGCCGGGAAGTAAGTCAATTCTAAAGTCAATCTCCCCAGCAGGAGAAAATCTGGGAGGATCTTCAGGAAGAACTTATGGAAACTCATTAACAACTGGTACGGACTAGAGAGTCGGTCTGGGTGTGTCCCTGACTCGGACTAAGTGATAAATATACCCCTTGAAAATCATCTTTCTAGCTTTAAGATAGGAAACAAACCTACCGCTGGGCACTACTACATCACCCTTCCATTCTATAACTGGTTCATTAGGAAACTCGAAACTTACAATTTTGGTTCTACAACCTACTGTGGCATAACATGACGCCAACTAATCCATGCCCATGATTACATCGAAGTCTATCATTTCCAAATCTACTAACTCTGCTAAAGTATTGCGGTGATAGAATCTAACAAGACAACTCATATACACATGTCTAGCTAAAACTGACACTCCAACTGGAGTGGTCATTTCAAAGGGTTCATGTAACTTTTCTAGTCCTATCCCAAATTTCGTAGAGACAAATGGGGTTACATAAGATAGGGTGGATCCTGGATCCATAAGGACATAAATATTAGAGGTGAAAACAGTTAGTATACCTCTAACAAAATCTGCACGTGCCTTTGTATCCTGACGACCTGCTAGTGCATACAAGCGGTTCTGACCTCCACATGCATTACCAGACTTGGCTGCAACACGCCTTGATTGGGCTTGAGAATTACGAGGAGTTGCTGAATTTGTGGACTGAGCCACATTACCCCTGGTACTCTGTCTCGCTGATGACAATCCCTCAGATAGTGGCCCTGCTGGTCTTACCCATAACAATCTTCCATGCCTGAGCGACACAGCCCCTTGGTGCGTCCTACCACACTTGTTGCATAAAGGGTTCTAAAGACACTTGTGGTCCACCTTGGGCTGTGACTGAGAGCCTGGTGCTCTGAAACTCTATTTCTGACTGAGCTGACCTTTATGATCATATCTGGACCTCAGGATTGGTGCACCGACTACAGATGGAGCGGATCTTGATGACCTCATGTTGAAAAACTGTCTGCCTCCACCTCCCTGAGATCCTCCATGATTAAAGTTTCCTGCAGACTTAGTTTTTTTTGTTGATTTCTCTATCTTTCTCTTTCTGCAGTTTCTCATCTCTATTCCTATCCTTAAATCTCTTCCAACCCTATTCAATGAAGTCATCACATTCCCTTTCTTAAGTACGTCATTACTATTTGACTTTCACATTAGTAATAGAACTAACCCTTCTCGGGCCAGAGACACTTTATTCACTTTCAATATCATCTTAAGTCTCATTTCTTACTATCAGGCACTTCGCATTTATACTCCAAAGGGTAATTATCCTCACTTAGACCTTGACTCCCTGCTCATCGCTTATGCATTCGAAGCGTACAGAATTCGATAAGAAGAGAAGGTTACTTACTACTCTAAGCTTTATGGAACAATCTAAAGTAGAAAGAAGTGAAACAAATCCTAAATGTCTTGGTGGTCAACTATTTACATGTGTGGCGTCCACCAGCTTTAAATGGCACAAATGGATACAAAATCTTGAGAATAAGAGGTTTCACAGAGAAGAAGCCCTTAAACATTTTCATTGATTATGGGTCAACCCACAATTTCATTGATGTGGAGGCTATTAAAAGACTTGGTTGCAAACTGGTTAAGATCAATGCTCAAGCAGTCCAAGTAGAAGGAGGGCATGACATTCCTATTCAACATGTGTGAAATGGATTCAAATGGCTGATGCAAGGATCTTTGTTCCAGGATGATTTTTACATATTTCCTATTGGAAACTGTGATTTAGTGAGGGTATCAAGTGGCTTTGTCTCTTAAGGGACATTAAATTTAATTTCAACAAGCTTTACATGGAGTTTTATTATATTGGAAAACACGTAAAGTTGCAAGGAATCAAGCCTAGAATCAAGGAAATCAAGGCCACTTCATTGAACATAGAATCAAGGCTACTTCATTGCATATAGAATCTCCTGAAGCTTCCCAGATTTCTATGATCACAGTGAAACCTGCATCAAAATACAAGAAATACCAACAGTAAATGAAAAAGATCTAGATGAGGTACTAGAATTGTTAAGTGAATACAAAACACCGTTTGGAGAGCCCAATCAATTACCTCCCTCTAGAGGGGTATTTGACCACCAAATACCCTTATTGGATGGAAGTTCTCTAGTCAATGCTAGTCTATACAAATACTCACCAATATAGAAAGATGTAATAAAACAGATGGTCAAAGAAATGCTAAACCAGGGGGTCATTCAATACTGTTCAAGCACATATGCTTCCCTTGTTGTGCTAGTTGGGAAAAAAGATGGGACATGGAGGCTTTATGTTGACTGTGGGGCCTTGAACAAGATGACGGTGAAGGACAAATTCCCAAATCCAATCATAGAGGAATTGTTGGATGAATTGGTGGGTGGGGTTCTCAAGTCTTTTCCAAGATAGACTCAAGAGCTGGATATCACCAAATAAGAATGGTTGATGCTAATGTTCCAAAATCTGCATTCAAGACTCATTTAGGGCATTATGAGTATTTGGTAATGTTTAGGCTTACTAATGCCCCTTCTAGTTTCCAAGGGTTGATGAATCACATTTTTCAGGATCATCTTAGAAAGTTCATCTTAGTCTTCTTTGATGACATCTTTAATCTATAGCAAAAACTTGGAGGACCATTTGTATCACCTCAAAGTCACTTTTGATATATTGATGAAAATTCGTTGTTGGATAAACGAGCAAATGTGTATTTGCTGGATCAAAGATAGTATATCTGGGTCACTATATTTCAACAAATGGGGTGGCTACAGACCCAAAGAAGATTGAAGTTGTACAAAACAGACCAGAACCAAGTACAATTAAGCAATTGAGGGGATTTATGGGGTTATCTGGCTATTACAGGAGATTTATCAAGTCTCATGGAATCATCAGCAAACCTCTAACTAAGTTGTTAACAAAGGACAATTTAAGTTGGAATGATAAGGTCAGGGAAGCATTTGACAAGTTAAAAAGAGCTCTTACTTCTGCACTTGTATTGATCCTTCCAAATTTCAACATAACCTTTGTGGTAGAAACAGATACCTGCAATATAGGCATTGGGGCAAAAAGATTGATACAGTCTGGGCAACCAGTGGCTTTTCTCAGTAAAGGGATTTCAATTCAACACCACTCCTTATCTGTGTATGATAAGGAGTTGTTGAACTTAGTCATGGCAGTAAACAGGTAGTCACAATACTTAATTGGGAAACCATTTGTGGTTAAAACAGATCAAAAGCTCTTAAGTTTCTATTAAAGTAGAAATTGCATACTGGTTCATAATTAAAATGGATAGCTAAGTTAATGCGATATGATTTTTGCATTGAGTATAAGAAAGGGAAAGAGAATAGAGCAGCTAATGCTTTATCTAGAATGCCACTGGTGGAATTAGAGCACTGACACTATGTACTGTCATATCAGATTTGTTGGATGTGATTATGAAGAGTTGGGAGTTGGGTCCTGAACTTCAAGAAATAATCCAACAACTGAAATGTGAAAACTATGACAAAAAGGAGTTCACATTTGTGAATGAGCAACTAAGGAAGAAAGGTGGATGGGTGATAGGCCCTGATTTACAACTAAGGAAGGATCTCATCAAACTTTGGCATGATTCTACATTAGGAGGTCACTCTGGCATTGACAACACCTACAGAAAACTGGCTAGTTGTCAAAGAAAAACGTATGATAACTGACTTTAGCAGGGTTATTACAACCTCTCAAGGTACTGTCGCATTGGCTTGGAGCAGCATAAGCAAGGTGTTATAGAAGGGTTTCCTAAGTCCAAAGGAAAATCTATTGGATATGTTGATTAAGTATGCACACTTTGTGGCATTGTCACATCCTTATTCAACTGGAGACACTGCTAAGCTGTTTATGGAGCACATTTATAAACTTCATGGGATCCTGAGGATATCATTAGTGATAGAGACCTAATGTTCACTAGCAAGATGTGGCAAGAACTATTTTCCATGTTGGAGGTCACTCTTAATACCTCAACTGCCTGCCATCCTCAAACAGATGGACAAACTGAGGTTGTGAATAGATGTTTGGAGACCTATTTGAGGTGCTTCTATTCTGATTCACAATCTGACTGGTTCATGTATCTAGCTTATGCAGAAATGGTGGTATAATACCTCCTTTCATAATTCTATACAGACTACTTCTTTTGAGGCCTCGTATGGTCAACCCCACCCCTTTATAATTCTATAAAGACTACTCCTTTTGAGGCCTCGTATGGTTAAACCCCACCCCTTCATCTACCTTATATGGCAGGGGATTCTTCATTAGAGGAGGTGGATAAAAGCTTACTTACCAGAGAATTAAAATTACAACTGCTTAAATACCACTTGACAAGAACTCAACGCAGAATGGCTGAGCAAGCCCAACAAGCACAGAACAGATAGATAGCATCAGAAAGGAGATTGGGTGTGTTTGAAGATAAAACCCTATAGACAAATAACCATGTCTGGTCACCATTTCACTAAACTCACTTCTAGGTATTATGGGCCGTACATGATACTAAAGAGAGTGGGAGTTGTGGCTACAAATTGGCCCTACCTGCCCAGTTGTTGCTATAAGCTCCAATTCATGTATCTCAACTTAAACCTTGCCATCAGGGCCTTGAACCATTACTCAACCCCCAGTAGTAGAACTCACAAGTCCTTATAGTCCTAAACCCTTGAAGATTCTGGAATGGTGCAAAAAGGAAACGAAATTGTTGCACGAGTTTTGGTTCATTGGGATCAGTTGACTGAAGATGGAGCTACATGGGAATATTACCATGCTTTCTGACCAGGTTTCCTTCTTTTATTCCTTGAGGACAAGGAATCTCTTAAGGGGGAAGGAATGATGCAATTGCAGAGAAAGGAGATTAGAAAGCTGTACTTCATGCTTCAAGAGTAATACCCGGTAGTTAAGTTAGTTATTTACAGCTGTAGAATAAGTTAGTAGAAAATACAGCTTAGTCCCTTAAGTCTTTTATATTTGTTATTCCCTAGCATCTGAGTTGTCGTTTTATTATTGGCTGACAGGTGGAGTTAGTTATACTAGTTTGTCCTGTACTATGTCAAGCATTATATATGGGTTGTTATTCCCATTTGCATAGTATCAATGAAAATCCTATCTAAGCTAATTAGTGTAGCCTTAGAATTTAGCTTCTCTTAGAATTTTCTCTGTTTTCTTCTCTGCTTGCAACAAATTATTTCTCAATCTAATTATAGATTCCAAATTAATCACAGTTGATACTCTAAAATTGACTTGACGTCACAACTAAATTGTCAAAAATATTTCCTGCAAAATATCCTAATACAGTTACGGGTTAAATTCATACTCCTATAAATGCATTATACTGGAAGAGACGATCGTGGAAATTGGGAACAGTACGTGAGGCTTGAAGTATCTGAAAGTTGTAGAAGACTGTGTGACTAACCCGTATATTACCCATATTTTAACCGTAAATACCATATTTCTACGGGTAAAATATATGTTGAAGACCTAAAGTATCATTCATTCGACCTCCTAAAATATGGGTGGATTGAGCGGGTTAACAAAATATGAGCTCATTTTGCCAGCATTAGACACACTTTTATCAAGTTCAAGTGTCTATCTGGTCACTGATTAAGTTTGAGTGCCAAGTTTATGGGGCTTCTAGGTATTTAGAGGGTGTTTGGCTAAGCTTATAAGCTGGTCAAACTAACTTATAAACACTTTTTGATTTATCTATGCGTTCGGTAAATATTAAAGTTCTTAAAGTCAACTGCTTATAAGCCAAAATCAATCATAACGCATAAGTTCGACATTCCCAACTTATAACTTTTCCGCTTACAATCAATTTTAGTTTGACCAAATTTTTTACAATTTTATCCTTAATTATCGTTTGTAGTTCCTAAAATATCCTTAGTAAAACAAAACCCTTACCCTCTTCGTAACTTCAGTCTTCCCCTTTTTAAATCACGACCCCTTTCGAAACACCAATGCATTCTTCCGCCATGTCTGTGTGTTTGCACTTTGCAGCTATGAGTGTAACTTTTTCAAAGGGCTGCTTTAATTTTTTTCATTTATTTTAATGTTTAATTTTTGAGATTATCGCATAACGTAAGTTCAATCATATATTTTGAAACTAAAAAAAAGGAAAATTTCAACAACATTAATTAATGAACTTATCATTCACTGAGACAAAAAGAAAGAAGACACCAGACTTGTTTTTTTTTTTTTTTCGGGTAATATTTAAATTATAATTTTTTTTTATTATAGCTTATTAGAAAAGAACTTTTATTTATACAATAATGATCTTATCTAATCAATTTAAAACTAAAAGCAGATTGAGACGCAATTTAATTTGTGTTTTAGTCAAATTGAAATAAAAAATATTATACTAATATATTCTTGGTAGTATAAACAATTATAAGGATAACTAAGTCATTTTAACAGAAACGGTGCTCATTAGCACATTTTTACCATATACTTCAGCGGCTGATTATCAATTTCAGCACTTTTATCCAAATTCGTAACTACTTATTTATTAAATCAGTTTCAGCACAAAAAAAATACTTATCAATACTTAATACTTATCAACTACTTTTAATCAACTAAGCCAAACAGACTCTTAGCCTTTTCACAAATTATGAAATTTTCACATTTTTAAAAGAATTTTGAAATATAAATTGCACGGTCAGATAAAATTTTACTCACTCCGTCCATTTTAACTTGTCTTGTATGGACTTGGTACGCCTCTTAAGGAGCTATAAATAAAATCATAATTTACTACATCACCCTTAATTATTACTGAGGCATCTAATAGTTGAACCCAATAAAACATACATCACCCTAAATTCTGGTCTAATAAATGAACCCATGTAAACATACTTAAAAGTGGTTCCGTTGAAGTTTCCAACTCAATAATTAGTACTCCAGTCGGATAAAAAAGAGTGTCCACTTAGCCATTTACACAACCCTTAAGAAATACTAACTCCTAGAAAAAAAATAGATAATCTGACTAAACTGCCCCTAATTAAATAGGTATTGAAATTTGATCACATAACACTTAATAGGGGCAAGTCTGAAAAAATAAGGTTAATATTTTCTTGATTTGAATAAGGTTAATATTTTCTTGATTTGATAAGTGGAAGTTTGAAAAAATAAGGTTAATATTTTCTTGATTTGATAAGTGGACACTATTTTTGATGCAAAGGGAGCAATAAAGATAAAATATATATAAAATGATAAATTATCTCTTAATTTTCTAAACTACAAAAGTAAAAGGGGATATTTTATTTTTAATAGGCTGAAGTCATCGACAGACCCTCCAACTTGTCTGTATATTCTATTTAGACCCTCCAGCTGAGATCCCTATCATCTGAACCCATCAACACCATTTTTACTGTACCACTTGGACACAATTGTTGAGGTGGCAAAGTGTGTGCATTACATTCCACCAAAAGGGCGTGAGATGCCAATATTTTCCTTTATTTTTCTTTCACTGCCTTGTCCAAAAGACCCAAGCTTCTCCGGCGAGCTCACCGGAGCTCCCTCGACCACCAATTTTGAAAAACAAAACCCAGAAGAGAAAAATTGTTATAATAGCACATGAAATAATACCTTGCATTCAAATGCCATAAAAATGGCTGCCTAAACCTAAAAATTGAAGAGTAATACCTAAAACAAAATCTATCCAAATCATTGTTTCAAGGCAACCTAAAACTCAAGAATACAGTAAGAAAGCTCCAATAGCCAAAAATCTAAAAACAATTGAACTCCAAAAAGCATAAATTTGAGAACCAAAAAACAAATTGTTTTTCAAAAACTTAAAATTGGAGAAATACCAAGCGGTCATTAATGGTGGTAGCATGGTGGGTCTAAACTTTTCAATTGCAACAATCAACAAACTTTTTTTTTTTTTCAATGGCCTGGTGGGTCTAAACGTTTCCGGTGAGAAGCCGGCCGACAGGAGGGGGGAAGAAGAAAGGGCAGGGGTGGGTGGGGTGTAAGAAAACAGGTTTTTACTTTTTTATTCTGAAATAATTTTTTTATTAGTTAAATAAGTTTTATATTAGTTTTCTTTTTCTTAATTCAAAATTTATTTATTATTTTGGGCCCACATGCCAAATGTCATTGTTCTGTTCGTCCTTCAGCCACCTCATCCGCGTGTGAGTTACACGCCCTTTATTTTTGACTGCATATTAATTTTGTGTCCAAGTGGCACAGTAAAAATGGTGTTGGAGGGTTCAGATGGTAGGGTCTCAGTTGGAAGGCCTAAATGAAATATACGGACAAGTTAAAGGGTCCGTCGATAACTTCAGCCTTTTCAATATACGGAAAAGGGCCAAATATACCCCTGTACTATCAGAAAAGGGCCAAATATACCCCTCGTTATACTTTGGGTCCAAATATACCCCTACAGTTATACTTTGGGCACAAATATACCTTTTCACCGTTAAAATTGACTAAGGTGAAACCTAATCCCACGTGACATTAATATTTTAATAAAATAAATGCGATGTGGCATGCCACATCACTAATCAATCCCAATTACCTCCACCTTTCTCCTTCCATATCATCTTTCACCATCAGCCCCTCCCCCTCCATCACTGCAACACCATTATGCCACCACCATTTTCACAAACTCAAAAGGCAGAAGAAATTATAATGCTTCAATTGAATTTTCCTAATCATTTTCTTTAGTGTTGGATGATAAATATATGAGTTATTTTCACAGCTCTAATTTCTCATCACTTGTGTAGCTATTGCCTTTGGTTTCCTTTTCTTTTCCTCCTCTGATGTATTATCACACACACTAAAACAACTCACACTCCAGTTGTTCTCTTAATTTCGTCAGATGGGTTTTGCTTCAGATATCAATACAAGACAGACATATCCCAAATACAAGTAGATTGATTAGGAATGGGCGGAAGGTCAACTGGGTTTAATTCCTGTGTTCCCAATATTGACTTTTCCTAATCATTAGGATATTGACTTTCAGTTTTTCTCCAATCCTTCTTACTTGGTTAATTTGAAGGATTCATAACTATATTTATTAAGAGAAAATTTGAAGAATTATAATTTCTTCTACCTTTCGAGTTTGTGAAAATAGTGGTGGCATAATGGTGTAGCAGTGGTGGAGGGGGAGGTGCTAATGGTGAAAGATGATATGGAAGGAGAGGGGTGGAGGTAATTGTGTTTGACTAGTGACGTGGCATGCCACATGACATTTATTTTATTAAAATATTAATGTCATGTGGGATTGGGTTCCACCTTAGTCAATTTTAACGGTGGAGGGGTATATTTGTGCCCAAAGTATAACTGTAGGGATATATTTGAATCCAAAGTATAACGAGGGTTACATTTGACCCTTTTCCGATAGTACAAGGATATATTTGGCCCTTTTCCGTTTAATATATAAGACAAGTAAAAATGGACGGAGTGAGTAACTTCAAAGGATTAGTCTCAGCTCTCAGCCAAAAACGTAAGTGGTGAATCTAGAGAAAAGGCCATAAATAGTCCCTTATTTATGGGAGTAGGTGTAAAATGGTCCCTTAACTATATACTTACCGGTTTTAGTCCTTTAACTATTCAAAAACTTATCAAATTTGGTCTCCGTCTATTTTTTATACAAACAGCGTACAAACGCATAAACCTCCGCGAGATTAATGTTAAACCATTCCTCAAACCTGTATCTCTCTCTCTCTCTCCCCCCTTCTTTTTCTCAAGTTCCTCTTGTTAACAAAAAAAAAAAAAAAAAAAAAAAAAAGAAGAAAAAAGAGCATTCTGGCACTGGTGTCGCTCTCGAGTCTCTGAAATTCGAAAAGATAAACTCAGGCACACAATTTCTGTAACCGTTCTTTTCAAACACTACTAAAAAACTGGCAAAAATCGACGGAAAAACCAACGGATTCCGTCGGCTTTTTCAATAATTTTTTTAAATCTTCTTTTTTAAGAAAACTGACGGACTGCGTCGGTTATTTTTTGCGCAAAAATGCGCGAAAAAATATAATTATTTTCTAAAATAAATCGATGGAGTCCGTCGGTCTTTTATTTTTATTTTTAATTTTTTTATAAAAAAAACCGACTGAGTCCGTTGGTTTTTAGAGCAAAAAAACAGTATAAATTAAATCAATGTAAGTATATGAACAAAGAATATCAGTAGTCTAGTGGTAAAGTCCTTTAATGCCAAGGAACATACCCGGGTTCGATTTCAAGTTCCTACATTTCATTCTTTAATTTTCAAAAAAAAAAAAAATCTACGGGAATCTTTCAATTTTTTTTTTTTTACACAATCGAAAAGACTCCGTCGATTCAAAAAGCGAGAGAGAACTTGAGGAAAAAAGTTGAAAGTTAAAGAATAGAGAGGAAAAAAGCGGGGAGAGAGAGAGAGACGAGGTTTGAAGAATGGTTTAACATTAATCTCCACCAGGTTTATGGGTTTGTACTTATTTGTTTGTATAAAAATAAACGAGATTAAATTTGATAAGTTTTTAAATAGTTAAAGGATAAAAATCGATAAATGTATAGTTAAGGGAGGAATTTTAGACTTACTTATATAGATAAGTGACTATTTATGCCTTTTCTCGGTGAATCTAACCCTTTTTTTGTACAAGATTATGGCACACCAATTCGAAAGTGGTAACATTTATATTAGTCTCTTTCTTTAATATTCCCCATTATTCTTGTTCGGCAATTACAACAAGAACTTATTCATTCTTGCAATAGTAATACTAATAAATCCATTGGAGTAAACATCAATCTTGAGAAGGTCAAGTGTTTACATGATGCTGTTACTCTCTTCCATCAAATGGTTACAACAAAGCCTCTTCCTTCACTTCTGTAAATTATTTAAGACTATGCTACATATGAAGCATTATTCTGCTGTCATTTCACTTTTTCAGGAAATGCAGAAATTGGGTATCCTAATTAATTGTTTCATCTTGAATATCATAACGACCAATTATTGCCTGATACGCCGTGCTGATTTTGGATTTTCGGTGTTACCCGTTTACTTCAAGAATGGCGTTTCATTTGATGTTGTCACATTACCACTCTAATAAGGGGATTTTTTGCCGAAAATAATGTCGAAGAGGCGGTTGACTTGCTCAAGAAGTTGGTGAGAGAGAATATTTGTGAGCCTAATGAAGTCATGCATGCTTCACGCAGAAAATAAGAAGTGAATATTTCACTGCTTGGTTTATTCGGCTATGCTATCGCTGAGATACAATGTCCTTTTTATCCCCGCAAAAGAAATGGCATCCGATGCAATTAAACAAGCTGAAAAAGATGGCAATTGAGCTTCCTGGGAGGCTTATTTAGGAGGTACATCACTTTTGATATTTTGACTGTTTTCCACTCATCTTGGAAATCAAATATTACTGCTCTTTTGATATTAATAAATAATGTGAGTTTCCCTTACCCCTGTTTGGATGGTGGTTTTCCGTGGTTCATTATGTACTGCTTTATTTCTTTTTAAAATTATGTGGTATGGTATTGTAAACCCGTAATTCATTCTATTATATAACCATGAAAATATTAAATAATTTTTTCATGATTATGTATTTCATTTGTCCATTATAGCCCACCCTCCATCATTCACCCTACCCCCACCCCCAATCCCACCCACCCCTGCCCCACCCTATCACTCACCCCCGCACACATCATAAGTCAACCACCTAACCCCACCCCCACAACCACTTACCCCCACCCTACCACCCACTACCCCCATACCACCGACCCACTCATTTATTTTTTAAAGTTCTTATTTTATTCTTTACTCCGCTATTAATATATATAAATTAATTTCTAATTAAGAGTAGTTATTGTACAAATGTTATTAAACCACAACAAACGATCATTAATTTACAACACCATTATACCATACCATCTATTAATGAGAAACAACCATCCAATATGTGCACACATCATAAGTCAAGGAATTAATATCATTTTCAGTGCTATTTAGTTATTGTCATGTATTATCATTTTTTTATCTATTTCAGAATCAATAAGAACTGCAATTTATAAATCACAATTTCTGAAGTCTTGGTAACATCAATCATAATAGGAACACCGGTGCTGACAAGTTCAACCACATAGGATGAATATTTGTGATTTTCCTGAAGTTGAAATAGGAATTGTTCGACATTGATATGGTGTACTGTAGATGAACGGTTAGAATAGTTAAGAATATATTTTTTGAGGTTTATATATGATCCAAGAGTACCAGATGCTTTGTTGAAATAGAACTTGCTCAAAAGTGATAGGGTATACAAATTGTCATCGCTATTCGAAAACTCGAACTCCATATATTCGTTGTCAACTAACTTAGAACATGGAGGTAGCTCTGGTTTCAATTCTTCTTCCTTAACAAAATAAAGTGTGTTTGAAGTTTATGAATTTTGAGCTGACAATACAGTCAATTGCCAGGTTTAAAAGTTTTGAATACCCATTTTCTACTGTCTAGTAATTGCAATATGATTTACTAGATGCCAGCACTAGTAGTTGGTCATAATTAGATACATGTAATTTACTACCAAATGTCATTCATAAAAGAATTGTGCAGCATTTATATGTGCTTCCTGTAATCTATTCTAGTAGCTAGGTCTGGAGTTAGATCGCGAGGCATTTCATTAGATGATGTCAATTTTGTGTTTGTGTAGATTTGCCGAACAGGCTCATCACGGTCACACCAGAAACTAAAGTTTTCCGAAGGCCATGCAACTGATAACAGGTACTACTTTCTGCTTCATTTTTTTTTAGTGCTCTTTTTGTGTATTTGCTTCGAATACAAGAACATTAGCTTAAATGCATTGTGACATGTAAAGTGTAAATTAAATGTGGAAGTCCACCAAGTCCCCTTATATGAGTAATTGACATATTTTTTTATAAGTAATAAAGAATTTATCATTTGTAGCACCTAAGGGATTTTTAGGATGTGCAGTTACAATAACTAAAAATTCAGTTTGTTGAAATGAACTGAGGGAACTTATCAGCCTGTCAGCTTCGTATACATTGTCGTTCTTACATCTATATTTTACAAATATTCTCTTTTCCGCCTTCAAAGTATCTGTGCTCCAAAGTGCCCTTGAGCTATTTGAAGTCCTTCCCTTTTCCAACTCACAAGCAGTTCTTTTCGAGTTTCCAACATGCACCAATTTAGTTAAAAAAAATTCAGAAACACGTACCAAGTCTGAGCTGTGTAAACTTGCAATACATGAATCATAACCTTCTTCACAGAGGATACACCTCTTGCGGACTATCATTCCTCTTCTTTGTAAATTGTGTTGTGTCAAACATGCTTCTCTTGCCAGTAGTCATGTGAAGCATTGTTAGGGGCCTTGTTAGAGTCTTTCTGATCCAGAAGTCTTCTATCCCATATTTTTCTCAGATCACATTGCAGAACCTCCAAAGCCACCTCATAAGAAGATTTTTACTATGTATCATAGGGCTTCTTACTCCTGTTTCGACTTCCCCACTCCTTGTTGTCACAATGTCTCATTTCACTAGGTTGAGAGATCTTTCTTCAACTCATCCATTTTCTATCTTCCTTGGTATTGTAAAAAGAGACGTAGTATAGATAGAAAGAGCGTCCAACACACTATTGATTAAGAATAGTCTTTCTCCTAAGGATAAATATTGCTTCTTCCAATTTGAGATGTCTTCTTACACTTTTCCAGATGGTCACCTAGTGGCTCTTGTGTTATTTACCAGAAAAAAGTGACTGTTTGCATAATTTACTTGTAAACCTCATATAGCTTCAAACAACAATAAAAACTGTCTTCAAGGTACAATACTTGCTCTTCATTTGCTTCACACATTATAAGTGTATCATTTGTATATAAGAGATGTGATATCATCATTTATCCATCCTTGACCTCTTGTATTTACTTGAAAGACTTTTATCCAGCCAAGTTGTGTTGCCTTGCTAGTCGTTCCACCAAGGCCCTCCATACAATACTTGTTCTATGGTGATGATGATGAGAGTTGGCATATCTTTTCTTCATTTCCTTTTGATTGTGTAACTGCAAGCCTCTGGAAATAATTTGAAATCTTGAAAGTAAGATACCTACGACAACAGGTACAGATGACCTGATGGTTTATATAAGACAAGTAATCTTTATGTTAATGTCCTTTCTTTTACATTTCTCTCTTCTCTTTTTGCCTAAGCCTAAGATGGAAATTAAACTTGTTATCTGATACCCGAAAATAAGTTTTACTCCAACTAATATGTGTAATGGGACCATCTTATAAAGTATTGCATTGTATAATTTTGTACGTGCGTTACAAGAATTTTCATATCGAGTACAGTTTAAAAGCAAATTAAGACCTTCTCTGTCTTCTTCTATTTTTTCAGGAATTTGACAAGTGTAAGTGATTCTCCAAATAATGGTGTCTATTAATTTTCAAGGCTTCTCTTTGCTTGTATAATTGATTTCTATGCTAATCTTCTAGACTGCTTTGCATCATTTATTTCCATCGCAAAAGTTATTGGTCTCTTTGTTCCTCTGTTTCTAGTCCCAGTCGCTTCCTGCACAACATGAAGTCATAAATGGTTGTATTAGCGCAACCTCAACTTTTTCGATAGGTACTTTTTTGCCTGTCTTGTAAGAGAACTGCTTAATAAAAAAAATTTAGTAAAGAGATGGATCTTTTGAGTAGTTTTGTTAATTTAACTAGTGATTGATCTATTGATTTCTAAATCTTTTGTTACCTATTTTTCCCTTTCTGATAGACAACAACTGATGCAATTATCAGCCCTTTGATCTGTGGCAGCATAGTTGAAGGAATATTAAGCTTGCGATTTCTGAGGTAATACTTCTTTCTTTCAATTACCGTTCTATGCGTTTGTGTACATTCTTTCAAGCAGTGTAGAATTTTTATTTCAACACGATGCAGCTATTTGCTGTGGATGAGTTTTGACTTGAAGTAATTATGCTGATGCGGTTTTCTGTGAATTTGACTGTTATCTACAGTCTCTTTGCTCAATCTGAGAAGGGAAAAGCTGTTAAACTTTTCATTAGTATTTGTTCTGCTAGATTTAACGTTAATGTTGTCCGCGCGTTTTGCATCACCTTCAGACTTTTGGTGGTAAGCCCGACACTAGACCTGTGACGACTTTGATCATTTGTCTGGCTACGTCCCGTTTCTATTTTTGTATAATGCATTTTGGTATCCGATGAATCATGGTAAATCAGGCCTTTTCTACTCTGATTCAGTGTTTGGCCAACATGAATATTGTGGTACAGTCGCACAGATTGTATTGTGATATTTCGCACTATGTTTTGCTCTATGAAGCTCTTAACAAATTGACAATTAGTAAATCCAGCACGGTGCCAATTTTCCACATGAGAGCTGTAATTTTGTACACTCACACGACAGAAGACGGGGTAAATTGGATTCTTCTGAATTTTCACACTCTATTGCCTAAAGTTTGCTCGACCTACTGAAAGTCAGGAACTAACGGATGTAACTGGTTCAAGGGACGTTACAAGGTATATTGATTTGAGTTATGACATATATCTCTTAATCTCAGAACATAAAGAGAAAACTTAATCTCAGAACGTAAATAGAGAACTTAAAAAGAAGAAGAATTCAACTAATTCAAGAAAAAACAATCAATGTCTAAATAAGCAATTGAAAGGAAGGTTTCGTGAATCTGTAAAGCGGTATTAGTTGATTAAAACTTGTTTCAATTTTTAATAAGGAAGAAGGTATCAGCTTGTAATTGTTTAAGAAAAATACATTTTTCAACTGTGCTTGCCGTGTACAGACTAAGTTTGAGTAGGTATTCCCTTTTCCTATATATTACTAATAAATTTTAATTAGTACAAATTGAATTCATGATTGGCCTACTTTTCTCCTTTTAAAAATACGTCTCTTCAATAAGACTCCTATTCAATCCAATTTTTCAAAAAAAAAGAAACAGAAAAATCAACGTATTATAACAATTTTGCTGGGCAAGGAAATGACGAGAGGGGAAGATTCTGAATTTTATTTTTATGACGAGGGAACAGGTAGAACACGTAATATCTTCCAACTTGGTAATGTTAAAATACAAAGTCAATGCGACCTTTTGCTCTTTTTAAAAAAAATAAATGAAGTCCACCATTATGATGGTGGGGTTACCCCAAACTCAAAAACATAGACTGCTGATAGTGTTTGAACACCTACTTGAGGAGCTATGAACATTGACTCCTTCAAAGTCAATGCTACTTGATGTGTTAACTATTACTTGATGGAAAGCATCTTATCTTATTATTTAAAAGAAAATAAAGTATAAGGAACTAGAGTTTATACCATGTACTCTTTTAAATAATCAGTTAATCACATCAATTGTGGCGTATACTTTGAATGGTAAATGATTAGCTGGTTTGTGAAATTTAAGTGCCAAATTGAAAGTTTCAGCTCAAGCAAAATTGAGAATTTCTCACAGTCAAGGAAACATATTTGTCTGCATAGATAGCATTCAATAGGTAAAAGAAAGCTCTAAGTAGAGACAATTTTAAGATAGAAACATAATTTTCTAGATCCAAATTCTTATAATCATTTTGCAGTTCCCTGTTTTGCTTTGCAGCTTTCAGAAATGGATATCGGCTTGGCAGTTGGGTGTGCATTTCTCTCTTCAGTTCTGCAAGTTCTTTTCGATAGGCTTGCTCCTCAAGGTGAGCTACTCAAGATGTTTCAGAGGGACAATCATGATGGTCGATTGTTAAAGAAGTTGAGGATGACTTTGTTTGGTCTTCAAGCTGTGCTAAGTGATGCAGAGAATAAGCAGGCATCAAAAATCCATACGTAAGCAAGTGGCTTAATGAGCTTCAAGATGCAGTGGACAGTGCTGAAAATTTAATGGAAGAAATCAATTATGAAGTTTTGAGGCTTAAAGTGGAAGGTCAGTGTCAAAATTAAATTTTAATTTTTAATTAACTTGAAACTCTTCTATCTAAGTGAGCTCTCCGTTTCTTTCAATTTAGCCTCAAATTTTTTCTCAGATTGGTCTCAAAGTACAAACAAGCAACCCTCAGGTAAGTGACCTCAACCTGTGCTTGAGTGATGAATTCTTTATTAACATAAAGCACAAGTTGGAAGACACCATTGGAATATTGGAGGAGTTGCAAATGCAAATCGGTCTCCTTGATCTAACAAAGTATCTTGATTCCAGTAAACAAGAAAAAAGAAAATCTTCAACTTCTGTGGTTGATGAATCTGATATGTTGGTAGGCAGAATGAAATAGAGGAATTGGTTGACCGTTTATTGTCTATCGATGCAAATGGAAAAGAATCAACTGTAATTCCTATTGTTGGAATAGCTGGAATTGGCAAGACCTTGCTAAAGCTGTTTACAATGATGAGAAGGTGAGAAAACGTTTTGAGTTGAAAGCTTTGATCTGTGTATCTGACATATGATGCTTTCAGAATAACAAAAGGGTTACTTCAAGAAATTGGCTTATTTGACTTAATGGTTGATAACAATCTTAATCAGCTACATGTCAAATTGAAGGAAAGCCTAAAGGGAAAGAGTTTTCTTATTGTCCTAGATGACGTGTGGAGTGACAACTATAATGAATGGGATGACTTGAGAAATCTTTTTGTACAAGGAGATGTAGGAAGTAAGATCATTGTGACGACACGTAAGGAGAGTGTTGCCTTGATGATGGGTAGTGGGACAATTAACGTAGGAACTTTGTCTAGTGAAGTCTCCTGGTCTTTATTTAAAAGACATGCATTTGAAAATAGGGATGCTAAGGAACATCCAGAACTTGAAGCGGTAGGAAAACAAATCACACAAGTGCAAAGGATTGCCCTTAGCTCTAAAGACACTTGTTGGCATGTTACGCTCCAAATCAGAGGTTGAAGGGTGGAGACGCATTTTAAGAAGTGAAATATGGGAGCTGCCAGAAAATGGCATATTACCAGCGCTAATGTTGAGCTACAATGCTCTTCCAACACATTTGAAGCGATGTTTTTCCTACCGTGCAATATTTCCCAAAGATTATCTATTTTGCAAAGAACAAGTCATTCAACTGTGGATTGCTAATGGTCTAGTACAACGGTTGCAAAAGGATGAAATGCTTGAAGATTCAGGCAACCAATACTTTCTTGAGTTGAGATCAAGATCATTGTTCGAAAGGGTCCCAAAGTCTTCTAAAAGAGATGTAGAGGAATTTTTAATGCATGACCTTGTCAATGATTTGGCCCAAATTGCATCTTCAAAATTTTGCATCAATTTGGAAGATAAAGAAGGATCTCATATGTTGGAAAAAAGTCTACACCTATCATATTCCATGAGATATGGTGATTTTGAGAAATTTGAACGCCTCTACAAATTGGAGCAGCTGAGAACATTGCTTCAAATAAGTTTTGAGCTCGATAGTTCAATTTCTCTAAGCAAGAGGGTGTTGCATAACATATTGCCAAGTCTAAAATCCTTAAGGGCACTATCGTTGTCACGTCATCAGATTAAGGAGTTGCCTAATGACTTGTTTATCAAATCAAAACTCTTAAGACTTTTGGGCCTTTCTTGGACGGCAATAAAAGAGTTGCCCGATTCAATTTGTATACTGTATAACTTAGAGACACTTAGCTTGTCTTCTTGTAGATATCTTGAGAAGTTACCGTCTCAGATGGAAAAGTTGATCAACTTGCGTCATCTTGACATTAGCCGCACTTCTCGCTTGAACATGCCACTACATCTGAGCAAGTTGAAAAGCCTCCATGTGCTAGTGGGAGCTAAATTTCTTCTAGGTGGTTTAAGTGGCTCGAGAATTGGAGATCTGGGTGAAGTACATAACTTGTATGGATCTCTATCAATTCTAGAATTGCAAAATGTGGTTGATAGAGAGGAAGCTCAGAAGGTAAACATGAGGGAGAAGAATCATGTTGAAAAGTTATCATTGGAGTGGAGTGGAAGTATTGCCAACAATTCACAAACTGAAAGAGACATACTTGATGATTTACAACCAGATACAAACATAAAAAAACTCCAAATCAGTGGATATAGAGGGACAAAATTTCCAAATTGGCTAGCTGATCATTTGTTTCTTAAGCTGGTGGAATTGTCACTTAACAACTGCAAGGACTGTGATTCCTTGCCAGCACTAGGACAACTTCCTTCTTTGAAATTCCTGGCCATTAGAGGGATGCATCGAATAACAGAGGTGACTGAAGAATTCTATGGTAGTTCGTCTTCCAAAAAGCCATTTAACTCTCTTGAGAAGCTTAAATTGGTGCAGATGCCGGAGTGGAAGCAGTGGCATGTACTGGGAAAGGGAGAGTTCCCTGCACTTCAGGACCTTTCAATTGAAGATTGCCCCAAGTTGATTGGGAAGTTGCCTGAAAATCTTTGTTCTCTAAAAGGATTGACAATTTTAAAATGTCCTGAACTCATTTTGGAGACACCTATCAAACTTTCAAATTTGAAAGAGTTTAAAGTTGTTGGTTCTCCCAAGGTTGGAGTTCTTTTTGATGACGCTGAACTATTTACATCCCAACTTCAGGGAATGAATCAGATTGATGTATTAGAAGTTACTGATTGTTACTCTCTTACCTCCTTACCTATTAGCATTCTGGCGAGTACCTTGAAGAGAACAAGGATATCTGGTTGCAGGAAATTGATATTGGAGTCATCAGTTAGTGAGATGAGATCTAGAGGAAATAACATGTTTCTGGAGAGATTGGATCTAGATGGATGTGATTTTATAGATGATTTATTACCTGAGTTGTTCCCAAGAGCACGCTATTTGAGGGTAGACAGTTGCCACAGCCTGGTAAGGCTTTTGATTCCCACCGTGACTGAAAAATTGGATATTTATACGTGTGAGAATCTTGAAATACTTTTTGTGGCATGCAAGACTCAGATGACATTGTTGTGTAATTTGATTATTTACGAATGCAAGAAGCTGAAGTGGCTGCCATAACGTATGCAGGAACTCCTTCCATCTCTTAAGGAACTGAAACTATGGAATTGTCCAGAAATAGAGTCCTTTCCTGAAGAAGGATTGCCCTTCAATTTATCAGTTCTTCGGATTGAGGATTGCATGAAACTGGTGAATGGCCGAAAGGAGTGGCGTTTACAGAAACTCCCCTGTCTCAGAGAGTTGTGGATATTCCATGATGGCAGTGATGAAGAGATTCTTGCTGATGAAAATTGGGAGTTGCCTTGTTCTATTCTAAGGCTTAGCATACGCAATCTGAAAACATTAAGTAGCCAAGTTCTCAAAAGCCTCACCTCTCTTGAATTTCTATCTATTGGTATTTTACCTCGAATTCAGTCACTGCTGTAAGAAGGGCTTCCGTCATCTCTTTCTGAGATAATATTATATGGCCATCATGAGCTCCAATCACTACCGACCGAAGGTCTTCTGCGACTCGCTTCACTTCAAAATCTACATATCTCCTCTTGCGATCAACTCCAATCTCTTCCAGAATCGGGAATGCCCTCCTCGCTCTCTGAGCTGACCATCAGGAATTGCCCTAATCTCCAATCTCTTCCAGTAAAAGGGATGTCCTCCTCCCTCTCTAAGCTGGTCATTGTGAATTGCCCTAATCTCCAATCTTTTCCGGAGTCAGCGCTGCCCCCCTCCCTTTATGTGCTGCGTATCTATAATTGCCCTAATCTCCAATCTCTTCCAGTAAAAGGGAAACCCTATTCCCTCTCTAAATTATCTATTTCCCACTGCTCATTGCTTAAACCACACCTAGAATTTGACAAGGGGGACTGCTGGACAAATATTGCTCATATTCCCACCATAGAGATCGATGAGGAATATCTGTGATAAAAAAAACCAATGATACTCTGACAGCTGTAAGTTATTCTTTTTCCTCAGTAGCTTTTTATTTTTGTTTGGGTCCCTTTGCTTTTTGGTTAATTTCTTTTCCTTTATTTAATCTTGTTGAGCAGTCTGTAGCATCTACTGCACTGTGAAGCCGAGGAATCATCTTCAGATCGGGATGAATTTAATTTTAGATGACAACAAAAAAGGTGATAAAAAACGAAATCTGGTATAGGTAGGAATTGAAATAATTTGCTCTAGAAATGTTAATGAACTAGTAATATTTTAGCATGCACATATATGTCAACCGGATGTTTATTGTCTTTGGAAATTTATCTCAATAGCACTTCATGAATTCTTCTTATATATCTCACACATCATCTCACTTGAAGATTTTAGTTTATGTATTGCTTGAACTTTCATCTCAATAGCAATTCATGTATTTTGGTGCCTTCCGTTTTTCAGTAGGTTGAGCAATAGAAAAGACATAAATCTGTGTGATCATCAGAATGATGAATCTCTTTGCTATTAATGATGTTTAATTTTCTATTCAGGACATGATTAATGTTGTGTTCATCATCAAACACAACTTAATTTTAAAGCTCCATGGAGAATCTAAGTTTTTTTTTTTTTTAACCATCCCAAGTTTTCTGCAATAAGTAAACTTCAATTAGTCAGGATTTTTGTCACCAGTACAGCATCCAATAGTTGTCTCAATTAGATTGCTCGTTTCAGAAAGCATGAGTCCCTTTTCAGCTGTCACGTGATGCTAATTTCTTCTGTTGTTTTGAATTTCCATCTTTGTTTTAGCCTAAGCCCGGGATGAATATTAACCTTGTCATCTGGAAATTGATAAGCATAAAAAGATATGTTTTACTTCTCGTGACATGCAGATATGGTGTACACTGCATATTTATATCACCTAGAGCTTAGTCCTTTTCAGTTTTATCTTATAAAGGCGGACAATTTTTTTTTTTTTTTTAAGTTTTGCATTTTTGTTATGAGAAGTATCATCTCTAGAAAGGTTCTATGGCAAACTAACTAACAACTTTTCTATTTTTTCAGGAACTTAACAACAGTATGACAGTCTTTTTTGCTCTATTTTGAGATTGCCAACAAATACAATGTCATTTCCTTGTGGGAGGTTCTATCAATTAGTAGCTGAGGTTTACAACTAGAAGCTATCATTGTCGATAAAGTCCTTCCTTAATCCCACTACGTTCTGGTAATCATTAATTGCTCTGTCTATTGCTGAACTATGTTTACACTTAAGACAGGTGAGGACTAGCCTAAGATTTCTAGTTCCCATCTAAAAGGATCGGTGCCGAACTCATCCAAAGATGAAGTTCATTAGGAATAACACTCGCTCTTTAGATGGTCTCTTTGCTCAAGTTCAGAAGGCGAAGCTGTTGGATTTTAAGTGGTATTTATTCTTATGTGGATTGAATATCAGGACTATGGTTGTAATAGCTTGTGTTGTTCGCTTCGCGCCCAGGCTCGCATAATTTTAAAATGTGTCACTTGGGTCTAAGGCTCACTTCTTTGTATACGCATCTCTCTATTGCTTTGTCGATGTGGGATCTGCCTAGGGTGTTACAATGGCGTCCTTTTTATTTCGAATACATCTTGGCCAACAGAAAGAAAAAGACGACATGATTATTGGCCTTTCTGTATTAAGCTATCTGAATTTTAGACGTGATTGGTTTAGAGCAATCTGTAAATGCATTGTAAAGAGTATAAGAAACAGGGTAGATTTTGAGGAGTGAAGTATGTTTGCATAATTTCTTAATATTGTTATTCTGTGCAGTTTATATCGTTGAAAATTTCATTCCTTGGTTTTTCTTTCTCTTTTTTAATCATTTCGAAGGCTAGAGCTTCCTTTGATTTCTGTTACTATCTACTGTCTTTTGTTATTAGCTAGAGCTTCCTTTGATATCTGTTACTATGTACTATCTTTTGTTATTTGCTTAGCGTGCTGTTTTGCTGTAGTTACTGTTCTTTTTTTCGTTTTTGACCTGCTTTATTTTTGCTTTATCCTGAGCCAAGGGTCTATCAAAAACAACATCTCTACCTCCGAAGGTTGGCGTACACTTTACCTTCCCCAGAAAGCACTTGTGGGATTATAGTGGGTATGCTGTTGTTGTTGTTGTTCCAAGACTAGAGCTTGTGATTTTGGAATGATGAAACTAGGGGTGTCAAATGGGTGGGTTGGGCTGAAATTGGCCCAATCAAAATGGGTTGAGGTAATAAATGGGTTGGGCTAACATTGGTCCAAAAGTTACTTGGATTGAAATGGGTTGGGTTGAAATTGGCTAAAAATGGGTTGGGTCATGACCCGCCCAACTTAACTCAGTTTTTTTTATGATAAGAGATTAAGGGTGTGTTTGGAATGACGGAAAATGTTTTCCTATTTTCTTGCGCTAAGATCTTGGAAAATATTTTTCTCAAACTAGGAAAAAATGTTTACCATAAAAATTTAAGGGAAAACATTTTCCGAATTAATAAAAACACACTAATGCATTCCCTAATCCATCCCCGTACGCCCCACCTATTAGCCCTTCGGCTTGGTTGATCTGATGGCATGGGCGTGACAAGGGATTTACATGATGGACCTTGGCACGATCTTATGATGGTGTTGGCATCATGTTGGCAAGATTGCCCTACATGGGCATGTGCGGGCAGGGCATGGGCGTTGGCACGATGGCATGCAGCTTGAGTGTCAAGACATGGCAAGACCTTGGCATAGGCGTGGGCGTGGAAAGGCAAGGCAATGTGCGGGCAAGGCAAGGCAGAGTGTGACAAGGCTAGGTAAGGGCAAAGCAAGTCGGTGTGTGGCAAGGCAAGTCAAGGGCAAGGCAAGCTAAGGCAAGGCTAAGACAAGGCATGGCATGGCATGACCGAGACAAGGCAAGACGTAGCACGGCAAGACAAGGTTGTTGGCATGAGCTAGGCAGTGTCATGGGTGAGCTGGGCGTGCAACAAAGGCAGGCATGCGCACAAGGCATGTCGCGCAGGAAAATGGCGGGAAAGGCCAACATGGCGCCAATCCTTGGCACCAGTGTGGGCCGTTGGAGCCAAAATGCTGCAGAGACGAGCGCAGGCGCGCGCATGTGTGCGGCACATGCAGACAATTGGCAAGTTGGGCGGTTTTCCTCATTTTCAGCCTAAATGGCCATGTTGGCCGAAGTAGTTCTTTTGATAGACTTGTAGCCTTATCCTATTCAGTTGGGGTTGTTAGCTGCATTAGTGGGAAGTTACCTCACATGCTTGGCACATGACTGGGTTGCTGTGGCCTATATAAAGGAACTAGCAGCCTTGTCAATAGGCTGATTAGGCTGTGTTGGTCTAAAACATTTTGTAAGTGTTCTTTGTGCATGAGTTAATACAAAGTTGGGAAGTGATTCCCATAAACGTGTTCCTTGTGTTCTGTTTCATTGCCTAAATGTATTCTAAGTGTCAAACGAAAGACTGAAGGTTGAGTCATTGTGAGTGAATGTCGTGCGGTGTCATTGACGAAAAAATTGACCCCATAACACCACCCCCACCACCACCACACCAAACTACACGCCATCGCACCCCTCCCCCCACCACCCCACCACCCCACACCCACAAACCCAACCCTCACCTCTCTCCCCACCACCCCAAACCACACCCCTCCACTCCACCCACCACTCAAACGACACTCCACCCCGAGCCACCACCCTCCTTCCCCCGAATTTCTTTTTCATATATTTCAGTTTACTTTTATATAAAAAAGGAAAATTTCTTACCCACTACTAACCAACCGCACCCCCCCCCCCCCGCGCGGGCCCCCTCAACCCACAAAGTTTTTTTTGGGGGGTTTTACGCCATCCACCCGTACTCCCCACTACCAAAAGTTGCACTCCGAAAAAACTTAATAGTGGTTTTGCATTGAGTAAATGCAAATACTCTTAAAATTACATTTCTTCTAACTTGCGTACCAAACACAAGAAAATGAGTAGGAAACTCACTTATTTTTCGAGAAAATATTTTCTTTGAAAAACATTTTCCGTCATACCGAACACAACCTAAGAAAGATATTATGCTATCTATTTTATGGGGAACAATAAATGTCAATGAGTAGAGAAGGGAAAGTTATTAAGGCTCTTAAAATATCCGCAATTGCAATTGACACCCTTTTCGGAATGTTCCACTGCGTATGCTGGTCATTCTTTTTTAGGTATATATTTTATATGTTAAATACCCTTAGTTTTTTCTTGTGCTTGCTTCTTCATAATTCTGAATCACTTTAATGAAAATCTTGATTCCCTACTTTTACAGATCTATCTTTCTTGCCTCCATGTTATAATCATAATTTAGAGACCGTATTAGCGTTGATCCTACTCACAAAAATATGGTTACTGAATATATTACCCAGCATATCCTCCCAAAAAAAAAAAAAAAAAAAAGAACTCATAATTTTAATTTTTTCTCTTAAATTTGCGTTACATTAAAGAGGCAGACAGCTGAGCTAGTCGAACCAAGACATCAATTTTGTGCTGAGGAATTTCAGCATTTCACTTTCTTTTCCTCTCTTTATAAAATCAATCCTAGCACTAGTTGATTGCGATTGTCGACGACTCATACTTGTTTCAATTTCTAAGTCTTGATTTTTCCAATTTAAAAATATCCACTACAAAAGTTATTGCTAATTCTTTTAATCTTGATTATTTTTTAGACGCGAAATTTGGTATTATAATTGTATCCAAGAAAAGTCCAAGTTTGTATGTATAGTTATTTCCCTTTTGATATTACCACTTATAACATTTTAATAGTAAAAGGAATAACGATTCTCCTTCTTATTTTTTCTTTTCAAATACAACTCTTATGGTTCCGAAGGGAAAATATGATTCTTAGTTGATTTAATTCCCTCAAAACAAAAAACAAAAAACAAAAAAGAAACATATATCTTTTTAACAATTTTGCTGGTGGCGAATGCTATAGTGGTAGTTAATGAAAAATTTATGTAGTCACATAAATGCAATGACATGTTTAAGACTCAAGCTTCAAATGAAATAGCTTTTTGTGTTGAGGAATTTCGACGGGTTACACGGCAATTTCACTTTCTTTTCATTCCTTTCTCTTTATAAAAGTATCTCCCACTATGCATTGTCTCACTGAGTGCAAACCCAATAATCAAATCCTACTCAGACGATTCCCATTCTTTGCACCACCAATAGAATCACATATATGCACCTCATGTTCTTTTATAATATAATTAAAAAAAAAAGTCTTTCAAGCTGTTGACCGAGAATCATTCCAAACTTTAGTTGCAGTATGATTTAAATAATTCGATAAATTTTTCAGAATTCTGAAGTATACGTCCAGAAGACACCTTTTAGGATAGGTCATACGCAATATATTCATGAAATGATAGCACATTACAAGCATGCCACCATTTGAAAATTGAAATATTTTTGAAAAGAATAAAAACATGGTTCCTCTTTTATTTCCTTTGACTGCTAACTATAGCAAAAGAGACAAATGTTGTAGTTAATGGAAACATTGGAATGGCAAAATTGCAAATTAAGCACACAGTTAGTATACTACTCTATTCCTACAATATTGTTTGCATATTGCTCTAGCATCAAACAGGTAAAGTCAAACTCTTGGTAGTAAAAATAGAGAACCATCTTTATTTTTTAGAATTCTTGACCATTTAGTGATTCCTTTTGTTTTGCAGCTTTCAGAAATGGAGATTGGATTAATATTTGGGAGTGCATTTGTCTCTTCAGGCCTTCAAGTTCTCTTTGATAGGCTTGCTCCTCAAGGTGAGCTGCAAGATGTTCCATTGGGGACACGTGTGATGCTCGATTGTTAAAGAAGCTGAGAATGACTTTGCTTGGTCTTCAAGCTGTGCTAAGTGATGCAGAGAATAAGCAGGCATCAAATCCATACGTGAGTCAGTAGCTTAATGAGCTTCAATGTGCAGTGGACTGCTGAAAATTTAGTGGAAGAAATCAATTATGAAGTTTTGAGGCTTAAAGTGGAAGGTCAGCGTCAAAATCTTGTACAAACAAGCAACCCCCAGGTAAGTGACCTCAACCTGTGCTTGAGTGATGAATTATTTATTAACATAAAGCATAAGTTGGAAAACACCATTGGAACATTGGAGGAGTTGCAAACGCAAATTGGTCTCCTTGATCTAACAAAGTATCTTGATTCGGGTAAACAAGAAAAAAAGATCTTCAACTTCTGTGGTTGATGAATCTGATATCTTTGGTAGGCAGAATGATAACTTTGGTAGGCACAATGAAATAGAGGAATTGGTTGACTGTTTATTGTCTATCGATGCAAATGGAAAAGAATTAATTGTAATTCTGTATACATCGGAAATATAACGTGACTCGTGGGATGAAGATAAAAGGACGTGGCAGACAAGGTCGAATAATGGCGTGATGTTTGATTTAATCTAAAAAGACTGATTTCATATAAACCCGGATCAAGTGTTATGAGGCAATTGATACGGGTCATTTATGGGCAACAAATGTTATGTAATCGGTCCGGATTCGGGGCTGGACATTGCACTTCTACATTAAGAGTGACATTTATTGGTTATAATTACTCATTATTGGGCACGATTTACAGTTCAAAGCTAGCAATTATCAACTATAAGAGGAGCTTAAGCTCAATGTAATAGGCATCTGACACAAATTATCTTAAACACAGTCATACAATCTACATTCTGATCATTAGCGAAATTGTTCTTTTGAATTCCTATTGCTCCAAATTAATAAAAGTTTCACAAGGCTAAATGTTCAACCGGAGGGACATTCAACGATGGATTTCCTTTGAGCTCATACAGCCCAGGCTGATTTTATCATTTTCTTGATTTATATTTACTTATTTTCATTGCTAATTGCTATTATTTTGTACTCATTCATAACAAATCAATTAACGTATCCTTTAAACCACTAACAAATTAAATTGTACCTTTTTGGGGTAAACAGTTTGTCGCCCACCGAGAGGCGGGCTAAGGATAATAGTGTTATTGTTTTGTTTCTATAATTACATTAATAATTATTCACAATTCTGTGAAATCAGGTAATACGAGATTATGGCAAACACTGGAAATCAAATCAATGGTGTGTTGAATAATATCAATGCACAAGAGATAGATCCGGTGATTTCCCCCCAGGGATCCAAACACACAGGGAATGATTTGACTCCCAATGATAATGATGATGTAGAAGAAGAAGTGAGAGTCGCTGATCCAGAATTGACAAAGATCTTTGATCTGCTGGAAAACAACAGAAGGCAATTTGCTGACTTGCACCCAAGGAGAGGTGATGCTGATGCGAATTTGATGAACACAGCTGTTGATTATGGAGAAGGCGGTGGCAGTGGCAGTGGCAGTGGCTCTGGTAATAACGCAACACCAGAAGTCATGCAATATTTGAAGGCTCTGCCCAGTTGGCTAGAAAAGAATGAAAAATAATTGAATAGCTAATTAGACCGAAACGAAAAAGAATTTAAAGCATTTAATTCACGGATAGACCAAATTTCGGGGCACCACCGGTATTGAAGGGAATAGATTCAAAGAGATATGTACAATTGCCATTCCCGCTAAGTGCAGTGCCTAAATTGATCCTAAAAAGGTTCGAAATGTTGGATTTGCCCAAATATGATGGAACCAGGGACCCTCAAGAGCATGTGACTTCATACACTTGCGATGTTAAGGGAAATGACATGCAACCGGACAAAATCGGGTTTGTTTTACTTAAGAAGTTTGGTGAAACATTGTCCAAAGGGGGAATGACATGGTATTCTCTCTTCCGGAGCATTCGTCCCATTCTTTCGAAATACTTGCGGATGCTTTTGTCAAGGCAAACGGTGGTGTGAAGAAGGTGTTTGCAAGAAAGGCGGATATCTTCAAGATAGCTTAGGATGATACGGAATTGTTACGGGAATTTGTTTTAAGATTCTAAAAAGAATGGATATTGCTACCATCAGTACCGGATGAATAGGCAGCAGAGGCATTCACTATGGATTTGAACCTGAAAAGTTTAAGCACTTCATTAAGTTCAAGGAGAACTTATTGGAATTTCCTACTACAACGTGGGCAGATGTTCACAATAGGTACGAATCAAAAATACGGGTGGAAGATGATCAGTTTGGATTACCGACTCAATCAACGGGTCAAAATCGATACCATGATAAACCTAAAAGAAAGGCCGATTCGGATTCCAGATCTTGGAAGGAAAGGTATCAACCTTATGGAGAACAGGAGAGGTCTCGTTCAAGGTCCAAGTGAAGTCGTAGCAGCCAATTTGAGAAACCAAGTTCTGACAAATGGGGTGACCCAAGTCAAGGTAGAAGAGGGTTACAGACGAAGTCCGTAGCAGTTGATTCAACGATCAACAACATTGAAAATCTAAGGTTATCATAATATAATTTCAGCATTGACTTAGCTGGGTTAGTCGCAGCAATCGAGAAGATTGATGGTGCAAAATAGCCCAGAACAATGCGATCAGACCCTAGTCAGAGAGATCCGAATTTATTTTGCAATTACCACGGGACTGATGGGCATCAGACCTCTAATTGTAGTCACTTACGTGATCAAGTTGCACGACTGTTAAAAGATGGTCATTTAAGGGAGTTCTTGAGTGATATAGCTAAGGATAATTATGGTAAGAATAGGGATTCGAGCAACAAGAGGCTCAGGTTAAGGAAGATAGTACGAGTACCTGGAGGAATAAATTAGCTAACTGAGCTAGAGAAGATTCCAAACTAACAACTGGAGGTTTGGGACGTGGTGATAAAATCGATGTCCCAGCATCAACCGATGGAACAGTACTCCCTTTTGATGCTTCAAAAATTAGGGCAACAGGGCTTTCTGAGTAAATCTCGGGGGAAGAAGCTTTGGGTTCCCCAGAGGCCTTGCTAGAATCATCAGTTAAGTGCTCTCCAGGACCACTGACCTGTTGTTCTTCATCATTGTAATCAATATGAACCACCCGTGTTGAGCCTCGTGTTGAACTTTACTCCAGGCCTCGATGAGCCTATGTCGGGTCCACACTCGAGAACCAATTCCAATCGGAGGAGAATTGGTAGCATCCCATGGCCCCCATTTATGGCTAGAGGTGGCAGCATTAACAATGTTAGAGATTTGTTTTCCAGTAAAATCAGGGTTAACCAAAAAATCAATTAGAGATTTGTTTCCATTGGGTTTGAAGACAAGTAGGTCGTATCTTATTCCGAGAACTCTATTTATGAGTCGGTTCGGAGTAATGGCAAGCATGAATCTGATGAACAAGGAATAAGAATAATAGAAAATAATCTTAAGAGTTCAATATGATGAATAAGGAATAAGAATAATAGAAAATAATCTCAAGAGTTCATCCAGACAAACTTCTATGAATCTTCTTATTCTTAATCTAGTGATGGTTTTACAATATGGTGGGGAAAGTCCCAGATCTTGCCTCTCCTATTTTTTCTAAGCCTTTTGTTTATATAGACCCGAACTAGGCTATCCTACCCTACAAGTCATGATGAAAAGACTGTGCGGACGTCACCATGCCCACATGCGTTATGGCGTTCTGACTAGAGTGGGTAGATGTGACGGGAGTTGACAGAAATGGGGGATAGCTATAGTATGTCCATGAGTCGTTGTGGTCTCCGGATATGCTAACTTTCTCGGTGGCATCTTTTACCCAATACAGATAGTCCCCCACTTTTCGGGCCCTTCATTTCAGGAGCCAAGATGTGGAAGAGTTCTCTCTTTCCCCAAACTTTTCATGGGAATCGAGATGTTGTATCTTTTTCTTTGATCAGACACTTCGTTAGGGCGGTATTTAATGCATTCAGTCACTCATTCAGCGGCACTCTTTCAGAGACGTCGATTGACCTTTCACAGACAGGGCACGCCGCTTTGCTCCCCAAGGCCAACGATTACTTTTGTTGGATATTTAAGTGGGTGATCACGCTCATATTTTCCATCCTTGCTCTCATTCTTCACCTTTGCGAAAACCCAACACCTTTACCTTCTAGAACTCTTTTTTTTTTTTTGGCAATGTCTTCATCTTCATCTTTTGACCTTACTCTTGCAAGCATGCGAGAGCAACTAGGGGCCACTTCAGCGGTCTCCGTCCGTCGTCGGTCCTTGTCTTCTTCCACCACTCGAATGATAGACTTGGGTTCCTTCTCATCTGGCATCATTCCATCTAGTTTTAATTTTGAGAGGGCTTTCCGTGCCAACTTTCATTTCGAATCTGTAGAAGGTGTTACTTCTTTGATTGATGACTCCACCATCCCCCAAGTTTGCATCGACTATCGATGAGGGCCTAAGGTTGATGTATTTCCGCCCTCTGCTGGTGCTAGTACTACACAACATATCCCGGGTATGTCTTTGGTCAACACTTATCCCTTCACTATCGGGTTTGGCCTCCCGATCCACCAGGTCGTCGAGGTATTTCATCGCCGGTATGGCATTTGTCCTGGGCCACTGGCCCCCTAAACTTGGAAAGTAGTCACTTTCGTACCTGGCAGGCCGGGCTAACCTCCCTTTTACTCTGGATCATCTGATCCACCTCTGTTTCCCCCGAGTGCTCCGTGGGGAGATAACAAACCTTACTTTTTGAGGCTCCCAGGGCCTCATCACAAGTGCCGAGGACGATCATGATTGGGGATGGTGCAACCGATTTGTGATGATACGCATCGACTGCCTTCTCGACCCCGCCCTTGGCCCTCTTTCGGAGCAGTGGAAAAATGCTAGTGAGTATCCGCTCCCTTATTTTTTCGTATTCTCCCCCTTCTTTCCCTCGGGTGTCTTTTTTAGCTTGATTTTCCATGTTCTTCCACCGACTCCGATTGTACCTGAACCTTTTCCTGATATCCTTGACTGGGTGATGAGCATGCTCCGTGCCTCCAGGGATACCGAAAGGACATGGAGAGTTATTTTTGCCAATAGGTGGAAAGGCAAAAGCCACGGTAAGTGTTTTTCTCTTACCTTTATTCATTTGCTTCTTGAATCTGGGGATATTACTCTGACTTCTTTCATATTTGCTAGGACTTCCTGCTTGAGGGGTATCTATCAGGAAGGCGCCCTCTCAGGAAGAGGCTCGGGCTCATATCGCCGAGGCGGCTACGAAGGCGAGAAGTAGCAGGAAGCGAGCGCTTCCAGATAAGGTAGGGGCATCTTTCTCTGATCGGATCAGTTCTCTCGTAAGATCGCATAGCTGACTCAGCGAATGTCTGAGGGAATAGATGCAGAGGATGGTCCACATTGAGGATGGTGATGGAGAGGCTGTTAAGGCCAAAGACACCAAGGTCCCTTGCGCCGAGGCTATTATGAGAAGGGGACCCAGTGAAGGCCACCCCGGGAGCATGGGGGTGATGTCCCCCATAACAAGGATGCAGGCGCCGACCCTTCTTCTCCACCTCCCACCACTACTAGTTCAGGCCTTGGTTGGGAGGCTTTCTTAACTCACTTGGTGAGTATTTTTCTTTAGGTATCACGAACCCTCTACGCCTTATTAGTTATGTCTAGAGTGACGCATTAAGTTTTCCCGTTTGTCCTTTTCCAAGGTCAGGCCACCATTTTCTCTGCCCTCGAACTCTTTAAGAGTGTTCCTCATTCTACATCTCCTGATGTGAAAAGGCTAACGAAGGAGAACCAGCAGCTCTGAGATTATCTCACCCAGCTTCAGACAGAGAATAAAGGTCTTTAGGCTATGAAGACTACTGGAGCCTGTGCGGGACGGGGCTGCCAAGCTCGGCGACTGAGAATACCTTCGATCATGACTA
>NC_081348.1:53056743-53180762 GCF_029784015.1 Lycium ferocissimum | reverse complement strand
CAGGATTTTTTTTTTTTTTTAACCTTTTAAAAGCTATATGCAATTTTTAAAGAGGATACATAGTATTTTTTTGGGGGGGGGGAATTTAACACAAAATATAAACCCAAATATCTATTTAGTTTTAAACCCCCAACGGACGTAAAATGATAGATAATGAATTATATGGCCCACACATCTAGCCAAGTAAGTATGGTTTATATAGCCCAAGCAGGTCATCGCATTTTGATAATGGGACCGTTTCGTATACTATATATAAAATTACATATACGAGTATATAATGGATATGGTTTGTATATCATGTATAAACACACGAAATCAACTCAAATTGAAGTGTATAGATAATGTATATGTAATGTATATATAAGTTGCTCAAGTTCTTTTGTAACTATACAAATACATCCTTATACACTATACATGTTTATACACTATATATAATGTATAAATAGTATATACGCTTGTATAACTATGCATAACTATGAAATAATGTATTTCTTTGTACATTCCTGTTTTTTTTTTCTTCTTCTAAAACATTTGACACAAAATACATTTCAAAATAAGTTAAGACTTTGAAAGCTTAGTGTATCAAACTCAATCTAAAACCTTATTGGAACTCTAGAGAACCTAAAGCCTTTGACACACTCTCTCTATCACACCATGTAAGCCTCTCTTTACCCGTTTCTCACGCCTTCACTGAGCAACACCATCCCTGCTTTGTTGAGTTTCATAACTTCGAGTGAAGCATTCTTATACCATTTAGCTAAATAATGGATGAGGATTTTGATATTCCATCGGCAGAGGGAATAGATGATGACATGGATCTGCCGGATGAAAGTCCGATCATGAAAGTCGGTGAAGAGAATGAGATCAGGAAAGAAGGTTTGTAAGAGAAGCTTCTTAAGGAAGGCCAAGGAAGGGACACTCCTGAACGTGGAGATGAAGTCCAAGATAAATTACTCTTTATCTTAGTCCTTATCCATTGTTTGCCTTGTTAAAAGAATCTTAATTTTTGCTCATAATGGTGATTTCATTTAATTCTCAGTTTTATACTGGAACTCTGCTCGATGGGACCAAGTTCAATTCCAGTTGCGATAGAGGAGGTCCTGAAATGAAGTTGTCGCTTTGGATTCTCGGTACCGCCTACTCTCCGGAAAGAAAGAATGGTTTTTTAGATTGCCGAAGATGAAAGTCGGCTAAAATTGTAATTTGAATTGCCGAAAGGTCATATAGGTAAGAAGTAGGTAGTTTGGCTAAAAACGGCAAACTAGATGCCTAAATGGACACTCAGCATAATTTTTCCTTTTATTTTTTATATGCTATGCTAGCTGAGATGAAGGCAGATGGCAGACTATTGACAATGAAATTTACTCTCTTAATTACCTTCATACACAAGCCGTGACCAAGAGATCCTGTTCGCGGTTAAACAACAGAAGTAGCACGTAATAATGAAATTTTGGTTTTGACCAAGCAAATATTTGTACTAGAGAGACACAAAATTATTATCCATTTAATTAAGTAGAATCAATATTCATCATTTTTAGAAATTTTATACTTTTTCCTTTAGTATTTATAAAAGAACTCGAATATATTTCTTCATAATATGTACTTCACTTTTAAATGTTTGTACTTATTAATATAGCGGGAGCTTAGTGCACAAAGTTGCCTTTTTTTAACTTATTAATATAGGACAAAGTGCGTACCTAGACTAGTATAGTATAATATGGGACAAAGTATGTACCTTAAACAAGAGGACACCCCATGCCATGAGTGTCAATGTTTTGTAATCCATTGCTTTATCAATTAGTTCCCCTGTTGAAAATCGAAAAGGGGATCCAACACTGGCTGCAAGATGCAGTATGGTCTTTCTGTCTTGATCGGTATCAGTGAGCAACCTATCTCTGTAAGATAATTTTTTCAGAATGTAATCAAATAGGAACCTGTTTTTATGCTCTACTGCTATATGCAATATGTTCCTTCCGCCTTCGTCTACCGTTTCTATTGTTTGAGGGTAATTTTTTATTATTTCCCCGACTAACTCGTTTATACCAAATTTTGTTGCCTGTATTAGTGGATTTTCCACATAATTGGCATAGAAATTAGAAGCTCCAATCTTCTTCCCTGATCAATCTTCTTGCTAATGTTAATGCAAGAATATGCTTTTGCTTTACCTCATCAAGTGCTCCCTACCATGCATTACCTAGGAAAGAAAGAGGTAAATGAATGAGATCCAAAAGAGGATATGGGTCTAAATGTACTTGACCGCAATATATAGGTATTATTATGCAGGAGGTGAAAGCCTGGGTGATTGTTTTATGGAAAAAAGGAAGAAGGTATTATTATGCAGGAATTAATAATACAAAATATGTAGTTCAAGATTTATTTCTTATTAGATGTTTGGTAAAAATCACGTGTGTTTACTTTTTAACAAAAGATACAAAAATTTGTTTAATACTGAACCCTTGATCTTTTTAGATATGGGGACATTTTTAGTCATATTAGTTGTGAATTCATGTAGTACTAATACGTATATTCTTATTTTATATTCAGATCGGGCATGAAACAGTACATAGATTCTGACAAAATTTATACATGCGAAATACATTTGTTATGAGGAAAAGTAAAATGATGACTAAACAAGTAAGTACGTAATAGTTTGGTTGAAATTTATAGAGAGATTGATCTCCTTATTCCACCGACCAACCAAGCCATAATGAACCGTATACATTATACATTATTAACATGTGTGTATATTTGTTTGCATCGAGATACTACCTAGCTGGATATTAACGAATAGAGTCCTTTTTCTTTTAACATATCTGTAGTAGCCTGTGGATCCTCCAAGTTGTAATTAGGTTTTGACTCTTCATACACTGCTGGGATGCCTGTTCCATTCTCAAGACGAGAAAGAATTAGTATATTTATGGGTTAAGGTATGTTTGACCAAATTTCTAAAATATGCTTATTTTGAAAAACATCTTTTGTTGTTTAGAAATTCTTTCCCAGAAAGTACTTTTGGAGAGTAGCATGCTAGGCCAAGCTTTCCAAAAGTATTTCCGAAAGAAGCTACTCTTTTTTTTGTTTAGAAAAAAATTTATGTTACTATTCAAATTCACTTTCCTTTTTTCCCCAGAAAGTTTAACCTAACACCTCTATTCTCTAAGATAAACATCTAAAAAAAAAAATGAAAAAAAACGTTTTGCTTCCCAAAATCTTGACCAAACAGGCTATTAAAGGTAAAACTACTCTTGAAGACTTTGGTGATTGAAGTAATTTATTTTTAATACAGAGGTATTCCTTTTCAGATTAAGCATTTGATATATATAGAATTAATTTGGGAAAGTACTTACAGAATACAAAAGGGTTTGAATTGCCTGCATAGGAAGAAAAGGCGCAGTGCCAAATTGTCCAACTGAATATGTGGATCCACTTCTAAAAGACGAGTGCTGTGTGGCCAATATATTTAATGCAGTCCTACCATATGCATCATGTTTTTTGTCTAATTGTGGCTATATTTTCAACAATTGTAATGCAACATCCGGTTCTCGTTTCATGCTAAATAAAACCCATAGTTAGAATTTAGGCAAAACTATATGTACAGCAACAACATACTCAGTGTAATCCCACAAGTGGAATAGGCCAAATTTTATATAAATATCTCTCTCTATATATATGTGTGTACATACACACGACACATCCATCATAATTTTATTTAGTCATCCTATTTCACTTGTAACTAATGATGAAAATTCTACCTATATTCAAAGTGTTTAACTTTTATACATTGATCGTATAAATAAATATTATACTAATATCATGTCATTATTTCAAACCTATCATATGTAATATGTAACGAGCGTGGTCTGATAATCTCAAATGGCATAATACATACACAGGTCCTCAAACTTGGCCTCAGCTGACAAGTACATCCTCCAATTTTTTGTGTGCACAAGTAGGCACCTTAACTTGTATAAAATTGAACACGTAAACACAAATGCTGACGTGGCACTCATGTAGCACATAAATTTTGAGGTAACCAAATGATCATTTGTAAGTTGGAGCGTTCAACTGATAGAGTGGAGACAACTTGAAGTGCGTACTTGTGCACATCCAAAGTTGGAGGGCATACCTGCCAGCTAAGGCTAAGTTTAAGGGTCTGTTTATGTATTATTGCAACCTCAAATCATCAGTAACTTTGTTTTAGCAGGTAAAACTGCATCACGGTATATCATTTTTTTTTTTTTTTTTTTTTGGAGTATGTAATTTAATTTCATAGGACGACGCAGATAATTCCATTTGTTAAAACTAAACATATATACACATGAAATTAGCATATCATACTTTTCGTATTAGAACATCCAACAAATGAGTTTACCATTTATCCATGAATAACAATGTAAATTCTTTTCACACTGTATGAGGTCACAATAAAGGTAAGGGTCGTATTAACTACTCATAATTATTGGAATCTTTTTCTTTTTTTTTTAAGAAGTTTTTTCCATTGCATCTGGGGGGACTGGGGGGAATTGGACCTACAGTGAAATTAATGAATAACCTGAAAAATAAGTTAATATTGTACGGCATACATGTTAAATCTTTGCAAATCTATCCACTTCTGAATAACTTCAGAGTGACGTCTGAAGTTTTATATGCTGAAGTTCAGGTATATATGTAGAAGAAAGTTAGAGTAGGGACCTGTGTTTAATTTAGTTAAGTTTTTAGTTAGTTTGTTAAGGTGTTACATACAAGTTAGTGTAAGCGCTTAAGTGGGCCGGGCTGGGCCATTTAAACATGGGCTACACTCGGGCCGGTTCGCGGCGTGGCCGAGTAGTAGTGAAGGGGTTGGGCTTAGGCAAGGAAAAGGGTGTCCGGCCCAGCCCCTATCTGGATAGGGGGTACACTACGGGCTAACCGGGCCGGGCTGAGTTTTAGTTAGTGGGCCTGGTCGGGTTTTAGTTTTTAACCTGAAAAATTGAGTAACAAAATGTAGTTCTCGATGTACAGATCATACACAATTCAATGAGAAGATATTTTTTCCAAAACTCCCTCTAAGTGATAACTGCTTCTCTTCCTTTTACTTAGCTTTGATTATATGTTTCCATGGCTGAATGCTTCAACATGGTATCAGAGCATCATTTTTACTACGAATTGGTTGTTCACAATGACGAACAATGAAGAAAATGTTTATGGTGAAACTATCATGTTGGAAATGGACTAGCAACTGCTACATCATCAACAGAGCAAGTTCATCATAATCATCCTTTGTATATTCATCCTTCTGATACATAAGGTTTGGTTCTTATCTCACTCAAACTTCAAGGATCTGAAAACTACTTATTGTGGAGTAAATCTATGAAATTAGTCTTAAGAGGAAAGAACAAACTAGGTTTTGCGTTAGGAGCCTATAAGAAATCCAATTATGATGAAGATTTGCATGAACTCTGGGATAGATGTGATGCTATAGTTCTAGCATGGATGATGAACACTGTTTCGAAGGATCTAATTAATACTGTGATATATACCTCTGATGCATATAAGGTCTGGGATGACTTGAGAGAGGCTTGACAAAGTCAATGCATCTAGATGTTTTTACCTTCATAAGGAGATTGCTACTTTAACTCAAGGTGTGAGTTCAATGTCAAGAGATACTTCTCTAGGTTAAAAGAATTATGAGATGAATTTGAAGCATTAACGCCTCTTCTTGGTTGTGGATGTCCTGAGTCTAAGAAATATGCTATACACTTCCAATCTTAGAAGCTATGGTAGTTTCTCATGGGCCTTAATGAGTCTTACTCTCATGCTAAGAGTCAAATACTGATGACTATACCTACTACCAATATCAATCAAGCATATGCAATGATTTTGAATGTTGAAAGTCAAAGGATCAATCCGCATGGGAGTCTGTTTAATGTTCAAGGTGAAAGCAGTGAACAAGCAGCTATGCTTAGTAACAGGTTCCCTAACAAAGGTTTCAAGCCTAAGAACCTCTATGAGAAGAATCGCTATGAGAAGCCTGCAACTTACTCCAAGCAAAACAATGCCTATGTTGACAAGTCTCCACTCCAATGTGACTTTTGTCATCTAAAGGGGCATGTAGTAGATTTTTGTCATAAGCTTCACAAATATCCTGCAAATTACAAGTTCAAAAAGAAAGGTGGAAATCATGCCAACAATGCTTCCACTAGTGGAAATGGTCATTCAACATCTAACATATCAATTAAACATATCATTTTGTTACTCAATTGTCACACCCCAACTTTTGATAGGGCATGATGGGCACCCGACCCTTACTTAGGGCCGAGTGAACCCGCTGATTCTCGTGATACTCATAATCTTACTGGACTCTTAAATCATGAAATGAGAGCATAATGTAAGTTTTTTAAAAAAAAACATGCTTTTCGTCTTTCTCAAATCAAGTAAAATCAATCATATGAAATTTGTAACATAATGCATAATGATACATCGGCTTGCTGCAGCCGCTTACAAGACCGACATGTTATATACGTGACTCCGTCTCGCAAAGTCTCTAACATAAATCAAGATACCGTAACATAGATACTTCCGACTCGGCAACACTCGAAGGACATGGAGCTCGCCAATCCAAATTGAACATCTTCTACTAATATCCTCTACTCATCTATACACACACGTGGTACGAAACGCAATATCCACAGAAAGGACGTCACATTTAATAGTGTACCGAGTATGTAAGGCATGGATAACAACATAATATAGATATGGAAGGTAACATGGAATAAGAGAGATAACCTGTACATCTGGATGCCTCATAAGGCGGATGCCATGCATGCTTAGCCTTTTAAAAAAAATTTCTATACATATACATAGTACCATGCCCGGTCATTAAGGCTCGGTGTCATATATTTAGTATCATGCCCGGCCATTAAGGCTCGGTGTTATCATCATTAGCCCGCGTCCGGGGCAATATCATAACATGCCCACTGCAGTGGTGTGCACATCTACGTGCCATGCCCGGCCGACTATAGCGCGGCGCGGTGTGAGAAAATACATACATATATATAAAGCATGCATGAGAGCCTAATCAAAAGCCACAATTAGATCGGAGTGACGTAAGGTCGGTAGCCTCCGATTATATTATGGAATAATCATCATCGCTCTATCTCACCTTGAAGGAACAATTATTATAAGGCGAGATCAACAACAATGAATAAAATCGAGAAAATCATGAAATAATCTCAATAATCTCATAATAGTATTAACATCATAAGCTTTGGAATTTCTAGAATTTAAAATCATCATCATCCTAGAAACATTCTCATCTTTAACATCGTCATTCATATTGTAAAAACATGTCTGTTGTTGTTGTCATAAAGCTTATAGAATCATAAATCTTTGACTCGGAAAATAGGGACATTTTGAAAAATATTTATGGATTATCAAGAAGGAAGTCATGCCTTTGAATCATAAACTCTATGAATCATGAATTTCTAGCTTTTGGGAATAAAAATATTTTTGGAAAACATTTATGGATTCACATAAAGGGATCATGAGACGTTTGTAAAACACCTATTGGATTCATAAGAAAGTAATCATGCCTTTAGAAGAGAGGGACTAGCCTTAACATACCTGTTCAACCTCCAGTTATCCACACTTATTCATCCGAATTCGTGAGTCTACATTTAAGAGGATTCACACTATCATTAGACTCATCATAGTATACTTATACTAAACTTCCAAGTCAAACTACTCTATACTCTGCCAAAAATCGGGCAAAGATCTCCCCTATTTATATGCCTAGCCCGAATTCTCAATACCAACAATCAACAACCAATAACAACAACAGAAACAACAACAACATCATTACTACCAAAATATTCCATCAAATACACCATATGATATTTTCTCCAACTCCTCCACAAACGAATTCGCTACATAATTATTCCATAAATTTATCTCCGTAGATAAGCCTTAAATGATACCAAAAGAAAAGATTCATACCTTACTTCCGCTAATACCGCGATATCTCCAATAGTTGCCTTACTCCCAAGCCACAAATTCACTGCAACACAATATTATAATCGTAACTATACGCCGCGAACCCGAATCCGAAGATTTTACTTAACTCGCGTTGAAATTTAATGGAGGGAAGGTTGGAGAATTCTCTAGAATTTTTGGGAAATATTTTTGGGCTGATTCTTGGCTGAAAATGAGGGGTTAAACCCCTTATATAGTTGCTCCGAAGTCATCAGTAGCAAAGATCTTGTTCACCGACTTAGTGTAGCGATTCTTCGTTCATCCGTTAAAATTATTTCGAGACCTAAAACTTTTATATATCGATCTCTTTATTTGTATACTTGGATATGTCCAAAACTCCATACAGTCTGTATAACTTATTCAACATCCCAAACTTAGCAAAACTTATTTTATTTTTTTCCGATTCGTTTAACCTCCAACCTTCGCGGCACTTACTTATCACTTGTTGAACATAACATAAACACTTATAACTTCAAACATAATACTATCCTTTGAGCTTATGTGACTAACCTATGATGCAACTCAACGCACGAGAATGCGGGATGTAACATCAATTTTCCTGTCTTGATTATTGTTACTCAAATTTGTTGGTTACAATTATATCTAACATATCAATTAAACAAAAAAGGATATAGTGTAAAAAAGGGACACGAGTGGGTACCATAACAAAAGGACGAATAAATGAGTTGTCGTTTCAGATAATAACCCACACAAAATTTGCTTGAGTATGCATGAGTTCACTCTATATGAGTTAATCAATACGTCATAACTCAACTAGCACAGTTCAAAATTATATTTGATTTGTTTTTTTTTTTTTTTCTTATCTTGGTTATATCGAACAAATCAATTAAACAAAAAAATTGTTTCATATGTTTTTATAAATTTTCTCATGAAATAATTTGAACTATATATGTATTCTAAATTAATCAACACTTTTAGATGAGTTAATATAGGCCGCGCTCAAATTTATGCGCCAATGATCGAATATATGCCTAGCCTAAACTCTTTACATAGAGAAGTTCGGCATAGAAATAACATGGTAAAGCCACCTTTAATGTCGCTATTTAAAACATAGCCATAATTTTTTTTAAAGTATTTCAAACCTAGTCACAAAATAAACCACTGAGGAAGCGAAATACGACTGCTTCGTCTTCTTCATCTTCTACTTTATATGATCCTACATAGTAGCCAGAGGCAGATTCAGGATTTAAAGATTGAGGGTGCCATTTTTTGTGCACCCGTATTTCTACCACTAGTCATAGAGACAGAATAAGAAGGGTGGGTCGACCCGATAAAATTTTTGCTACTTCAATTAGGTTGATTAAGCCTTTTATTCACGTACATAGAGAAATAAGTTTGATTTTTCTAGTCACTCTCTTTTTCATGCTTGATTTAAATTCTATTATGAAAGGAAATCGCATAAAAAGTAAAATGAAAGAGTGCTTCCTATTTTTTATTTTATTTTTAAATTTGCTTAAAAAGTACTAGCTTCATTACCACCTTCAGTATTCTTGAGATCATTTCATCTTAATTATCAAGTTTAATGGCAATTCTTTGCAATGCAAAAGATTTATATTGAGAACAAAAGTTTCAGCAGCTTCGCCGAACCAGTGGCACCCGCATCTAATTTCTACCTTGCGGGTGGCACTATAAGTATATATTCAATTTGCCCCAGAGATATACTTATGTATACAAATTTTAACCGAAGCATGCGTGTGGCATGCCATCCCTACCTCCTAAGGTAGATCCGCCCCTGATAGTAGCTACATCAGGAGACATATTTTGGATAGGCTTAATACATCGACAACTTCTTAAACTTGCCAATAAATTTTATTTAGACACTCGAACTGAACATACGATAAACTTTTCATGTGATCTCAAATGCTCGTTAGGTAGATAAATTAACCACTTAATATGTCTTCTCCTTTTGATCATACACATCATCCTCAATTAGAACATGCCTGAAATTTTACGGCTTATTCAAACTAATTCATAAAATCAATGAAACTGACATATTTTAAGTGGACATTTGAGAACACGCACAAAAATAATTTTTAATTTGAATCAAAAGTGTCTAATATGAACAATTTATCATGTGTTCAAGCGTTTAATTAGAAGAAGCCTTAATTTATGTATCTAAACGAAACTTGTTGTCAAGTTTGAAGATTATTGATGTATTAAGCCTGTTGGATCTTAAAGCTAAAATTATTATTTCATTCATATTTGGCATCAGCAGGAAGGACTGCAACGTGTGTATTTGAAAAAGTGTGTATTTGAAAAAGGTTAGTTTATGCACTTACATGAAGTGCATTCAAACACCTTGTTAAAGTGATCCTTCTAACAGACCACTGCATCACTTCTATTGGAGAAGACACTCCTCTAAATTCTGCAAAAATATTGGATAGAAGAACTTAGAACTTTATGTGTTAATCTTATACCAAAATTTTGCAACTCTAGTGTCTAGACCAATATATATGATATAGCTAAATGTATTTGCTTGCATATTAAATACTCCCTCTATCCTAATTTATGTGATACACTTTCTTTTTTAGTTCGTCTAAAAAAAACTGGTATCTAAAGATGGGAGCAGGGTACAACTTTCTGAGAAGCGGGTCCCACTTAAATCTTCTTTCCACCTTATAAGAGTAATTGCGGTCATTTCCTGGCCCACCACTGTATTTACTTTTTTACTTTTACGGTAATAGTATTGCTATTTTATTTACTACTACTATTACTCTCTTTGTTCCAATTTATGTGTTATATTTTTCTTTTTAGTCTGTAAAAAAAAAAAAGATATAATTTCTTATTTGATAATAATTTAACTTCAAACTTTACTTTTTACGCTTAACGAGATGATCTATAATCACACAAATATCTTTGGCTTATTTTAGATCACAAGATTCAAAAAGCTTCCTTTATTTCTTAAACTACTTGCCCAATCAAACTATATCACATAAATTGGAACGGAGGGAGTATTTATTTGGCAACAATTTAACTTTAAACTTTCCTTTTACGTTTAACGAGATGATTTATAAACACACAAATATCTTTGACTTATTTTAGACCATAAGATTTAAAAGTGTTACTTTATTTTTTAAACTCCGTGCTCAGTCAAACTATATCACATAAATTGAGACGGAGGGAGTAGTAAATATGAGTACATAGCAGAATTCAGATTCTTTTATGTTAAACAGCAAGTTTGTTGAGACATGGGCTGTTGGAGTTACTTGTGCATCTCAACTGTTCCGTATATTGCCGCAACTACCTTAATGCTTGGCATCAAATGTAATCTTGAGCTGCTTGTCAAACTCTTTTCCATTTGATTCCAAGAGATGAGTTGTAGGTGGGAGTAAAAAGAGCTGCAGGTTTTTCATGGAGACAAGATGATGTCAAAATATGAGTTGTGGGGTGGGAATAACGTGAGTTGCATGTTTTTCATGCGAGCCAAGGGCGGAGCCAAGTAGGGGCAAGGGGGTTCATCCGAAGCCCTTCAATAGAAAAATATACTGTATATACAAGGTTAAAATTATTTTTTATGTATATATAGAATGTATTATACTCGGTATGTTGTTGTTGCATATATAGTATATGTTGTATCTCCTTGCTTTCGTCGTGTGTTATACTTTCTCATATTTTGAACCCCATTAGTAAAAATTCTGGCTCCTCCACTGATGAGCTGTTAGTTTGCCAACAGATTCTTGGGGGGGTTGGGGGCGGGGGGGGTGTGCTTCTTTATTGGTATAGATAGTTTAAGGATGTGTACGTAGTTTATGCTTGAACTGTAGTTTAGGGATATTTTTGGTAAAAAAACTAGGCACCGTGGAGTGTTCAGACATACGGAATTTGGTTAACAAACAACAGAATGAGTGAAATACCTGAAACGAGAGAGGGGATCAAAGGGAAGAGGTGTGTTTCACATTTTGCTAGTGTTCCTGTAGCTCACTTCCTGTTTCTAGTCCATTTCTTTTTCACAGATTGAATTTAGTATATTGCCAAAAATCTAGACTAACAAATGTTATTGGATGGGGCCAGACATAGAGCATCATGAGTGTTACTTTAAAAAATCTACTTAATTAACAACTTTCCTAAAGATTAAGGGGTTGTCTTGTTGGCAGAGTTGATTTATTCCAATTGGAAGACTTCAAGGCAAATGAAAGTAAGTACTAACCATCAAAGAAGTTGAAAAAGTAATGGAAAGAAAATGTACAATTGCAAGTCGCCAATCTGCAGCTTATACAGCAGCAAAGGGCAACGATCAGAAATCTGTAGAAATCCTACGCGATTTCTGGAGAGAAGAGATGGTGGCGCCCATCAATAACCGTGGCGACACCATCCTTCATTGTTGGTACAGATAGTTTAAGGATGTGTACGTAGTTTATGCTTGAACTGTAGTTTAGGGATATTTTTGGTAAAAAACTCGGCATTGTGGAGTGTCCAGACAGAAGGAATTTGGTTAACAAACAACAGAACGAGTGAAATTACCTGAAACGAGATAGGGGATCAAAGGGTAGAGGTGTGTTTCACATTTTGCTAGTGTTCCTGTAGCTCACTTCCTGTTTCTAGTCCATTTCCTTTTCACAGATAGAATTTAGTATATTGCCAAAAATCTAGACTAACAAAGTTATTGGATGGGGCCAGACAGAGAGCATCATGAGTATTACTTTTGAAAAATCTACTTAACAACTTTCCTAAAGATAAAGGGGTTGTCTTGTTGGTAGAGTTGATTTATTCCAATTGGAAGACTTCTTGAAGGCAAATGAAAGTAAGTACTAACCATCAAAGAAGTTGAACAAGTAATGGACAGAAAATGTACAATTGCAAGCCGCCAATCTGCAGCTTATACAGCAGCAAAGGGCAATGATCAGAAATCTTTAGAAATCCTACGCGATTTCTGGAGAGAAGAGATGGTGGCGCCCATCAATAACCGTGGCGACACCATCCTTCATTTGCTTGCCATTCAGGGAAATGTGGATGCACTTAGATTACTTGTTGAGAAAAGACTAGTTAGCAGTGAAGATAGTTAGCAGTGAAGATCTCAAAATCAAGAATAAGAATGGGGATACCCCTCTGCATGAAGCTGCTAGGTTTAGGGAAAAAGGTGTGCTGGAATTGATATTAAGCTTGGAAAGGGACCTTGTTTTGATGCGCAATAACTTGGGAGAGACACCGGTTTATGTTGCTGCAGCGAGTGGAGAAAAAGAAGTGTTCACTTTGCTGGCAGAGCAAAATTTTAGTGAATTCACTGTGACGAGGGACGATGGAAGCACTGTTCTTCATGCTGCCGTAACTCAAGAGTCTTACTGTAAGTGATCTTCAGCTATAATGTCTTTTCACGCATTCTCTGAAATGTTTGGATAGGAGAACTTGATATATGACAGAATCATGCATGGTTGGGAACTTATTTGTAAAACTTTTTCACGCAATCAGGTTAAAATAGCTTACAAGAACCGGTAGCTCTCTATAGTTGGCCTAATTCGGTAATACATAGAAATTAAAGTATAAATCTTGCTATAAGAAGTTAAAATGCACTGATAATGTAAAAATCAGCTACATGTCTATACGTTAAATTCTATCTCGTCCATCTAATTTTAATATAGGACGAATTTGCATCATCCACGAGAAGTATTGAAATAGGATAATAATAATAATAAGTATTATTGGTTCATATTTTCGCATTGATTATATAGTTTTGCCTAATTTTGATTCTAAACCTTAGATCATAAATTTTATTAGCATTTAATTTCTGATTTCTCAGAAAGGGCTGTTTAAAAGTATGCGAGAATTTAACTTATGACCTTTCTTCCGATAAATTCTGTCCTTAAGATCCTCAAGCCTTCTCCACCCACTGTAACCCTGCCAAAACTATAACTCTAACTGGTTAGCTATGATGGTTTTGAAGGTTCATGTCAAGTTTGTTTAGTGCCACCTCGAGTTTTAACTTCCCTTTTTTCAAGAAAAAATAATAATAAAACCACCATTATGTGGCTGAATTCTACTGCAATGGAATTCAGTATCAGAACTTGGCTACAACATACTCTAAGATCAAAGCTGTAGCTGAACCTCATGGCCAGGCTGAATATTGATTAAGGGCCCCCTTTCTTCTTTTTTTTTTTTTTTGGCATGAAACGGGAACCAGACTTCGCATTACATTTGCTGAATCTATATCCTCAACTGGCCAGCAAGCATGATGGTACGGGTACGACTGCATTGAATATATTGGCTACGAAGCCCTTCTCTTTCAGAAGTGGATCCTCTTACATGTTTGGTCAAGCAGGCACTACGCCTTTTGTTCCAATGCAGATGCTTGAAACATTTATCTACTTATGTAAGTGTTCCGCAAGATCAAAATTCTTTTTCAAATATTTGAATAACAACAAATGAGCATTTATTAAATACTTTGTAGAATCTTACAATTGCTGATTCTGATCGACTAGTAGTTTTAACTTTGACTTAAACCAAAAATATGACCGGTTTCTCATATTGGGGATCTCGTGCCATGGAACAGGCATACCAGCAATGTATGTGGAATCAAGAACTAATGCAGCTGTCTTGCGAATTGCCCTTCTTTTGGGGTGGTCTTTAAATTTTGCCCCTCGTATTTAAAATCTTTAAATTTTGCCCTTCGGCTAAAACCCATAGGTTCCAGGTTCGAACCCACACGCAGTCAAAAATTTTAAAAAAATTCGCAAGGCAGTTTAAATTTCGCTATGCCCCCAACGGCATACAATTGTGAAGGAATTACCAAAGTTATGCCGTACCCGGCATACTTATGCCTTATGGGCAGACTTGGCATAAGTACTTTGATAATTCCTTCACAAAGTTATGTCGGGTCCGGCATAAAAGTTTGCCCATTAAAAGTATGCCCCCACCGGCATAACTTTGTGAAGGAATTATCAAAGTTATGCCGTACCCGGCATACTTATGCCTTATGGGCAGACTTGGCATAAGTATGCCGGGTACGGCATAACTTTGATAATTCCTTCACAAAGTTATGCCGATGGGGGCTATCTCCAACAAGAAACCCCAGCAACTCCGTGTGATGGAAGAGTTGAAATTCCATATCTCATAGAACATCATCGCCTCGATCAGCATTGGCTGACCAGCGACTCCGCACTGGCTGATCAACTCCCCCATAATCCCATTCCCAGAAAGTTAACATAGCCTGCTAGCTCTTCAAGTTTCGTTACCACATGTTGTGGCTCTTAGTATTCTTGATATGATTTTCATTAATCAAGATTGCAACATCCATAAGTCAAGTTGTCATCTCCATTAATATTTTATCCTTTGTGTGTCTCCAGGTAAATAATGTCTAAGCAATGGTCTAATTCTTTTGTTCCCCGTGGACTATATTGTAGTAATGGGCATTTTTTAGTTCTGTCATATCCTTATGGGCAGACTTGGCATAAGTATGCCGGGTCCGGCATAACTTTGATAATTCCTTCACAAAGTTATGCCGGGTCCGGCATAAAAGTTTGCCCATTAAAAGTATGCCCCACCGGCATAACTTTGTGAAGGAATTATCAAAGTTATGCCGGACCCGGCATACTCATGCCAAGTCTGCCCATAAGGCATGAGTATGCCGGGTCCGGCATAAAATTTGTAATTCCTTAACAAAAAAGTATGCTTAGGTCCGGCATACACGCGACCCAAATCTTGTCTTGCAATTTTTTTTTTAATTTTATACTTGAGCGGGGGTTCGAACTCAGAACCTCATAATTTCTGCGTGAAAGCTCAAAGTTGCAATGCGAAGGGCAAAAATTAATGACCAAAGATATGAGGGCATAATTTAAAGACCACAAATATGAGGGGCAAAATTTAAAGACCACCCCAAAAGAAGGGCACTCCGCGCAAAAAAAGTCTTCTCTAAGAGAGAAAGGTTTTCATTGATCAGCCTTTTACTAGGTAGGGTATTTCTCCAATAGACACACACACACACACCCCAGACTCCTCTTGTGGGACCACACAAGGTATGTTGTTGTTGGTATACATAAAGGTTAATTACGAAGATAACCTCGTTGATGCAAAGTCTCAAGGTTATCTCCTTATATTTAGGCGAGTATGTATTACCTAGTAATTGAGTTGATCAACATCTGAAAATTGAACGGATCGTGTTAATTACTTTGTCCTGTTGTTCATTTCATTCTCTCTTCTTGCTTTTTGGCTGCATTTTCCTTTTATAGGTAATGCATGGTTAGGAGAGATTGATGACGCAAAGCAAAAGCATATCCTTGCGTTAAAATTAGCACAAAGATTGATAGAGGAAGAAGATTGGAGCTACGATGCAGGTAGTATAACAAATCCGTTAATACAGGCAACAAAACTTGGTATTGATGAGTTAGTTGTGGAAATTATATAAAAATACCCTCAAGCTGCAGAAACCTTGGATGAAGACGGAAAGAATATATTGCATATAGCAGCAGAGAGGGAAAACAGGTTCCTATTTGATCAATTTCTGAAAAAAGTAGCTCATAAGGATAGGATGCTTGCAGATATCGATCAACAAGGAAAAAACGTTATGCATTTTGCAGCAAGTGTTGGGTCCCCATATAGATTTTCTATAGGGGAACCAAGTGAAATGACGAGGGGTATAAAAGCGATCGCTCATGATGTGGGGTGTGCTTTGGTTTAAGGTACTTTTCCTACTACATTTTCCCTTTATAACAATTACATACCCTCTAATTGATTTCATAGAAAAAAACTTTCTTAATATTTTCCAATTATAGATTTGCCGCTTATCTCTTATTCGGATGAATTTGTTTTTGAAGCGCGTAAAATATCGTGTCCATCCACGTTTGTGGAGTTTGAAGAATTACAAGGCATTTGCAAAAGAGTTATTCTAGAGAAACCATTCGAGCATACGTAAAAAAGCGAGAGAAAACAATCGAGAGACTTAGGGAATTCGGTTCTCATACTAGCTACTCTTCTATGTACAATAAATTTGCTGCGGTTTTACGGTCCCTGGAGGATTTGACGAGAAAATTGTCCTACCTATTCTCCTCAACACCGATGGTACTAAGTCGAGTTGTGGATGTTGATGTTTTTCTTAGCTGCGGCTCTTTTCGATTCGGTATTCACCATGGGCGCTTTGCTTTCGTTTCTTCTCTCCAAGTTTGACTCGGATGACTTTTATATTGCCATTCCATTGAAGATCCGTGGTGTCTATACTTTTGTGTATTACTGCGGCATTCGCGAGTTTGGCCGGCATTCAAGCCCTTAATCTTGAGAATATGTTCATGAACAAAGATGTCTGGTGGCTAAGTGTTTTTATACTTTGTCTTGCATTTCTTGTGGCCTTAATATTTGTAGACATGTCTTATCTCGTTTTTGATTATATGTACCATTTCCTTCATTATTCACTTTCTTACAAGAGGCATTATATGTAATCTGAAATACCATTTGTGATATCATGCAGCAGATAGCCTTTTTGTTTTTCTGCATAGCCCATATGGATTGTTGTTCTTGTTCTTGGCATTAATTCGTCATTTTCTTGTACAACTTTGGCACAGGCATAGGCCGCCTAGAACTCTGAGATGTTGTAGGTGAAATAGTTGGTTTTTTGTCATGTGATAGAAAAATCCATGTGACAATTTTAGTTGGATGATTTCTATTACTTGGAGCCAAAGGATGATTTACTTAGAGCCAAAGAATGCATTGCTTGGTGCCAAAGATGCATTGCTTGGAGCCAAAGATGTGAAGGAGAATTGAAATGCCATGTAGCACACTTGGAGCCCAAGTCATTTTATGCCTATAAAATGAGAGGCAATTCTTCTTTGTTCATCATCCCAAAAATAATACAATCCTTTGTAGTGAGTAGAGAGTTGAGAGAGCAATTCTCTTAAGTGTAATTGGGAAATCTCCCCTTCCTTTGTTAATAATATAAAGACAACTGTTCTCTGGTGGACATAGGATCATTTTGATCCGAACCACGTTAAATCTTGTGTTCTTTCTTTTACATTTCTGCTAACAATTGGTATCAGAGCGTTAGGAATCTTTGAAGATCCTAGGAGGAAGAACAAGCAAAAATGAGTTCCATAAAGTTTGAAATCGATAGATTCAGTGGACGCAACAACTTCAATATCTGGAAGATCCAGAAGATGGTGTTACTGCGGAGGGAAGGTTCAATCCATGCTATTGACGGAAAGTATCCCAATGGTACATCGGCTTCCGAGGAGAAGATTGAAGGAGATGCATTGAGTGTAATCCAACTGTCCCTTGCACCTAACGTGCTTTGTGAAGTGAGTACAAGTACCGAAGAGACGGCCAAGCAGTTATGGGACAAGCTACAAGGGCTTTACCAGGACCGATCGGTGACAACAAGGATGTTGTTACAACGGCGTCTTCACACATTTAAGATGGGGTCAGGTACTTCGTTACAAGATCATTTAGACGCGTTCAATAAACTTGTCATGGACTTACACAGGAATTAAAAAGGACGAGGAGACGCTTGCATGTGCTTTGCTATTTTCATTGACTTCAGGATATCGTGATATCGAGAATTCAATGATGTATAGCAAGGAGCCTATCAACCTTGAGCAAGTGCGGCAAGCACTTAACTCTAGTGATGTGAGGAGGCATTTTGAAGGAGACAGAGATGATCAGGCAAGTGGGCTCTTTGTGAGAGGCCGGACTAGCCAACAGGGAAGGAGCAAATCAAAGCACAGATCAAAGTCTCGCGTGAGCAAGAAGAATGCAGATTGTTGGGACTGCGGGAAGAAGGGGCACTTTGAACGAGATTGCCGAACGTCAAAGTCCAAGGAAAAGGCGAGTGCATCCACAGTTGAACAAGTACATGATTCTGATAATGATTATGTGCTTACAACATCAAACAATAATGGAAGTTATGGAACAAATGAGTGTTAGACTCAGCTTGTACTCTGCATATGACGTTCCGAAAAGACTGGTTTAGCAGCTATGAGAAAAGTGGAGGAACCGTAGTAATGGGAAATAATGCAACTTATGCAATAGTTGGAATTGGCTCACTTCGGGTTCGCTGCCATGATGGAGCCGTGAGGACTATTACACAAGTCCGTCATGTTCCTGATCTGAAGAAGAATTTGATCTCCCTGGGTACTTTGGATGAACAAGGCTACAAGTACATGAGCGAAGGAGGAACTATGAAGGTGACTAAAGGTTTTTTTAGTCATTACGAAAGGCAAGGCGGAGGATGGCCTTTACACATTGGCGAGGAAGCACCATTGTTGGCTGCAAATGCATCTCTGATCTGCGATTATCTAATGATGACAAGGCAAGATTATGGCACATGAGATTGGGTCATATGAGCGCACGTGGACCGGAGATGTTGAGCAACCGTAACCTTTAAAAGGTGAGAAGATCAGCACACTTGAATTTTGTGAGCACTGTATTCTAGGGAAGCAGAAGAAGGTCGGCTTCAAAGACGGCAAGCACAAGGCCGGAGGGGTGCTAGACTACATCCATTCAGATTTATGGGGTCCCTCTAAACTTCCATCGAAGGGCGGAAAAAGGTATCTTCTTACTTTTATTGATGATTTCTCACAAAAGGTTTGGGTGCGTTTTTTGAAGGCAAAAGGTGATACTTTTGAATCATTTAAAGAGTGGAAGATTTTGGTTGAAAATCAAATGGAGCGAAAAATCAAGTATCTTCGCACAGATAATGGCTTGGAGTTTTGCAGCGAAGAGTTTAATGATTTCTGCAAGGTTCATGGGATCTCAAGACATAAGACTGTTAGGCACACCCCACAGCAGAATGGAGTTGCCGAGAGAATGAACAGAACTCTTCTTGAAAAGGCTCGTTGTATGCTCTTACAAGCTAAAATGTCCAAAGTATTTTGGGCTGAAGCAGTTCACACTGCTGCTCATATTGTCAATCGATCTCCAGCATCGGCGATTGACTTTAAGACTCCGAATGAGGTATGGTCAGGTGAACCCTCTAACTATTCATACTTACGAGTATTTGGGTGTCCAGCTTATTATCATGTTAATGAAGGAAAGCTTGAACCAAGGGCTAAGAAGGCCATATTCGTAGGGTATGTGGATGGAGTAAAAGGGTACAAACTTTGGTGTTTGTCTTTACTCAAATTTATAGTTAGTAGAGATGTCACCTTTGATGAATCCTCTATGCTTGATCCCCGTAAAGTTTCTGTGGAGTTTTCAGGAAAAGAGAACAACGAGCAGGTAGAGCTTCGGTGGAGCTTACCAAGGAAAAGGATCAAGAGACTCAGGTTAAAGATGAGTCAAAAGATGTAGATCTTGAAGAACTTGCTGTCAATGAACCATACACAATTGCGAAGGGAAGGGAGAAGAGGCAGATACGAAGACCGGAACGCCTTATAGATCAAGCAAACCTGATTGCATATGCATTCGTAGCTGCAGAAGAAGAGATTAAGGATCTGGAGCCCTCCTCGTATGTTGAAGCAACTTCTTGCAAGGATGCTGCACAATGGCGGTTAGCCATGACGGAAGAGATGGAGTCTCTTCACGAGAATCAGACATTGGTCTTAGTGAAAAGGCAAAAGGGAAAGAGGACAGTTGGATGCAAATGGGTCTACAGAAAGAAAGAGGGAATTCCAGAAGTGGAAGATGCTAGGTTCAAGGCGAGATTGGTTGCAAAGGGTTTCAGTCAGAAGGAGGGAATTGACTACAATGAGATTTTCTCTCCGGTCGTGAAGCATAGCTCAATTCGCGTGCTACTAGCATTGGTTGCACAATTTGACTTGGAGCTTCAACAGCTTGATGTCAAAACTGCTTTCTTACATGGTGAACTAGAAAAGACAATCTATATGGATCAGCCTGAAGGTTTCCTAGCTGAGGGAAAAGAAGATCATGTATGCCAACTGAAGAAGTCTTTGTATGGTTTGAAGCAATCCTCTAGACAGTGGTACAAAAGGTTTGATGTGTTCATGACTACACATGAATTCTCAAGGAGTGCATTTGATAGTTTTGAGTATCACAAGAAGATGTCTGGTAACTCAATGATTTATTTATTGTTGTATGTTGATGATATGCTTCTTGCTGCTAACAACATTACAGAGATAAATGCTTTAAAGAAACGGTTAAGTAAGGAATTTGACATGAAGGATTTGGGAGCTGCAAAGAAAATTCTTGGTATGGAGATTTCAAAAGAAGACGGTGTTGTACATCTTTCTCAGAAGAGGTACATTAAAAGGGTTCTCGAGAGATTCAATATGCATACGTGCAAGCCTGTAAGTACACCGTTAGCTCCTCATTTTAAACTTTCAGAGTTACAAATGCCTCGGTCCGAAGATGAGGTGGAGCATATGTCAAAGGTTCCTTATGCCAGCGCAGTTGGTAGCATTATGTATGCTAGGGGATGCACACGTCTAGATATTGCTCAATCTATAAGTGTGGTAAGCAGATACATGTCCAACCCAGGAAAGAGGCATTGGGAAGCTGTCAAGTGGATATTGAGATATCTCAAGGGAGCTTCTGATGTTGATCTAACCTTTCTGTTACATCTCGTGGATTTTCGCATCGTTGTAAGCAAACTAACGTGAGTTCGGAGAGGCCATGATACCCCTATAAGGTAAAGGAAGACTTTTAATAAGTGTTAGATAAGTATTTTAAGGTTTCGGGATCAAGCGAATCGAAGAAATTAGGTTCGTTGAAAATTTGGAAAAACTTAGCAAAATTTTTTACCAAAATTTTGGTCCAACTTGTCAGGGGCATATCTCCTAGAATATGAGGATTACGGAATCCATATCTATGTAAATTGAAGTTCAGTGAGTCTTCTTTCCAATGCAACTGACAGATCGTATTTCTGTGAAGTACGGAGGAAAATACGGCCCGTACAATAAAGTACGTCCCGTAATTTTTGGGCGTATTTTGCCAAAAATTTCCAGAACTTAAATTTTTGCCCCTCCAAAGTACGTGACACTGAACAGTAACACGTACTATTCCCTTGATTTCCAGAAATTGAGGCGGTGGAATTTTTTTTCCCAACTTTTAAATACCCATTTCCACGATTTGGGCCTTATTTTTCACCCAAAATCAAACCCTGATTTCTCTCTAAGCTCCCCTTAACACCCATAAACACACCAAATCATTCCAAATCAAATCAAGAGAAGATCAACCTTGAAAACCTAGTTTAATTTATGGAAGTTGGGTGTTCTTGCTTTCACTTGGAGTTGTGGGGATTAAGTATTGGAGCAAGTTGTGGGAGTTGAAATTCTTCAAATACAAGGTATGTTCTTCATGTCATCTCTTGTGTTAAGTGGATGTGAAGGTTTAGCAAGTCTAAAAAGTGGAAAGAGTTATGGGAAAAAGTTCAAATATGAATATTGATGATATTTTGAGTGTAAATTAACTTGACCTATAATTGTTATCATATTATGAGTATAATCTTGTTATGAGGGGTAGTAACGATGTTGAGAAAGTGTTGTATACAAGAGTACAAGGGGTTGTATTGAATTTGTTGTTATGGATTGTTTATGGAAAGAAGTTTTGGGATGGAATTGAGTATAATCTAAATATAATCTGAATATAATCTTTTGATTATGGAATTGTTGATATTGTGATCTTGGGAGTTGTTTATCATATGGAGGAAGTCGTTGGAACAAAGGTAATGCTGCCCAATTTTCGTTAGCTCATTTATTAATTTAGTTTGACCATATGAGCGTTTCAATGACTTACTTTTAGCGTGAATCATCTTGAATGTAGAATCGTGAGCTTGAAGGGGAAGCGGTTAGTCGATAAATTTAAAGAGACGCAAAGGTATGTAAGGCTAGTCCCCCTTTCTTTCAAAAGGCATGACTCGCTTATTACTATCTCTATTTACGATTTCCATGACTTTCCTTCATTCCAAAAGTTACAAGTCTATGATTATTAAGAGTCTTCTTATGAGCCAGAGATGGATATGTTCTATGATAATGATGATGATTACATAGTTGTTAAACTACATACGACACTCGTAATGCTCCTAAGTCCAGAAACACTAGAGGTTCACAATTTCCATTATTCTTGTGATATAATCGATAATGATCCTTATGATGGTAATTCTTACGTTATGACTCCACACACGATTTTCATATTGCCCTTACTCCTAAAATGTTAGATTTCCATGACTCTTAAGGCCCTCATGATGAAGTTGATGAGTGTTCTTCATGACAATGATTACGATGATAATTCCTCTCCTAGAGATACCCAGAGCCTAAAGTTTTAAATGTCCTCGTTAGATGACTAAGCTTACTATATAAGTTTTGACTATATTCATGATATTTGGCCCCGTCTTATACTATTGTTTCTTTAAAAGTGAGACTTGATAGTGATGATGATCATAATAGTGATAATGAAGTGAGATAGATTAACGATGATGAACATGATGATGATTTCAATTATAGAAAGGCCCAAGGTTTAAAGTTCTTAACATTCTCATGATATCATTGAGCTTGCCGCAAGATAGTATTAATTGTTGTTGATTTCATCTTATGTGATTGTTCCTTCAAGGTGATATAGAGGCGTAATCCCCGTATTGTGAATTCATCTAAGATGTCTAAAATATCCTACTCCTAAGAAAAGCTAGAATTTATGACTTCCAAGACTCTTAAGATAATGGTGATAAAATACTTTTGTAGTGATGGCAATGATGATGATGAGATATACCGAGCCTTGTTATGGCTGGGTACGGATGACTTGTATACGGATACTGTCGAGCCAATATGGCCGAATACGGATACTGTCGAGCCAATGTGGCCGAATACAGATACTATCGAGCCAATATGGGAGAATACGGATACTGTCGAGCCAATATGGCCGAAAACGGATACTGTCGAGACACTATGTGGCTGAATACGGATAATGTCTAATGTGTAAGAGTGGATACGGTATCGTTACATGTAGATGCATGTGCATTCCACGATTCCTGAGGAAGGTAAAGTAAGTATGACGAACACCTCAAAAGGTATACTTGGGCTTTTATTTCATGTTACCCTTCACGTTTTATTTATGTTACTACTCATGCCTTACATACTCAGTACATATTTCGTACTGACGTCCTTTTTCTTTAGACGCTGTGTTCATGCTCACAGGTAAACAGGGAGGTGATCCAGATTCGTAGGAGCTATCAGCAAACTTTGAGGGCACTCCATTGTTCCGGAGGTGCCATTCATTATTATTTTGTGTATATATATCTTGGGCACGACGCGGTCCTGTCCCGTCCATATGTCTAGTACTCTAGTAGAGACTCGTAGATACATACGTGTGGGTAGTATGGTCTCACGATTTCCCATTTGTATATATATGTATGTATTATTTTGATAGCCAAAGGGCTTATGTATATAAAGGTAATTATGTTTCAAGTGAAAAATGGTTTCCCTATGAATAGAAGCATGAGATTAATGAATGAACGCAGGATGAGTATGATGAATAGTAGAATGAGCGATGCTCGGTGGTTAGCCCCGGGTATCCGTCGTGGCCCCTAGTCGGGTCGTGACACTTTTAAAAAGGTGGTGGAGGTATTTCAATTCTCTGTTATATGGATTCTGACTATGCAGGGGATCTTGACAGAAGGAGGTCCACAACTGGATACATCTTTACTCTTGTTGGCAGTGCCGTTAGTTGGAAATCAACTTTGCAGTCGATTGTCGCTTTGTCTACGACAGAAGCAGAATACATGGCAGCATCGGAGGCGGTGAAAGAAGCTATCTGGTTGAAAGGTTTGGTGGCAGAATTGAGTTTGGTTCAGTAGGAATTAACCTTTAGATGTGATAGTCAGAGTGCTATTCATCTGATTAAAAATCAGAGATTTCATGAGCGCACTAAACACATTGATGTCAGATTTCATTTTATTCGAGATGTTGTTGAAGAGGGAACTATCAAGGTCGTGAAGGTTATCACAGACGATAACGCTGCAGACATGTTGACCAAGATAGTCCCGCTCGCTAAGTTTGCACATTGCAAGGACTTAGCGGGAGTACGCACCAACTGATGCAACTCCGAGAGAACAGTTGTTAGGTGGAGGCGGTATGTTCAATAATAGTTTGATTCTTCTTGTTTCTTACAACGGGGTTGCCCAGTAAGCTTAGAAGTTTTCGCCGGAGTTGTTCACACGCATGCTCGTGACGCAAACCAAGGTGGAGATTGAAATAGTTGGTTTTTTGTCATATGATAGAAAAATCCATGTGACAATTTTAGTTGGATGATTTCTATTACTTGGAGCCAAAGGATGATTTACTTGGAGCCAAAGAATGCATTGCTTGGAGCCAAAGATGCATTGCTTGGAGCCAAAGATGTGGAGGAGAATTGAAATGCCATGTAGCACACTTGGAGCCCAAGTCATTTTATGCCTATAAAATGAGAGGCAATTCTTCTTTGTTCATCATCCCAAAAATAATACAATCCTTTGTAGTGAGTAGAGAGTTGAGAGAGCAATTCTCTTAAGTGTAATTGGGAAATCTTCCCTTCCTTTGTTAATAATATAAAGGCAACTGTTCTCTGGTGGACATAGGATCATTTTGATCTGAACCACGTTAAATCTTGTGTTCTTTCTTTTACGTTTCCGCTAACAGTAGGGTTGGTTTCCTTCCTTGTAGTCTCCTATAGGGAGACTTATTCTCTCTTACTGAACTAGGCATTCTGTCTATGATATATACTGCTGCTAATACTCACAAATATGACCAAAAAGTAACTTGGAAGGAATTTCAATTATATTACATTATTCAAATAAAGAAATGATTTATATAAGGTAATTAAAAATCTTAGTTGATTGAAAGGTCCTGAATATTAAGGGCCTGTTTGGAAAGCCACTTGGTAATTGGAATTCGTGTAATTACTAGTTTAGAAATTACACAGCCTAGTAATTACACAGCAATGTAATTACAACGACCTGTTTGTTTGTCATAACGTAATTACAGTGTAATTATAAGCATGTTGTTTGGTTGCACAAGTGTAATTACACAGTTAGTTTAATTTAAAAATAAAATTTAATTATAAAAAAATTAAAATTAATATTTAAAAAATATTTGCCTTTATAAATGATATTAAATTAGTTGTTTAATAACACATTGGTTTTTGAAAATATATTAATCAATAATCATATATTTGTAACTAATATTGCAAAAAGTAATTGATATATATTTTTCAAATTAATAATATTTAATTTTAATTAATTATAAACCTTAAAAGAAGACTTTTTTTGTGAGAACATCGTGGATTTGACAAAAAAAAAAAAAAATTTATAAATATAATGCCATAACATTATTCAAATTTGACACAAAAAATCCATCAAATGTAAGTGAAAAATAAACAACATACAATATGAAAGCAAATAACTTAAAATTGAAAATATAACCTAAATTCCAAATCCAAAAGAAAAAGTTTAACATCATACTCTTATGTCAAATTCCAACATTACATAAGTAAGTTCTAACGTAACTTAAGTAAATAATTCAAAAGAAATGGAAAATATAAGTCTACAACCTCCTCAATGAAATTCTACTTTAATAACTCACTCACTATATGCCAAGTTTGTTAATGTCTCATTCTTTCCAATATTAAGAGGTGTAGTTTCAAAAATTAGAATAATAACACGGTTATGCTAAATAAATTTAAAAAAAAGAGCAATTAAATAGAACCACAAGAAGTAAAGGTTGGGAATGAGAAGAACGAAAATGAAAAATAAATAATATAAAAAAATACATTTAAAAAAATAAAGAATAAATTGAAATAATAGAAATAAAAAATAAAAATAAAACAAAATAAATAAATAAAAGAAACAAACTAAAAAGTAACCCTGTAATTACACCCAATTCTCAATGCCCCTTTGAGAATTGGAGAGTGTAATTACACCCTCTCAATTACACCCAATTCCCACCTAACTACGTAATTACTTGGTCCAACAAACAGGCCAAACGGTGTAATTACATCCAATTACACTCAATTCCAATTACCTGGGTGGCTTTCCAAACATGCCCTAAACCTTTCTCCTAGTAATTCAAATAAGAAAAGATTTAAAATATAGGTTTGTAGTTGATTTCAAAGTTTAGTTATTTTAGAAACCGGAAAAGGGCCAAATATACCTTATAGGTTGTATTAGAAAAGGGTATATATACCCTTGTTAAAGTTTGGACCAAATATGACCCTAATGATGTATGGGTATGCGGAGAAGAAGAAGAAGAAGAAGAAGTTTAGGCCATTTGAGAAAGCAAAGCTTTGTTTTTAATATAATTCATAAGTCAAATTTGAAAGCTTTTTTGCTCAACAGCCAATCAAATTATGTAAAAAAGAATGGGAATGAGGAATACAATTTTTTAGAATCAATTGGACCGAGATAAATTAATTAAGGGGTATTTAAAATAAACCAATAGGATAGTGACACGTGTACCTCCATTGAAATGAGGGGTATATCTGAACCAAAGTATAACGGTAGGGGTATATTTGGACTCAAAGTATAGCGACAGGGGTATATTTGAACTCAAAGTATAACGAAGGGTACATTTGGCCCTTTTCCGATAGTACAGGGGTATATTTGGCCCTTTTCCATATAGAAAAATTAAAATAGAAGGTATTGTAATTGTGTTACATAGTTCAATAAGAAAATAATTTATATAAGGTAAAATTTTAAGCGATTTAAAGTACTAAATACTAGGAATTCCTAAGTAACTCAAATATGGAGAGATTTAACAACCACAATTATAGTTGATATCAAAGTTATAAATATTAGAAAAATAATTAAATTACGTATTTTGTCTAATATGAAAATTATTTTTAAAGGGCAAAAAAGCTGATCAAGGTATGGTGTTGAGGATTCATATGTTTATAGTAGTATAGTAATTTGATTGTTAATAAAAGGGTAGTTCAATTTGACTAAAACATCCCCAAAAAAAGAAGTCCAAGAAAAAGGAAGTTGTGATGTAGACAACATATGTCATAGATTGATTGCTAATCTTTTGTATAAATGATAAGTAGTCTATTATAATTAACAAGTTGTAAATTAATCCAATAATATGAAAAAGTTTAGTTCTCTAAAATAACCCTACCAACAAATTTAAAATATTCATATATTTGTCTTTAACTCCAATCCTCCATCTACAGTCAAACCTCTCTATAACAACATTGTTGGGTCCGAAATTTTTTAGCTGTTATAGAGAATGGTTGTTATACACCTATAACAACATTGTCACTTAAATAATATTTAGCTGTTATAGGCAAAAAAGATGCTTAGAATCTAATTTTTTAATTGTCAAATTCTAAGCTTAATCACACTTTGTATAACCAAGGAAAATCATTTAATGATGAAAAAAAAAAATATATATATATATATATATATATATATATTCATATAATATTTTTTTTTGTTGTAATAGTATATTAAATGATCAAATATTTTGTCAAAATCTCTACACTTATTATTGGTAATCATAGATATTCTATTTTTTTTTTAAGATGGTTAATTATTATATTACCAAAAAAAGAAGATAGCTGTTATATGGGGGTAATTTTACAAAGAGCGTACTGTTATAAAGTTGGTTGTTGCTGTTATAGGTGAAATGCTGTTATAAAGAAGTAAAATATAACATAAAAAATCGGTTTCGGAAAAAGTTGGCTGCTATAGAGAGATGCTATTATATGCGGGTGCCGTTATAGAGAAGTCTGACTGTATTTCTTCTTGCCGTCTCTCCGACCCTTATCTCTATTAATTGAATACAGTTAGATTTGCATATTTTATCCCACTTAGATGATTACATATCCTATTGCATGTGAGTTACGTTATTTTCAAAATTGCTAATATTGTTTAGAATTCCCTCGTGTTTACATAGTCTGATATGCTCTCCAGCAATAATAATTGATAATGCAAGTTTTATATAACTATTTGAAGTTATGTTTTCTACCATTACACATTCACTGTCTTGTAGACACAATATAGATATTCCTTTTTTTTTTTTTAATTAAACAATTGTATATATTAATCACCAAGCAAATAAGTTCAGAGGAAAGTATCCCAGCTTTGCTTGTCATACAATCAATCCAAATAATGCAACCTAGGCTATTACACCAAAAATAGAGATTTTGTAAAACACTTCTAAGTCTTGGGAATGCGCTTACATTACATTGCAGACACATGCTATTTCTCTAGCTATACTAGCTGGTTCCCTCTTTTTCTATTAAAAAACTCTTAGTGTTTCTTTCTGTCCAGATTGCTTGAATAGTTTCAGTGAAGATTAGCTTGAGTAGTTGGGCATGACTTGATCTTCCTTTAATCCTCACAACTAGAAACAGATGATCTTTTTTCACTGACATTCAGTGGGAAATTTGTGATAAATCATAATTTTCTCACCTCATTCCCGCCGAACTAGCTCACTGGGAAATCGCGAGGTGGAAAACAGATTCCCATTGAAACAGTTCAAATCTTTTTTTTTTTTTTTTTGGCCAAATGAAAATTTTATTCAACCAAGTATAAAGTTATGTACATGCTATTCCGTTGGACTATAGGAACAGCTCTCTCAGTGTATCCCACAATATCTGCTATGTAGGCTAAGGCTAAAGCTAAGCTATCAGTAGTGCTATCTGCATCACCTAGCCTATTAACATGGAAATCTATTTCTACTCTCTAAGATGGTACTCCAAGCAGCCATCCTCTGTCCTTTGATAAACACTTGCATGACTATCTCCTTTAGTCGTTCCTTACTGGTCTTAATTCCCTGTTGGAACCTGCGTTGGTTCCTTTCCATCCAGACATGATATGTAGTCGCTGCCAGTAGGAAGCCAAGGATATCCCCTCTAGCTCTTTGATGTCTCACGTTGGAGCAGACCCATTGAACCTCGTGCTCCCAGCCTTGTATTTGTCGATTCCAACCCATCCATTTAACCAATTGATGCCAAATATATGAAGAATACGATCAGCTGAAGTATTAGTGTGCATGAGTCTCTGTCATGGTTGAGTTACAGAGCACACACTCACCTGGGACTTGGATCCCCCATTTGCTTAGGCGATCCACAGTGGACAGCCTTTGCTGTAATGCTAGCCATAGGATAAAGTGGTGTTTGGGAACTAGCCCCTTCACCATAATCACTTTCTTCCAAGGAGCTTTCAGGTATTGTGGCAGCATATCTTGATAAGCTTTTTTAATACTAAACTTACCTGAATCCTCATATTTTTTCGGCCCCAGCTCGATGTTCAGGTCGTTGTCTAGCCATTTTCTAGCGTCAAAGATTTTCCTAACGAGCCAGCTAGCTTGTTTTGGCGTCTGCTTATCACCCAGCTCTGCCTTTGATGTAGAACGCGTGTATCCATTTTACCCACAACTTCTCCTTCAATTTAGTCATAGCCCACAACAATTTAAGTATAGCTGCCTTGTTCCAAAGAAAGAAGTTCAAAATGTTTAAACCACCTGTAAACTTGGGTTGGCATAGTTTATCCCAAGCAACAGGTGGTCTTTTTGTATAGTCACTGGACCCTGACCAAAGAAAATTCCTGCATACATTCGTGACCAGCTGAAGTACTTTCTTCGGCAGCAAAAAGACTTGTGCCCAGTAGGTTTGCATCTCAAATAGCACACTCTTAATCAACTGTACCCTTCTTCCATAGGACAACATCTTAGAGGACCAACACTTAACTCTGTTTGTGATTCGATCCACCAAAGGCATACACTGGCTGATACTGAGCTTCTTTGAAGAGAGGGGTACACCCAAATACTTGAAAGGTAAAATTCCTAGCGCAAAGCTCATATCTGCCAATATTTCATCCCTTAGTTGCACGGATATACCAGCTACATACAAGGAACTCTTCTCAAGATTTGCCTTGAGGCCTGACACACTGGAGAAATGCTCAAATCTCTCCAACATGTATTTAATGGATCCCAAGTCAGCCCTGCAGCACATTATCAAGTCGTCAGCAAAGCATATATGAACCAAATTCATCCTCTCACACCTAGGATGGTAGTTAAAATTAGGCTCGAGTCGTAGTTGCTTGAGGGATCTGTTCAAATATTCCATTGCCAACACAAAAAGATAAGGGGACATCGGATCCCCTTGTCTAAGTCCTCTCTTGCTTGAAACACGGGGTTAATCCTCCATTTATCAGAATCGAGTAACTGACTGAAGTCACACATACCATGATCCACTCCACAAACTTCTGAGGCAACCCGAATTCTAATAAAACCATTTTTAGGAAAGCCATTCAATTGAGTCGTAGGCTTTTCAGATGTCCACTTTGATTAGACATCTTGGTGAAACTCCTTGCCTGGTGTATCCCTTCAGCGGCTCATGAGCACTACCACATTGTCTAATATACTCCTTCCCTCAATAAAAGCCGATTGTGAAGGACCTACTATGTAGTCTACCACTATTTTCAATCGAACTGTCAGAATCTTTGCTATTAGCTTATAAAGACTAGTGCAACATGCGATGGGCCTGAAGTCTTTTACATAGGTAGGATTTGGCACTTTAGGCACTAGTGTAACAGTTGTGCAATTCACAGCTTTTAACAGTTTGCCATTTTGAAAGAACTGTAGTATGGCACTCGTAACCTCCTCTCCCACCACATTCCAGAATTCCTTAAAGAACTCCACTGGATAACCATCTATTCCGGGTGCTTTGTCGGTGGGTAGCCTCCTTGATGCATTACGGACATCTCGTACGCGACTTGTAAGAAGTACTAACTGTCTTTGTCTTGGGAAAGACACGGCCCATCCCTATCAATTTCTATGTTTAGACGGGGAAGTTCGTGGCAGGTACCTTGGCGCTTGTGAAAGAATTGCAAGCATTCTCCCGCCGCTTGTATAGGATCGAGCAGGTTTCACTCCCACCTCGGTATATACTAGATATTGTTCTTGGGTCGTCGAGCTTTGAGATGGGCATGAAAGAACTTAGAGTTTGTATCACCAACAACTATCCGTATTTGCTCACTGGTTTTACGTAGCAAGACTTGCTCTTGAATATTATCCCACTTCTGTATTTGCGCCAGCACCTCTCTTTCCTCCTCTATCAGTTGAGCATTGAAGAAGTCTAGGTCGTGGTCGAATTGATGCGCCAATGATCGAATATATACCTAGCCTAAACATCTTTTGATAGACAAGTTTGGCATAGAAATTACATGGTAAAGCAACCTTTAATGTCACTATTTAAAACATAGCCATAGTTTTTAAAAATATATTTCAAACCTAGTCACAAAATATAAACCACCGAGGCAGCGAAACGGAACCTACATGAGGAGACATATATTGGATATTAAAGATGTGTTTGGTATGATGAAAAATGTTTTCCCAAAAAATATTTTTTGGAAAATAAGTAATTTTTTTAGTCATCTTTTTGTGTTTGGTACGCAAGCTGAAAAATGTCATTTTAAGAGCATTTGCATATATTTAGAGTAAAACACTATGAGGTTTTGAATTCGGAATGTAATTTCTATTGAGGTTAGGCGGGATGGGAGGAGTAGGCGAGGTGGTGGGGTAGGCAGGGGTAAGGATGGGGGTTGGATAGGTGGGGTGGGTGGGGATGGGTTGGTGTGGTTTTATTGATGAGGAAACATTTTCCTCAAATTTTTAAGGAAAACATTTTCTCCGCAACCAAATAAAAGAAAATCGGAAAACATTTTCCTCCGTACCAAACACACTCTAAAGCTAAAATTATCAATACATAAAAACTTGACATAAGTAGGAAGAAATGCAATGTGCATATTTGAAAAAATGTTAGTTTATACACTTACAGGCATGAAGTGCATTCAAACACCTTGTTAAAGTGATCCTTCACGAATTTGTAAGTGTCCAACAGACCACTGCATCACTTCTATTGGAGAATATAATCCTCTAAATTTTGTCCAACATTGGATAGAAGAACTCAGAACCTTATGTGTTATTCTAATACTACCAAAAATCTGCAACTCTAGAGTCTAGATCAATATATCTGATATAGCTACATGTATTTGCTTGCATATTAAATATGTTTACATCGCAGAATTCAGATTCTTTTATGTTAAACAGCAAGTTTTGTTGAGCCAGGGGCTGTTGGAGTTACTTGTGCATCTCAACTGTTCGATATATTGCCACAACTACTCTATATGGTTAGCATCAAATGTAATATTGGGCTGCTTGTCAAATTATTTTTATAGGTGGTTCAAAATTATCAGTTGATCCGAAGGGAGTCAAATTTCTCTTCCCATATTTTATCCTTGAGCATAGGGATGATTTCAAAGGTGAGTTCGCAGGTGGGAGTAACATGAGTTGCATGTTTTTCATGGGAGCCAGGGGCGGAGCCAAGTAGGGGCAAAGGGGTAATCTGGAGCCCTTTAATAGAAAATTATACCGCATATACAAGGTTAAAATTATTACTTTCATGTATATATAGTGTATATGGTGAATTTCCTTGCTTTCGTCGTGTGTTTACTTTTTTATATTTTAAACCTCCTTACTAAAAATCCTGATGGGAGCTGTTAGTTTGCTAACAAATTCTTGTTGTTGTGGGGGGGTGGGTTGCTTCTTTATTGGTACATATAGTTTAAGGATGTGTACGTAGTTTATGCTTGAACTATAGTTTAGGGATTTTTGGTAAACAGGCCCATAGACGGGCAAAGGCACTAAGTCGGGCCCCACGTCACACTCCGCCATCTTCATACTCGTCACGCCAAATCATTGGCTTTGATACCAGTTGTTGGGCTAAAACGGTCTAAAGATACTCTTAACATGATGTGATATTGTCCGTTTTGTGCCAAAATATTTGTTACCTTTTGCTTTTCGAGATTCAAATTGCATAATCTTTGACCAACATTTTAAGATATACTTTTTCCACAAACAACAGGAAGTTCAAACGAAGAGTGAATGAGAAGCAATAGTAGCTCTGGCAGAGTAATAGGAAACTCTAAGACGTTTTATCCATTCATTGGTATGTCTTGTCTGTATTTATGTTCTTTTCTGTCAATCTATTCCACCAAACATTCAAGCTAAAATAGTAGATTTCTATCATATCATAGTTGACTTAGGAAGAGTAGTTGACATATTTTCAGTGAAATTCCCACATTTTCCAGACTTTTCTTTTGATTTCATTCTTAAAAGAGTCACTGGGAGCATGCACTTAATCTTATCTCACTTGAATTTAACACAATCATGTTAGTTCAATGTGCTATTCAAATAGCAATTGCAATGTAAATAATAAAATTTCTTGTGTTGATTGCAGAGAATGAAAAAGGTACATTCTAGCAGAAGAAGCATTGAGGATTGTTGAGTATGATTTTGATGATGATAAATAAAATATGCTTGTCCTGAAGTTGTGTTTTATTCATAGTTTGTCAAGAAATAATAAGGATATAGAAAAATGAATTTAGCAATAATTTATTTTCTAGCAGGATATTTTTGTTGCTAAATTACTATGAGTAATTATCCTATATTATTATTGAGTTTTCATCCGGAGGGATTTATCAAAAAGGAGTTAGAATTGAACAAGGAGTCAACAGAGTCCCAATCGGATAAGGAAAGGAGTTTGGGTTAACTTCTACTTGTTATCCCTCTTCAAGTTGGACTCTCACAGGATGGAACAAGCGTATGATCTATAAATAAGGTCCATCAACATTCTGAATAGTCCACCCAAATACAAATATTTTAGCACCCAAAGTTTCTCTGAATTCCAAGTAAAGAAGCCTGAAATACGAAACAGAGTTGGGTCAGTATCTATGTATGTTCCAGAGTCTGTTCCATAGGTCGAAACAGATTCTCTTTTATGTCAACTCTAGTGAATGTAATAGGTTTGATTTGTAATCTCTTATCAGCTTTCTTAGAAGCATTTGTTGAGGTTAACACACTTTCTAAGTTTGTTGTTTTTGTTTTCAAGCTAAGGGTAGCAACAATTTAGGATTGTTGTAAAGGGCTTAGGGGTTGGTCCTTTGGATTGTGGGGGGTAATCTGCTTTGGCTTGGTGTTTTAGTAAAGTTTAGTTGAAATCCTACAGGTACAAATCTCTTGCGCAATATTCCTTTTCTTTGTTGTTTTAAATCTGAAAAAACTAAGGAAGAACGCACTTAAGAAACTATGTCTACGTCTGTTAAGCCTGTCAAGTGGGTCGGGCCGGGCCATATAAATGATGGTCACATGGGCTCGGGCTGGGGGCCGGGCCGAGCCATAGTTAGTGGGCCGGGTTGGGGGCCGGGTTGGGGGAGGGAAAGGGGTGTCCGGCCCAGCCCCCTACCGGGGTAGGGTTACATAGTGGGTTAGGTGGGCCAGGCTGGGTTTTAGTTAGTGGGCCGGGTTGGATTTTAAATATTTTAAAAAAAAATTCTAATACTAAAATTTATTAAGTTTGATACTTTAAAATCTAGTTGGTGTCAACTTTATTTTAACCATCAAGTTCCTTAAATTATACTTTGGCCCTATTTTCAATCTATAAATACCATTCATTCTTCTCCATATTATCTCACAATTCCCTACTCTCTTCTTTCTCTAAATTTCCTACTCATCTAAATCTCTCTCTCTCTCTCTCTCTCTCTCTCTCTCTCTCTCTCTCTCTCTCTCTCTCTCTTCCAGATTCCAAGTTCAAATTTCAAAATTTAAATTTAAATTTAATGGATAATGATAATCCTCCACTTCCTCCTCTAGTCCGAAGATCAATTTCAAGTCTGGTGTGGTTGTATTTTGAGCGAGTAGACGAGAAACATGTTAAATGTCAACATTGTGGTCAAATATATCTCCATAAGTCCAAACCGATTTTTGGGGGTACCGGTCCGTTACATAGGCACTTGGACAAAAGGCATAAAATTGAACTTTGAAGTTTATCTCTTCTTTAAATTTCTCCATCGATGCTAGCGTTTTGAACTTTTCATTTGTAATAAGTTAACCGTTCAAGTTTGTATGTTTTGAATTTGCAATGTTATCAATTGAAGTTTGAGTTTTATTTTAAATTATGTAGTCTTGTATCACATTCTCATCTTTTTATAATTTTTAGCACTTAAATAGCCGTTGGGAGTCTTCATTCCAACAACATATTCAAGATATACACAAATATACCATTAACATATACAAAATATACACAAATATACCACTTAAATATTATTATTTAAAAAAAAAATTAATTCGAAGTGGGCCAGGCCCCCGGTGGGCCAGAACCCGGGCTATTGGTGGGCCGAGCTACTGGGCTAAATGGCATGTCCGGCCCAGCCCCCTAATTTTTTCCACTAGCCCAGCCCACCACCCTCTTACTGAGTTAGGGGGCCGGGCCGGTTATGGGTCGGGTTAGGTGGGCCGATCCCGGGCCGACCCAACCCAATTGACAGACTTAACATCTGTTCCTTAAAATCAGAAAATTCAAGTAAAAATTAAAGTTAGACGAAAATTGTTGTAGACCCAATTTACACACCCCCCCCCCCCCCCTCTTTGTGTCTATTTAGGAGTCAAGTTTATCACTAGGTCAGAGCGGGTTGCTCGTGTTTAGGTTAACCCCTCGAAAGATTCGTAAAAATGAATTCTGAAATAGCACTACCAGAGGGACAATCCAGCACTAGATCTCCTCTACTCATTGACCAGCACTACATTCTGTGAAAAAATCGTGTGGAGATTTATTTGAAAGCTGAGGACTATCAGCTTTGGCAAATCACAATGAGAGGACATTAATTCCCACCAAGACCAAAACTGAGGCACAAAAGCTCCCAAGACTGAAGAGGAATTTGATGCTACGGATCTTCGAATGATGGAAAAAAATGTGAAAGCTATCAAGACTTTATATTTTGGCTTGGTAATTGACAAGTAAAAGAAAATTTCAGGACGTAGTAGCGCCAACGAAATTTGAGACTTTTTGACACAAGCTCATGAAGGTACATCTAAGGTAAAACTTTTCAGAGTTAGATATGTTGATAAGAAAGTATGAACTATTTGCCAGGGGAAATAGAATCAATTAAGGATATGTTTACCAGAGGTACTCATATTACTAATGAACTTAAGTCCCTTGGAAAGAGTTTACTACGAAGACCATGTCAGGAAAATCTTGAGGATTTTACCTTCTTCATGGGAGCCCAAAGTCACAACAATTAAGGAAGCTAGGCAGATGAGCACAATGCAAAGGGATGATTTGATTAGTAACCTGCAAACATACGAACTCACGAAAATTGATTAGATTAAGGAGGAACCCAAGATGGAGCGTTGCTTAGTCTTAAAAGCTACAAAAAATAATTCTGACTCCGATGATGTAGAAATGGCTTGTTCAAGATTCAAAAAACACTTCAAGAAAGAAAACTCTGAAGAAAAAAAAAAGACTCGCAACATAGGAAAATCAACTGAAAAGGCCCAGTTCAATGGGCGTTTTAAGTGTGGAAAACTTGACCACATATTAAAGATTGTCCCTTGTTGAAGGAAGAACAAAAGAAGAAACGTTCTTTTTTTATTAGATGTCTGGTAAAAATCATGTGTGTTTACCTTTGTCTAATGTTGAACCCTTGTTTTTCTTTAATACAAGGACATTTTTTGTCATATTAGTTGTGTAATTCATGTATTACTAATATGTGTATTTGTTTTTCACATTCGATTGTGCATGAAATAATATATAGATTCTCGCAAAATTTATGTATGCGAAATATAGTCGTTATGAGGAAAAGTGAAATGACGACTAAACAAGTAAGTAATAGTTGTGCTGAATTTTATGCATAAATTGTTCTCCTTATTCAACCAACCAAAACAAGCCCTAATGAGCAATATGGATATATTATAGTAATTAACATGTTTGTATATTGTTTACACTAAGAGTCCTTACCTAGTAGGAAGTTAACAAATGAAGACCTTTTTGTTTCAATGAGGACATCTGTAGTAGTTGTTGTTAGGTTTCGACTCTTCATACACTGCTGGTAGGCCTGTTCCATTCTCAAGAAGAGAAACAAGTTATATGTTTTTCCGGGCTAATGGCCCAGTTTTCCAAAATATGTTTATTTTGAAAACGTTTTTAAGTGTTTATAGAAAAAAAGTACTTTTAGAGAGTAACAGATATGTGTTTGACTAATTAATTTAAAAAAATACTTTTGTCAGTGTTATGCTTGGCCAAGCTTATAAAAAGTGTCTCTGGAGAAAAACTATTTAAAAAAAAAAAAAAACTTATGCTACTGCTTAAAAACACTTCTTTTTTTTTTTTTCTAAAATTTTAGCCAAACACTTCGACTCTCTAAAATAATCATTTCTTTAAGAAAAAAAACCTCCTCATTTTTCAAAATCTTGGCCAAACAAACTAGTAAAGGTAAAACTACTATTTAAGACTTTTGTGAAGTATTTTATTTTCAACAAAGATATATATATATATATTATAATTTTTTTTTAACAATTTTGAAAGTACTTACAGAAAAACATAAAGATTTCAAGGGCCTGCATAGGAAGAAAAGGGGTATTGCCAATTTGTCCGACTGTATAGATGGATCCACTCCTAAAAGACAAATGTTGTGTGGCCAATATATTCAATGCTGTCATACCCTTTCCGTCACGTTTCCTGGCTAATTCTGGATATATTTTCTGCAAATGTAATGCAAAGTCTGTTTCATGCAAAAAAAATTAAAAAAAATCCAATTGTCATATTCTACAACTTTGATTGTCACAATTTAGTCAAGACTATATCAATTCAAAATTACGATCCAGTTCTTTTTGTTAATACTGTTTCACTTGTGTCACCTACAAGGCTACAATGCAAAGAATTTACACTATCAAGTCGCTTAAAAATCTACTAGTATAAGTCATATCATGTAACATGTGCGTGCGGTCTGGTAACCTGCAAATTTTGGTGACATTGTTGTAAGCTTAAGCATGTAACAATACATTGACTATGTACCAATCATTTGATTACCCTATCAATGTATATTATTAAACTCATTCAAGATGAGATAGGATGTAATTTATCCTTTCTTGAAACCGGAGGTACGCTGAATATAGCATATTAAATTTTCCAATCAGTGCACTCAAGAAAATGTGGAACATAACAAAAATTTGCACCAAGCTAAAGCCATATCACAGGAAACCTATTAATTATACGTATATTGTACGGAAAAGGGCCAAAATTACCCCTGAACTTTGAAAAATAGTTCATTCATACCCTTCGTTATACTTTAGGGCCAATTATACCCTTACAGTTATACTATGGGATCAATTATACCCTTACGTGTAACTATTGCCCGTGGCATCATCCCGTACCCTTCAAAATTATTTTACCCTCAAATAATTTTTTTACCCACTAAAATAACTCAATCCGACCCAAAAAAAAAAAAATTCAGCAAAAATAATATGGATAATTTTTCCAGCAAAAAAAAAAAAATAATTTCGTATTAGTTTGGGCTGAAAAAAAAAATAATTTCGTATTAGTGGGTAAAAAATTATTTGAGGGTAAAATAATTTTGAAGGGCTAGGTGATGCCACGTGGCAATAGTTACAATGTAGGTATAATTGACCCCATAGTATAACTGTAAGGGTATAATTGGCCCTAAAGTATAACGAAGGGTATGGATGAACTATTTTTCAAAGTTCAGGGGTAATTTTGGCCCTTTTCCGTATATTGTATACGAGAAATTCTACAATATTGGAAAAGGATTATAAATTATCATATCTCTTAAAAGATATCTATTGGTAATCCTCCATAAAAAAAAAAGGATTTGTGATCTTGAAAATAAAGAAGATTACATGTTACAATAGGTAAAAATGACGATACTATAAAAAATCTCTGTATATCCTCTAGACATACATAAGTTAGAGTCAAATAATTATAAGTAATTGTTCACAATAAATGAATGTCAGTGACACCACAACATTGAACACATACATGTATCTATAAATACATTGTAGCTAAATATGAAAATTTCTATACTATACAATGATTCATTTTCGTACCTGAGAATTCGTAGCTATACATGCATATATAATGTTGTAGTGAGTATTATAAATATATTTGTATAAAGAAGATATATGTAGGTAATCTTTAAGAAAAAGTGAGATTTATGATCTTGAAAATTGAAAAGATTACATGTTACAATAAGTAAAGGTGACCGATCAATCGTATACCAGTTCTCTTGACACTATGTACATATGTTAGAGCTCAAATAGTTATAAGTAGGGTAATTTATATAAACAACTATAGTTTCTAGGCTTCTAACCAACCGTAGCTACTGTTTTTGTAGTTACAATTCATAGCTATGTTTTACCTGTTTCGCATGTATTTGAGTGTATTCAAATACACAATTCAAAAAATACAGTCAACCAAATACATATGTGTATAGATCAAGCGAACAATACATACAGTCAAATACTCTACTTTGTCAAAATACAGTCAGCTACATATGTATATGGATCAGTCAAACAACACTTACAGTCAAATACATCTAGTTTGCCCAAAAATATCAGTCAGCCAAATACATAAACTGTGTATTTTAATACACTCGGATACACGCGAAACAGGACATAGCTACACATTGTAATTACAAATACCTTATAGCTACGGTTTGTAATAAAATTAAAGTGAAGTTATTAAACTTAAATATCTCTTATATGTTAGCTACACCATGTAAAAATTTCTTATAAGTAACTATTCATAATAAATGAAGGTGGGAGAGTATATCATGACTTATAGTAACACTCGTGAGTTACGGCCGCATGAAGTACGGTGCTTCCATCTTCCTTCATCTAAGGGTGTCAGTGGGGACGGGACGGTCCCGGTCCCGCCCCGTGTCCGGCCCGGTCCCGCACCGGATCATCCCGGTCCCGGTCAACAATGGGGGAGGGGGACAGGTAGGGGGGCAGAAGGGTCGAAAAGTCCCTGTCAGGCCGGGTCCGGTACCGGACCGGCTAACCGGTCCCGCCTTGCCGGAAAAGTGGCAATTAATTTTTTTTTTAAGGCTGGTCAGCCTTTTGCCCTTTATGACCGTTGCCAAATTGATATTTTGGGACTCCAAACGGTCTGATTTTCAGCTGTTGGAGTCCCTTCTCCCAAAAAAAAAATGCCACAATCCGAATTCTAAACTATAAATACCTCTTCATTCTATTCATTTTCACACAAATCATCCACCAATTCTCTCTCTCTATAATATTTATTATCAATTATATCTCTCTCTAATATTTGGTGAAATATTATTATTATTATTATTATTATTATTATTATTATTATTATTATTATTATTATTATTATTATTATTATTATTATTTTGGTGAAGTGGGCAATATTTGAATTTTGGAGCAACTTTCAAGCTTCGAGTAACATAATTTCAATTTCAACGTTTACGGTTACGTCTGCTTTTATGCAGACATTCGGTACACTCGTTCCATCCTTTAATTTATTTAATTCTTGCATTTTATTTGCGTGTTTTTTTCAATTAATTTTCATATTTTATTTTATTATACTTTGATAATATGTCTAAAAAAGTTAAGATCCCGGTCCTAGGTAAAACTGTCGAAATCCCTAACCTTTTTAGCCGTAGTAGTAAGGGTAAATCTGGTTCTTCTAGTAAATCTAAAATTCAATTTAGAAACAATACGGAGGATTTCACTCATGTTGATGAAACTGAATTTTTTATTCCTTTGGTTTTCCTCCTATTCCAGAAGATTTAGAATTACAAACTGAAGCCTTAGATAGAGCTTATGCTAATTTAGAATTTGATGATTTGGAAAATTTAGAAGTAGAAGAAGGTGAGGAATTAGATTTAAATGAGACACCTACTAGTCCCGTTACCGAAGCTCCAACTCAGACTACATCTCAGTCTGGAGCTAGTTGCCCCCCTATACCTCCTACTCGGGGTACGACTAAGGCGCAACGTCCTAGAACTAGTGTCGTATGGAAATTCATGACTTTAGATGAAACTAAAACTAAGGCTATTTGTCACAAACGTAAAGAAATTAAAAAACACGGAAGCGGTGGAGGGGCGGGTGGGATGGGTGATTTAGCTAGACACTTGGTAACATGTGTTGGAAAACCATACTTAGATGCTCGATTAGCAGCCGGCCTAAAAAACACACCGACCGGCGCTACTAGTGCCGCTCCCGGTGGATCCGTTGGGGGATCTAATATGGTCCAACAAACTTTAAATCCTTCTAACCCCGCTGTCACTCAAATGGCTTATAGTAAAGATAGAGATCGTGAAGAACTAGCTAAAATGGTTGCGGTTTGTGTCTTGCCTTTTAGTTTTCCTTCTAACCCCGGTTTTGTGCATTATGTTAGAGCTATGTATAACCCTACTTTTCAAGGCATTCCTAGATCCACTGTTAGAGCCGGCGTTTTTAAATTTCAAAGTGATTATTGTCAATATATGCGTTGTGTGTTCCATCACCTAGATACTAGACTGTCTGTCACTTCTGATATAGGTCGCAGTGTTAATGGCAATGATTATTTATGTGTTACGGCACATGGATTGATCATAATTGGAATATGCAAAAGTGTATACTTGGTTATAAATATATTGATGAGAAAAAAACTGGTTCTTATATTTCTACAAATGTTCTAGACATTTTGCAATTATATGGTCTTGTTGACAAAGTATTAACTGTTACATTTGATAATGCTTCTTCCATGACTAGGAGTGCTGAACTTATGGCTATAAGAATTTGCCCAATTAACCTTGATATTTTTCATGTCCGATGTGCATGTCATGTTTTTAATTTAGTTGTAAAAGATGGTCTTGATTTATTTGAGGCTCTACAAAAAATACGATATGCTTGTCAATATGTTTTTAGCGCTCATAAGCAAAGTAGAATTAATTTGTTTAAAAAATATTGTGTTGAGCAAAATTTGCCTGTTAGAAAAATTCCAAAAGAAGTTTGTACTAGGTGAAATTCTTTATATGAAATGCTACTTGTTGCTCACCAATATCAAAAACCCCTTCAATATGTTTTTAATGCACATCATTATCATCCCCATGAACAAATACAAGATAGTGATTGGAATGAAATACAAGGACTATGTATTTTTTTAGAAAAAATTTATATTGCAACAAAAGCATTTTCCGGTCAATACTATCCTACAATTGCACAAATGTTATTTTATATTTGTGGGCTTACAAAACTATTTGCGGAATATAGAGAATCAAACGAACATGAGGAAGCCATTGATGAAATGATTTTCAAATTTAAAAAGTATTTTTTTTTCCTATTCCCGATATTTATTTGATTGCTTGTATACTTGACCCGTCTTTAAAATTAAGAGGTGCTCATGCACTTGTCGACAAAATTTATTTGCAGTTAGATATTCCTCCTAATGAACATCCAAATGTTGAAGAGTGTAAACGTAGCATAGAATTAAAAGCTAAATTAATGTATAATAATTATAAAAATGAAGAAAGTAGAAGTGGAAATCAACGTCCTTCACAAAAAAATAAAGCTAAATTTGGCAATAGAAAATTTGATAGATCGATGGATGCTGCATGGCTTGGTATTGCTAATACTCAAAATGAAAGTGATCTTGAATCTTATCTTGATCAAAGTTTGGAAAGCATCACTGTGGGCGACGACGATAATGAAGATATTTTAGGATGGTGGAGGGAGCGTGGCAAGGCATTTCCATTACTCTCAAAAATGGCTCAAGATATCCTAACTATTCAATCATCATCAGTAGCTTCGGAGGTAGCTTTTAGCGCGGCAAGATTTCAACTCGGAGATCACAGACATTCATTAGCACAAGATAGCTTGGAGATTTATGTCTTATTCAGGGATTCGATCAACGCAGAAAGAAGAAATCGTGGGCTACCAAAATTAACCCGTCAAGAAGAAGAAGAATATGAAGAGATAATCAACACTAATAGCGATGATGGCATGGAACTTATGGACCGTCAAGGAGATATACCAATTCCAGAATTGAATGCAACGGAAGCGATACGACAATTAGAAAAAATGTACATAGATCCATACAAGTTTTAGTGTGATAATTTATAATTAACTGCTTAAATGCCTAGTTAAAACAGAACCCTTCCTAGAAGGTGGCTGTGTAGATTAGGTAATCTTATTGTAACTTAGAGACCTAATTGAAACAGAACCCTTCCTATAAGGTGGCTGTGTAGATTATGTGCTCTTCTTGTATTTGAGACTTTGAGTCAAGTTTTATGAAATTTAAAAGATCTATTTTAATTTTTGAATAAATAAACATAAAGTTCTTACTTGAAATTATTTTTCTTTACATAACATACAAAAAAGAATGCAATTATTTATAAAGATTATAAAGACTTGAAAGTATATTTATTAGTATGTAACAAATTAAAAATAATAGCCCTTAGAAGTTCAAAAAATAGCCGTTGTTAAATACATTTAAAGACTTTAAAGTTATAAGTTATAAAAAATAAATAGTTCTTACTTGAAATTATTTTCTCCTATTATAAAATATAAATACCTAAAAATAAATTGAAGTCTTTAAATTTTTTATAAAGACTAGAAAATTTAATATTAGCTAATAAGTTACCAATTTAAATGTTAAGTTTGAAGTTTTATAAAAAAAAAAAAGTCCCGGCCCTCCGTCCCCCCCCCCCCTCCCCCCGAGGCCCATCCCGTCCCCCCTTGGAGTGGGACGGGATGGGCCCCCTAAAAAGTCCCCTCTAATCCCGTCCCCCCACAGTCCCGGTCCCCCCAAATTCCCACTTTAAGAAGTCCCCGTCCCGTCCCCCCCTGCCACCCTTACCCTCATCATAGTAAATTCATCACTAAAATCATTCTTTGCCAACAAAGTGAATACTTCTTTTTCTCCATTCATAGACGCAACATAAATTGGTGTCTCTCCCTTACTATTCCTCTCCAAAACAAGCCCACTCTCCAAACTTAACATTATTTCCACAATTTGTGTTCGGCCGAACCTAGCAGCTTCATGCAAAGCTGTATTTTCATTATTATTTTTAGTTCTCAAGTCTTCACTACTCAATGACCGTTCCTCGATAAGTAATTTTAGCACGGTCACATTCCGATGAACAGCGAGAAAATGGAGAATTGTGTCGCCGCTATTATTGATCGGCGATACAGCTTCTCCTCTCCAAAAATCGCGTAAAATTTCAATCTATTTTTTATCGTTACATTTTGCTGCTGTGTAAGCTGCGGATTCGCGATGACTTGTTGAATTGATGCATTTTTTTGCTATTATAACTAACTTAAATATTTTAATATGGTTACTGACTCTGCTACTTTCAGATGAATCATGAATAAATTACTATATTTGGTTTAAACATATAAATAAGTGTTGTCATTTGGAATAAAATATTAATTCTACTGCAAGCAAGATTAATTAGGAATATTATCTACTGCAAGCAAGATTAATTAGGAATATTATTTGCTTTAAATGTTAATGTCTTCTCGTTGAAACTCAGAATAAGATTTAAGTATAGTGCAAGCAAATTCGGGACTCCTCACTCCGTGTGACACGATTAGGATTTTGGAGTATGGTGGTTGAACTATTTACTCCATCCGCAATTTATATCATATAATTTGACTAGGCACGAAGTTTAAGAAAAAATGAAGATTTTTGAAACTTTTGATCTAAAACAAATTATAGATATTTGTGTGGTTGTAAATCATTTCATTAAGGGTAAAAGGGAAAGGTTTAAGTTAAATTATTTCTAAATGTAGAAATGTATCGATCATTCTCTTTGGGACATACAAAAAAAAAAGTGTATCACATAAATTGGGACAGAGCGAGTAATTTTTAGCGTGAATTTGAATATAAAATTTTAATTTTTTTAAAATAAAATTTACATATTCATTAACTACATGAAATTACTATAAGTTTCTTCTCGTTGAAACTTGGAATGAGAATAAGTATAGTGCAAGCAAATTCGAGACTTCTCACTCCGTGTGACCCGATTTGGAGTATATATAAGGCTAACTATTTAATATTTAGTGTGAATCCGAATATATAATCTTTCAGTTTTTTTTAAATGAATTTAAATATTCATAGACTACATGAAAGTATTATAAGTCACAATAATTAATAATTTAAAATATTTAAAAGGTATGTGAAAAAAATTACAATAAAAGAAAAACTTTTTGACTCTCCAAATTATAATGGGGTCACATAAAGTGAGATAGTATTATTTGCTTTGAGAGTAAGTATTAGTCTTCTCATTGGTATAACATTAATTCTCTAGCTGCAAGCACATTTCTTTACCTTTAAAGCAAAAAATTAGCTGCAAAAAATTTCTTTACCTTTAAACACTTGCCATAAACAGGAAGGAATGAACGAGTGTTTTTTAAAAAGGTTAGTTTATACACTTACATGAAGTGCATTCAAATATCTTGTTAAAGTGATCATTCACGAATTTATAATTGACTGTTTGATTTGTTGTATTAAAAATAATGTGTATTGTATAATTTCTAAGAAGAAGTTGTTTGTTTACAAAAATATCCTTCACCTTATTTAGTAGAAAAAAGATTTGAGGGTTTGGGGGTATTTTTATCATTTTCATTGTTTTATCTGGGAATAACTAATCCTAGAACTATTATTCCACCATTTGGCATCGATAACCGGGAATAACTTATTCCAAAATTAGTAACCAAGCAAGGGATAAGGCAGTACCAAATGCATTACTAAATTTTTAGTCCGACAATATTTATGCTTGTCCATCATACCAACCAGAATAACTAATCCAATATAACTAATTCCATCATAACTAGTCTTCGAACCAAACGACCGCTAAGTGTTCGACAGACCACTGCATCACTTCTATCAGAGAAGATACCCTCTAAATTATGTACAAATATTGGATAGAAGAAGTTAGAATTTTATGTGTTAATCTTGTATCAAAATTCTGCAACTCTAGAGTCTAGACCAATATATATGAGATAGATAAATGTATTTGCTTGCATATTAAATACTACCAGTAAATATGAGTACATAGCAGAATTCAGATTCTTTTATGTTAAACAACAAGTTCGTTGAGACATGGGCTGTTGGATTTACTTGTGCATCTCAATTGTTCGATATATTGACGCAACTACTTTAATGCTTGACATCCACTCTTAACCAAATGTCTCTGCTTCTGATACCTGGGAATGAAAAAAATCCTGTTGGGAGCGCTGCCCCCAAAATGGACCCTGCAAAACACGATCCGTATTTAGTCGGGCTCCAATGCAGGTACCAATACCGGGTGGGAAACAAACAAAAAAAAAGTTGCATGTTTTTCATGGGAGCTGTTAGTTTGCCAACAGATTCCTGGGGTTTGGGGGGGGGGGGGGGGGGGTAGAGGGGTGCTTTTTTATTGATACAGATAGTTTAAAGATGTAGTTTATGCTTGGAGTGTAGTTTAGGGATATTTCAGCATGGCGCCAGACATAGAGCATCATGAGTATTACTTAAATAATTTACGTAACAACTTTCTTAAAGATAAAGGGATTAGCTTGTGGTATGTTGATTCCAATTGGAAGACCACTTTAAGACAAATTAAATTAAGTACTAATATCTGAAAGTAGCAGAATCAGTCTCTAACCATACAAAGAATTTGAACAAGTTATGGAAAGACAATGGTCAATTGCAAGTCGCCAATCTGCAGCTTATACAGCAGCAAAGGGTAACGATCAGAAATCTTTAGAAATCCTACGCGATTTCTGGAGAGAAGAAATGGTCGCGCCCATCAATAATCGTGGCGACAGTATTCTTCATTTTCTTGCCATCGGGGGAAATGTGGATGCACTTAGATTACTTATTGAGGAAAGGCTGATGAGCAGTGAAGATCTCAAAATCAAGAATAAGAATGGGGATACTCCTCTGCATGAAGCTGCTAGATTTGGGAGAAAAGGTGTGCTGGAATTGATATTAAGCTCGGGAGGGGACCTTGTCTTGATGCGCAATAACTTGGGAGAGACACCGGTTTATGTTGCTGCAGCGAGTGGAGAGAAAGAAGTGTTCATTTTGTTGGCACAGCAAAATTTTAGTGAATTCACTGTGACGAGGGACGATGGAAGCACTGTTCTTCATGCTGCCGTAACTCAAGAGTCTTACTGTAAGTGATCTTCAGCTGTAATGTCTTTTCACGCATTCTCTGAAATGTTTGGATAGGAGAACTTGATATATGACAGAAACATGCATGGTTGGGAACTTATTTGTATAACTTTTGTACACAATCGGGTTAAAATAGCTTACAGGAACTGGTAGCTCTCTATAGTTGGCCCAATTCGGTAATACATAGAAATTAAAGCATAAATCTTGCTATAAGAAGTTAAAATGCACTGATAACATAAAAATCAGTTACATGTCTATAACTTAAATTCTATCTCGTCCATCTAATTTTAATATAGGACGAATTTATATCATCCACGAGAAGTATTGAAATAGGATAATAATTATTGGTGGTTCATATTTTCACATTGATTATATAGTTTTGCCTAATTTTGATTCTAAACCTTAGATCATACATTTTAATAGCATTTAATTTTTGACTTCTCACAAAGGGCTGTTTAAAAGTATGTGAGAATTTAACTTATGACCTTTCTTTCGATGAATTCTGTCCTTAAGATCCTCAAACCTCCTCCACCCACTATAATCCTGCCAAAACTATAACTCCAACTGGTTAGCTATGATGGTTTTGAAGGTTTATGTCAAGTTTGTTTGGTGCCACATAGAGTTTAACTTCCCTTTTTTGAAGAAAAAATAATAATAAAACCACCATTATGTGGCTGAATTCTACTGGAATGGAATTCAGTAGAAATCAGAACTTGGCTACAACATACTCTAAGATCAAAGCTGTAGCTGAACCTCATGGCCAGGCTGAATATTGATGAAGGGCCTTTTTTTTTTTCCGCATGAAACGGGAACCAGACTTCGCATTATATTTGCTGAATCTATATCCTGAACTAGCCAGCAAGCATGATGGAATGGGTGCGACTGCATTGAACATATTGGCTACGAAGCCCTTCTCTTTCAGAAGTGGATCATCATACATGTTTGGTCAAGCAGGCACTACGCCTTTTGTTCCTATGCAGATGGTTGAAACATTTATCTACTTATGTAAGTGTTCCCCGAGATCAATATTCTTTTTCAAATATTTGAATAACAACAAAAGAGCATTTATTAAATACTTTATAGAAGGCTTACAATTGCTGATTCTGATCGACTAGCAGTTTTAACTTTGACTTAAACCAAAAATATGACCGGTTTCTCATATTGGGGATCTCGTGCCATGGAACAGGCATACCAGCAATGTATGTGGAATCAAGAACTAATGCAGCTGTCTTCTCTAAGAGAGAAAGGTTTTCATTGATCAGCCTTTTACTAGGTAGGGTATTTCTCCAATAGACACACACACACACACACACACCCCAGACTCCTCTTGTGGGACCACACAAGGTATGTTGTTGTTGGTATACATAAAGGTTAATTACAGTATAACCTCATTGATGCAAGTCTCAAGGTTATCTCCTTCTATTTAGCTGAGTATGTATTACCTAGTAATTGAGTTGATCAACATCTGAAAATTGAACGGATCGTGTTAATTTCTTTGTCCTGTTGTTAATTTCATTCTCTCTTCTTGCTTTTTGGCTGCATTTTCCTTTTATAGGTAATGCATGGTTAGGAGAGATTGATGATGCAAAGCAAAAGCATATCCTTGCGTTAAAATTAGCACAAAGATTGATAGAGGAAGAAGATTGGAGCTACTATGCAGATAGTGTGACAAATCCGTTAATACAGGCAACAAAACTTGGTATTGATGAGTTAGTCGTGGAAATTATACAAAAATACCCTCAAGCTGCAGAAACCTTGGATGAAGACGGAAAGAATATATTGCATATAGCGGCAGAGAGAAAAAACAGGTTCCTATTTGATCAATTTCTGAAAAAAGTAGCTCATAAGGACAGGATGCTTGCAGATATCGATCAACAAGGAAAGACCGTTATGCATTTTGCAGCAAGTGTTGAGTCCCCATATAGATTTTCTATAGGGGAACCAAGTGAAATGACAGGGGGTATAAAAGCAGTACTGCTCATGATGTGGGGTGTGCTTTGGTTTAAGGTACTTTTCCTACTTCTGTTTCCCTTTATAACAATTACATACCCTCTAATTGATTTCATAGAAAAAAACTTTCTTAATATTTTCCAATTATAGATTTGCCGCTTATCTCTTATTCAGATGAATTTGTTTTTGAAGCGCGTAAAATACTGTGTCCATCCACGTTTGTGGAGTCTGAAGAATTCTGAAGGCCTGACTGCAAAAGAGTTATTCGAGAGAAACCATTCAGGCATACGTAAAGAAGCAGAGAAAACAATCAGAGACTTAGGGAATTCAGTTCTCATACTGGCTACTCTTCTCAGTACAATAAACTTTGCTGCAGTTTTTACAGTCCCCGGAGGATTTGATGACAAAACTGGCCTACCTATTCTCCTCAACACTGATGGTACTAAGTCAGAGTTGTGGATGTTGATGTTTTTCTTAGCTGCAGCTCTTTTCGATTCAGTATTCACTATGGGCGCTTTGCTTTCGTTTCTTCTCTCCAAGTTTGACTCAGATGACTTTTATATTGCCATTCCATTGAAGATCTGTGGTGTCTATACTTTTGTGTATTACTCTGCGGCATTCACAGTTTTGGCCGGCATTCAAGCCCTTAATCTTGAGAATATATTCATGAACAGAGATGTCTGGTGGCTAAGTTTTTTTATACTTTGTCTTGCATTTCTTGTGGCCTTAATATTTGTAGACATGTCTTATCTCGTTTTTGATTATATGTACCATTTCCTTCGTTATTCACTTTCTTACAAGAGGCAATATATGTAATGCGAAATACCATTTGTGATATCATGCTGCAGATAGCCTTTTTGTTTTTCTGCATAGCCCATATGGATTGTTGTTCTCGTTCTTGACATTAATTCGTCATTTTCTTGTACAAATTTGGCACGGGCATAGGCCGCCTAGAACTCTGAGATGTTGTAGGGTTGGTTTCCTTCCCATTGAAACAGTTCAAATCTTTCCGTGTGAAAACACTACTATTTAGGTTTTTCCCACCGACATTCACTGAAAATAACCACTGAACATTTTCCGGTGCGAAATTTCAGTAGGAAAATGATGATTTTTTAGTAGTGCCTCTTGATTATCCACTGATACTGCAGTCTAGTGTAAGATTAGTTGGACAGTGTATCCAATCCATTAGTCTCTTTCACAATTCTCTTTCACAACTGCCTAGCAAAGATGCATTCAGTGAACTAAGTGTTCTTTAGTCTCGAATCCTGTTTCACACATCACACAATGAGGGTCAACATTGACACTTCACCCCCCACCCCCCACACCACCACCCCCAATCTCAATAGTCTCTCTAGAGTGCTCTTTGGTCTTGCCTAAATTTTATACATCAAGTGTTTCCACTCAACTCTTAGATGGTCCTCTTAAGAACTGCAAATGCACAAGATTGCCTAAATTTTATACATCAAGTGTTTCCACTCAACCCTGAATTTGTTTGCTTCTAATATTTTTCTTACCATCCAACATGCTCATTGGGGTATAGGTATTTGATCACAACATAGATATTCATAAATGAAGTGCCTTAAATACTTATCCCTTGATCAATTTTGTTTCATGGTTTTTAGCCCAAGGGAAGCAATCATTCAACCACTACTGATCAATCCTCATGAAGAAGCAATTATAAAAGAATTTAAAACATTAGAAAACTAGAAGCTCATTTGAATTTGCTGATCATAAATAGTTGATAGGCATTGTATGTTGATAAGTACTTTTAAGTGCTGAAATTAATTTTATAAATAAGTAGTTATGTGTTTCGATAAAAAAGTTGAAATTGATAAGAAACAATTGAGATGTTTGGTAAACCGGTGATACTGTAATAATTTTTTTTTGGTAAAATGATTAAAATACCGTTAATTATTTTTCTGCAAGAAATTAAATTATAAATTCTATAGTATCTTTGGAAGGAGAAGAATGAATGACAGTATAAAATGGAAAGGAACTTAATAAGAAGCTTTGTTTTAGAAAAAAGTTTTTGAGAATTAAAAATAATATTAAGAATAAAATAATAAAAATTTTGGTCAAACTAAAGTTTTTATAAACTTAAAAAAAGTTATAAGTTAAGGGTGATTAACTTATGGCTTTTACCACCAAGGATGTTGTGAAGCGGATGGGTTGTTCCTTCCTTAACCAGAGGTCTCGGGTTCGAGCCCTACATCTGAAAAAATTCTTAGTAGGGAGTGCTTCCCCCAGAAATGGGCTTTACCCGATAAGAATCCGGATATAGTCGGACTCTAATGCGAGTACCGGACACCGTGTGGAATAAGCACTTGACTTACTGCCCCCGTTTCCATAGTAATTAATTGTCCTTTAGCTTTAAGAAATTGTCCCACAATGATTGTTGCTTTAGGAATAAAATTAAAATTGACAATTATTTCCAATTATATCCTTAATATTAAGGAAAAAAACACAATATTAAGAGGAAAAGTCAAATTACTTTTATTAAATAGAGATAACTTAGTAAACTACTTGTATTTATTGCTTAATAAGCGTGAAAAGAGCTAAAACAATACTTTATGTGCTTATCAAACGCCTAAATAAGCCAAAAAATACTTTGTAAACCAGTTTGACCAACTTATAAACTTAGCCAACACACTCTAAGAGTCGAAAGAAAGCGAGTCAACTGGAAGATAAATAAGGTAACTATTGTTGGGATAATGAATGTGGAAGATAAATTAAAAAGAAAATTTCTCCAATGGCCTATCAAGATCTCCAACAAAGGTAACTCTTAGCAGTGGCGGATCCAGAATTTTGAATCAGGGTGTTCGGAAAAACAATTGAACCAAATTTTGCATTTGTTCAGGGTGTTTAAAAGTCAATGTATGTACATAAACACGGAAAATTTATCCTAAATATACACTGTAATTTTTTACTCAGGGTGTTCAGGTCCCTGAGTCCTTACTACATCCGCCCCTGACTCTTAGTAGCTCTGTTGGTTAGCTACCTGAATTTCACCTTATTGGTGAAGGCTCGATTCTCCACCTTATAATTTCCTTCTTAATTTCTCCTTCCCTACCCCTAATTTGTTTAATTTTTGTAAAAAAAGATCTCCAACAAAGGCCCCTCTATGTCACATACCTTTGTCGCGGATGACCTCACTCTCATGACAAGAGCTGATGAAAAAATTTGTAAAACAGTAGAGACAGTGTCATGAGACTTGGGTCATACTATTAACCATGCCAAGTCAAAAAAAAAAAAAAAAAAAAAAAAAATCAAAAACCCGTAAAGGATATATCCAGGATTAATCTTCAAATAAAAAGCGGTTATGATTTTTGAAAATACTTTGATTTCTCAATATTCCATAAAAAATAAAAAAAAAAATAAAAAAATAAAAAAAAAAAAGGGACTACCAATTCGTGATAGATAACCTTCATGAAAAATTATTCGATTGGAAAACAAAATTCTTAAATATGGCAGGGAGAACAACTTTAGCAAAGTCATGTTTAAAAATAATATACCAACACAGGTTATGCAATTTATCAACTTGCATTTGGGGAACAACTGATTCCAAAAAAAGCTCCATCTAATCAAATGGGACACCCTGATCATGGACAAAACAAATGGAGGGATTGGAGCTAAAAAAAACAAAAACAAAAATCTGGCCTTTGTAATGATGCATATTAAGTACTATTAGTATATTATCTTGTTGACCGAAAAAAAAAAAGAATCTCTTACATCTTTGTATTTATATTATTTTTATTTATAAACAGCGGACCAGGAAGTCTAAGAGAAAGTGAATGAAAAGGAATAAATACCTACAACACAAATCCTTAATATTTTGGGCAAAAGAAAATGTTGAATATCATGTTAGTTAAGATATTCTCTCTCTTATCTACTTCTACTTTATGCGTTATAAACTCTTTTTATACTGGAGATGGAACTGAGAATATCATTTTTTTTTCTCCTAACCTTACAAGCCTTCTTAAAAGTTCTATAAATAGAAACATAGCATTTATTAGAAGTCAGCAGTATCTATACTAAGACTAGAGGCTAACATTATGGATGGAGAGGCACAAATATTGACGAGCTCAGCTGGACATGGAAAACGAGGAGGCTGGATCACTTTCCCTTTTACTATAGGTCTCTTTCTCTAATTTCTCTATGTTGTGTGCGTATATCTTGAGTGTGTGTATATATATTCGAAAAGTAATATACATAGTATAATGGTACTAATGGTTTGTTGATTTTTTTTTTCTTCAATTTCATCCAACTCCATTGGAGAGGATGCATCTTTTATTAATCAGTCAAAACGAAACAGAGGATTGTCTTTCTCTAACTTCTATGATCAATGGTTTGTTGATTTAACATATTAATATTAAACTGTGTTCATCTCATCTAAAAATTTAAGCTTCTATTTGGCTATAAACTTGAAGTTGAAACTAGAAACTTGAAAATTTAAACTTTTGAACTTTTGAAGTAGTGATTCTTGAAACTTGAAGTTGTGCATTTTACTTGGAAAAAATCTAAAGTTTTGTGGAAGTGAAATTTCTCCCAATTTATGAAACTTGAAAATATTTTGAAGATAATTTTTTTAAATCTGATCAAATTTCATGACCAAACAAATATTGAAGATAAATTTTCAAAATTTAATCCAAAATCTATGGCCAAATACTAGCTAAATTGTTAAGTGAAAAGAGCATAGGCGGAGCAAGAGGGAGCAAGGGGTTCGTTTGAACTCCTTCACCGGAAAATTACACTATATATATATAATTAAATTACTTTTTAATGTATATATAGAAGATGTTGAATCTCCTTGGTTTCTTGACACGTTTATTTCCTTATTTTTGTTGAATTCCTTTAATAAAATCCTGATTCCGTTATTAAAAAGAGTACACTTTTATTTACTCAATTACAACTTTCAATAATTGCAGCAACGACGGCGGGGTTGAACATAGCAGCAGGAGGTTGGATGACCAACCTGACAGTGTATCCAATAAAGGAATTTGGAATGAATAGCATTGATGCTGCACAAGTTTCCAATGTTATGAATGGCTCTGTCAGTTTTGTTCCTGTGTTTGCTGCTGTTCTTGCTGATTCCTTCTTTGGTTGTTTCTCTGTTGTTTGGATTTCTTCTTTCATTTCTCTACTGGTAATTTTTTCTCCAACACTGTTCCCTTTTCTTTTTATCTTTTTGGTTTCATGTTAAACAAAAGCAAAATCAGAATTTGAAGTTTGTGGGTTCTGAACTAGTCACCTAACGTATAACTCATTTTAGTAATTGGGTTCGAAATGAAATACTCCTTCCGTCCCAATTTATGTGATATAGTTTGGCTAGGTACGAAGTTTAAGAAAGAAAATAATACTTTTGACTCTTGTGGTTTAAAACAAGCCATAAATATTTGTGTGGCTATAAATCACTCATTAAGGTTAAAATGGAATTTTTCAGTTAAATTATTTCTAAATATAAAATTGTATCATTCTTTTTTAAAAGATTAAAAAGAAAAGTGTATCGCATAAATTAAGACAGAGGGAGCAAAAGTTATTGAGTTCATCCGAACCCGTTGGTGCTACACTTGCTCTGCCTGACGTTAATCAGCTGGTTTGCCAGATTCTTGATACAGCTTATGTAAATTTTGAAATTAAAAAAAAAAAAAAAGCGTTATGTCTAATTTCGGCTTAGTAAATTTCACAAATGATCATATGACTTTCAGTTTATTGTACCAGTCATTAAATTACTTTCCGTAACACAGGGATTTCAAGTATCAGGTGAGCTCTAAAATGGGGGTTTTCTTTTTTATTATTTTCTAGTGGTGGCCCTGCAGATAAGTTGATTAATGAAGTGTCGGTCTCTCTATTTGCGTTTCGAGGGTCAAGTTTGTCATTTTCTATGTATTCTATTTTTCTTCCTATGATATATAGACGGGCAATTTACAGGATTGTCCTTTGCTAGGGGTGGTCTTTAATTTTTACACTTTTAAAAAAAAAAAAAAATTGTTTTTATTACATAGGGGGAAGAGGAAATGAGGAAGGGAATTACAATATGAGGATTCGAACCCTCACCAATAAAGTGAGAGTTAAGGTAACCAACTAATTGAGGTACTAGATCTCTACTACCCCTCAAAATGGTGGTCTTTAAATTTTACCTTTTATGCTGAAATTTTGCCTTCAGGCAGAAATTACATTGTACAGGTAGAATTTTGCAAAGTCAGCCTTGCGATTTTTTTTTTAACTGAGCTGAAATTCGAACCCATAATCTCGAGGTGTTAGGCGAGGGGTAAAACTTAAAGACTATCAATTTGAAGGACAAAAATTAAAGACCACCCCAAATTAAGGACAATCCGCGCAAAAAAGATATATATACAGACATATGGCTATTAAGGGGAGTGATCGCAAGCCTAGGAAGTGGTCCCAATCTTTGTCCCGATCTAATCGAAGAAATTGCACGATTTGTCCTTCAAATGGGCTGGTGCGCGCTTTTCTTTTTTTTTTTTTTTTTTTTTTTTTTATTATTATTTTTTTTTTGTTGGTTGGGGTTGGGTGTGGGGGGGGGGGGGGGGGTTTCGGGTCTTAGGGGGGCCATATTTGGGGAACGTTGCCCATGGCTAAAACCAACCAGACTTATTTATGAATAATAACTACTTTATTTTTTTATTTAATTTTTGTAGCTTTATTTTTTCAAAAATTACATTTCATAACTGACTCAGTAACTTTTGAAATAACTACGTCATAACTACCTCTAAGACTTATTTATGAATAATAACTACTTTATTTTTTTATTTAATTTTTGTAGCTTTATTTTTTCAAAATTACATTTCATAACTGATTCAGTAACTTTTGAAATACATGTACCTCTTTATTCTCCCTCACTACATATTTAAGTTTTATCATCTTTTCCAAACCCTAAAAAAGTTCTCTCTCCTCTTTCCCCTTCCCCTCACTGCCGCCTCTCTCCCTCCCTTTCTCTATCTCCAACCTCTATTCTCATTCCCCTCAATTTCATTATCCCGCGAAACCTTCTCGTCAATCTCTTTCGAAATTTTCTTCGTCACTTGTTTTTTGACGAACCAACCCATCTCTTTTTCATCTGCTATTTCTTTTTCTTTTTTTCTTCCCCTTTTTCTTTGGGTATAATTTTACCATTAGATATGTAGTTCTAGAATTTGCAAAACTGGGGTCATTTGTGGAACTCCATTATAACCACCACTACCGACTTCAATTTCGGACTAGTAATGAAAATAATAATCAGTTGGTTGAGATTGCAATGGCACAAGACACAGTTGAAACAGAGGGCTAAATCTATAGCGAGTGAAGTGGAGAAAAATTTGTCTACGAGTGACGATAGGGGGAGAAAAACGGAGCGATCCTCGTTTTGAATGTTAATGCAAAAGTTTTTTCTCCAAAGAAATAAAAATGAATCTCCGGGAAGGAGAAGAATATAAAAGAATGGGTGACTTTAGCCTTTCTCAAGGAAACGGGGGTCAATTAGTTACTACTAATCGGTATGCACTTCATTGATAATGGTGCTATTCTACCGCCCCTTTGGCATGAATCCAACGCATACCCCACTTCCGATGAGAGTTGTGGAGCTTCATGCTCACCAAGTGTTTGATAAAACGTTTCAGTATATTTCAGTATATTTCATTGTATTTCAATGTATTTCTAATTTATGAAACAGTTCTGATATATTTCATTGTATTCCATTGTATATACACATACTACAATTTTATATTTCTTAAACAATCAACTATATTTATTGTAATTCAGTGTATATTTTTCTGTATTTGGAAGTATTTCTAAAAGTTTGGAATGGAGTAATTTGGAGAGAGAAACGTGGGTTATTATGGAACTTCAACAGTTATGCGTCATACATGGTTTGTTTAATTTGACTTACCATTTAAAATGAAAGAAGAGAATCGTCCATAAATACAAATTTTTTTTACTCGCTGATTTTGTATTTCGGTTGTATTTCAAAAATGCGAACTCACGGATTTTGTATTTCAAAGGTATTTCCCTATATTTCAAAACACGAAATACAACCAAATACAACAAAAACTAGCTACGGTTTGTAAATATAGAAAAAGTAGTTATAAATTGTTAGAAGCTATTAAAAGGTAGCTGTTTATGTAAGTTTCACTTTAAATTAACTTTTGTCGGTACTAGGCCGGTTCCATGATGAGCCTGGAAGGAAGTGGTCCCTTGTTGGGCCGGTCTGGTGAGCCCATCCCCTGGAACCCATCCCTTCCGAGCCAGCGAGCCCCTGCCTCCTTCCCTAACCGGGGTATATCTAGTCCTGGTCATGGGTTGGTTTCGGGCCGGTTACACAAACCGCCTTACTTGACAACCTTATATAGATATAATTAAATTATTTTATAATTTTGGTGCAATAAATTGAAAGTTGAATGATTATACCAATTTTACTTAAATGACTTTTCTATTGTCTGATAAAACTTTTTTGTCTATCCTGAGGACCATAATAATTCATCATTTGCTTAAAATGAAACTCTATGTGATTATCTGACTTTAACTACTCTCACAGGGCATAATTCTCTTAGATTTAACAGCAACCATTGATACACTAAGGCCTCAACAGATATGTAAAAATGATTCAGACATTTGCATGGCACCAACAAAAGTTCAATTTGCCTTATTATATGGAGGTATCACCTTGGCATCTATTGGGTTTAGGTGACATGAGAACTAACATAGCAACTATTGGAGCAAACCAATTTCGTGACCCAAAGTACCAAAACATGTTTTTCAATTGGTTCTTCTTCACCATGTACATTGGGACAGTAATTGGAGCCACAATTATTGTGTACATAGAAGACAATGTGAGTTGGAAATGTGGGTATTTTGTATGTGTGGCTGCTAATTTTATTGGTTTTGTTGTTTTCTTGGCTGGAAGTCGCTTTTATCATTGTGCTAAGCTTGAAGGTAGCCCTTTTACTAGTTTGGCTCGTGTGATTGTAGCAACCATTCGAAAAAGGAAACTTACAATTTCCCAAGAAAATTGGTATTATGGACCACATGTGCAGTGCTGATCAAACAATGTCAATTTCCCCTTCAAGAAGCTTTGGGTGAGTTCCTTTTTATCAATTTTGAAATTCATACACTAGTACGTTATCTTTTTTCTTGTTTATTGTTTCCGAGGTGGCAAATGGACGACTTAAGTCAAACCTGAACGAGTCAAAAAGAAACAAACTAGTAAATGGGTCATTATCGAATTTGTCCAAAGTTTGGTTGGGTCAATTTTTGGTCAAGATGAGTCAAATAAAGAGTCCTAACTCAATATGTCCAACATGAAATAACCTTCTTCTCCTTTTTTGTGTTACTTTTTTGAAAAAAACAAATGCGAAAACCTAATGGATTAATAAGTCCTTCCAAATTAAATTTCCATAATTCACTACCTCTAAATTTGATTGTGTAAGTTTGGGATTATTTGGACCCGTTTGACCTAATATCTTGATGTGTCATTTCAGTTCAACCAACAAGGTCACAACTCAACCTGTTTAAACTTGGGCATGTTAGACAGTTTACTAAATAATAGGTTAATTTTTCGACCTCTATAAATCGGAATTCAAAATATGTATTGATCTCTTCACTTGTGATGCAGATTCTTGAACCGTGCAGCGCTAAAATGTGAAGGAGACGTTAAACAGGACGGCTCAATCGCTAAACCATGGAAACTCTGAGCAGTAAGTGAAGTAGAAGACTTCAAAAGCCTAATGACAACTCTGCCATTGTGTTCATCCAGCATATTTCTTTCTACTCCAATTGCAGTCCTAATTAGCTTGTCTGTTCTTCAAGCCTTAGCCATGGACAGACACTTAGGACCACATTTTCAAATCCCCGCGGGTTCAATCCCCGTCATTGTATTGGTCACCACCTCAATTTTTCTACCAATACTCGACAGATTTCTCTATCCCAAGTGGGAAAAATTGATTGGCCAATCCGTCACACCCTTCAAACGAATTGGACTAGGGCACGTGCTCACTTTTATTGCCTTAGGAGTGGCAGCATTGGTCGAGTCAAAAAGACTACATGTAGCACATAATTCACACAACCTTAATCAAGGTTCCAGTAATATTGTGCCTATTTCTGTCTTATGGCTCGTGCCACAACTAGTTATTATTGGGATCGGAGAGGCATTTCATTTTCCGGGACAAGTATCATTGTACTACCAAGAATTTCCAACATCCTTAAAGAGTGTCTCAACAGCCATAACATGGTTAGTCGTTGCCATTTCATATTACTTGGCCACTGCGTTGATTGATCTCTTTCGCAGGGCGACTAGTTGGTTGCCTAATGACATAAACCAGGGGAGAATAGATAATTTTTATTGGGTGTTTGCCGTGATTGGAGTGTTGAATTTTGGTTATTATTTACTATGTGTTTGGTTCTACAAGAGAAAAAATGGGAACAAGGTGGTCGATCATGGGGCATCCAAAGCTTCCGACAACTGATTTTAGTATGGCTCGAGTATGCAGTGACAGATCCAAAATTTAAATGCTTGGATTCTGAAATATATGTCTAGTTCTATCTATATGTAGGTTTTTTTTTTTTTTGTGTGTGTGTGTGTTTGTACTTCCGAATCGACAAAACCATTGTTGGATCCGGTACGATAAATTTGTATATCGTTCTACTTTTTTTTTTTTTTTTTTTTGGAAGAGAGAAAAGGGGATTAGAAGGTGGGAAATCCAACTCTCACCAACAAAGTGAAAGTTCAGAGGGCCAACCAACCAGACTTAAAAGATTCCCCAATTCATTCTAACTTATTTTGCACTAAATCTTTCTTTTCCTGGAACTTCGTGAGATTGGACAACATAACAAAAAAAAAAAAAAGCACAAATCAGGTAGAGTAATATCTCTGAAAGTGCCTTTATGATCTTTTTGCAATTTTGGTCAACCCATGGTCAAACTTCATTCATGGAATCTAAATTTTATGAATTGATGTTTGAATTGAGATAGAACACGAAAAGACTTGACTCGCGCATTCTGAACTCCTTCATTCTTTCTGAAATGGGAGAGTATTAAACAACGGGGAAGAACTTGGGCAATCTCTCACAAGAATCACAACCTTTATTTTCTCTCAAAAGAGTTGCTTAGCAATGTAGCACCGAAGAGTGCAGTGAGATGGATGAGATTTCTTCACACTTTATTAGATGTTTCGAATTTTAACGCGAAATGAAAAAGAACAAATTATACATTTGGCCGGTTGGTTAAAAAAAACAATTACATGCGCTAGCATACTTAAATTATACACTAATTATGTATAATTTATATATATTATTCGTATATTATACGTCTACCGGCTATTATTTTTGGTGGACGGGCTATAAGTATACAAATCCCAATGAAAAACTCCTTATAGAGAGTTCTCCCCTTTAATGGGCCTTAAACGTGTGATGCCAATTTGAATTAATCGGATTAGTAAATTCAAAATACTAGATAACAACAACAAAAACAACAACATACCCAGTGTAATCTCACAAGTGGGATCAGGAGAGGGTAAAGTGTATGCAGACCTTACCCCTACCTTGGGCGGTAGAGAAGAAATTCAAAACACTAGATGGTTATATAAAAAGAAATTAACATAAATAGCCGTCCACCAAAATAATAGCCAGCAAATGTATATTTTTTGTATACTAATGTATAATAGACATAAAATATATTAATATACATATTTTGATACATAATAGTGTATATTTTTTAAATATTTATCTCACGAATGTAATTGTTTTGGGCGGTCCAGCCAAATGTGTAACTTGCCCCGTATAAAAAAGAAGTCATAGTGGGCTAGCAAGTATATGTTTGATCTCTCTGAAATGTTGGTGCGAGCATGTACCCGTGCAGAGATTCTATCATTAGTGATAGTTAGCAAAAGCATTTGAAAACGCACTAAAAAAAACATTAATCATTTGACAGCAGGTTCTGGGAATATTTCAAAGCTAATTGCTTGGGGCAATGATGCTTCTTCCACTATCAAAGATAAATGGGTATTGATGCTGTGCTGCAAAAAAATTGTAGTGTTAATTTGATGTGGCTGTCACTATCAGCATTTAAGTACTTTCAAAACACTCTTTATGTTTAAACACAGCCAGAGATAGGCATAATACATAAACAGACCCTCAAACTTGAACTCAGCTGGCAAGTATGTTCTCCAACTTTGAAGTACGTTATAGACTCCGCAATGATCATAGAATTTTTTAAATTTTATTTTAGCTAGCGCTTTTCTTCCTACATGCTATTAAAAGGTAGGGTGTTACGGCCCAAAACTGGGGTGGGAGGTGGGAGGTGGTTGGCACTTGACACAAACTGTTTGTCGAGCGAACCTGTATCTAGCTAACTGATAGATAATCTAACTAAGATGTCTGAATTAACAGGAAGGGCCAGCGTAATAATTAACATAACCGAAACATCTGAGTTCGCAAAATGCAAAAGATATACTAGTACTGTCAAACTGACTGACTGAGCTATGTCATGAGCCTAGTGGGTTTTATCGGCTTCGAGTTCATGGCTCATCACATAAATTTAAATGCGATTTATCTATTAAATTAAGTTCAACTAATCTATTTCTGTAGATTATGCTAGTAGAAATGGATATTTGAGACTGATTTGTGATTCAGTTTTAATAAGTCATATCGAGTCTGATAGATCATTAGATCCTTATCATAATATTATGTATCCAACCCTACGATGAGAACTTAATTAAAGACCACGAACGGCACGAACTATAAAGACTTAGTAGTTGTTTCGAAATTTCTTTGAGAAATTACATAGCTAGTCTTTTCGTTTATAACATCAAATTATTAACGGTTTTAGCAAAATGTATGTTCAAACAATTGCCTGGACCTGGGAGGTTATCTTCTCACGTGGAAGATCTACCATTTAGTAGTAGTAGATATTTTGATATTGTCGATAATTGGATTTTTGACGTAGGTACGTCCCAACCTACCCGTGTAGATTGAAGAATGAGTAAATTTGATATTATCAACGGAGGGGCGGTCCTATGTGGTTTCAAGTGGGTTCATATGAACCCATTTCGTTGAAAAATAACACTGTATATACATGTATATTTAATCTGTTCTTAAAAAATATATATGTATATACAGTGTTATTTATATAGTTCATATATATTGAACCCACTTGCTAAAAACCTAGGTCCGCCACTGTAATATCAACATAACCAATTCCTTTAGTAGAAGAGACCTAATTTCTTCCTTGTTCCAGGGGCGGGCCTAGCGCCCCTAGCGTGTCAAACTGCGGGTTCGGCCGAATTCAGTAGATTTGGTTCAAATTGTTTATTTGTTTTGAAAATCCACTGAATATGTATAGATTATTTAGAACCCATAACTTAAAATAATTAGAACCAAAAATTCATAAACTTCAAATCTTGAGTCCACCTTTATCCAGCTCGATATTGCTATATTGCTTTTAATCGGTCCAATTATCTCCTTCCTCATCTTCAAATTCCCCATATTTAATTTGTGTAGTCTTCTAGTCCAGAGTTAACTATTTATCTAGCTACTAATGTCTTCAATAAAGCCACTTCAGTAGCTGCGCTGTACCTTTTATGTTCAATTTTCACTTTGACTATAGGGGCATATACCTTTGTCAAAAACTTTGCCTAATATTTTACAACTTTATTAAACACTCAAAACTTCATGCATGACAATAAAAATTTTTACAACAAGATCCTAGGAGTGTATCGCAACGCATGTATACCATTTTGTTAACTTGAAATAACTCTTAATAGTATAATGGCTACCTTCAGCTCCCTTTGCTTGTAAGCCTTATTCATACCCCTCACGTTCCATGTAACTATCATTTGGAATTTGGTGGGTTTGGGGGGTGTGTGTTTTGAAATTATTACCACCTCCTCTCCCAGTGCTACTCTGCCCCACACCATTTTGTGTACTCATAACCACATCCTCAGGAGGTGCTATAACCTTCCCAAATTTCGGGCTCTTTGATCGAGTTTTGGCTAAAACCATCCCTGAATTATAGTTCAAACTAAAGATACATCCATGTTATCATAGTAAACAATAAACATCCCATAACTAATTTAAAAGTTGCAACAATCCTCCTTCCGTTAATTTTCATCAAGAAAATAACAACATCCATAACACATGCCAAGCCCGTGACTCTCCTCCCTTCCAAATCTCTGTGTTTTGTCCCTTCGTATCTCTAGCCTTCAGTTGAGCAAGGTCAAAAAATTGAACTTTTCTTTTATTATGAACTTCATAGAATATTCTAGATCAAAGTTAGACAAAGAAGCTCCTGAACAAGAACTGAAGCTAAGATTATTATTTTAAAAGTTCAGAAAATTAAGAGAAGAACTCGTCTAATCTAATTATATTTAACAAGGTGATAATGTTTATTCCAGGATTCCTTATTGGTTTACGATAATTACAAAACAAACGTAACAAAAGTGTTGTATTCTTATATGAAAGTGCAAATAAGACTATGCCAAGAAAATCAGAAGAGAATAGTGACTCATTAAAAGTAGCAAAATAATCACAAGATATTAAAAAAAAAAAAAAAAGATTTATTTTTTAGATGTCTTAGCAAGGAAAATAAAAAGAACGAGATGAGATATTTCTATTATTAATTTATTACTAAAGGGGCATTATTCAAGGAGATTTTTGAAATTCCGTAAAGATTTTTTCCCAAATCTGTCTGTTTAAAGTGTTCTGGAAGTTCTTGCAAAATATTCATTTTGTAGATATAATTGAAGATGATGTATTAAATTACTACTCAGAAGATGAATATGATAGTTTCAATTTCTGGAAATTCACTATCTGTATTTTCCTTTTTTGACGGCTAATGTTTCATCGTTTTTGTCTCGTATTTTCTTTCTTTCATTCTTTTTTAACAAACAGCATGCACTCAAAGGACTTGTTCTCATACTAATTTCAAGAGCTGCCCAAAAGTCACGTGCTTGGCATGTGTTTTGGTTGATGCTGTTAGTTTCTTGATAAAAACTAACGGAAGGATGATTGTTGTAATCTTTAGATTAGTTAAGGGATATTTTTTTGCTTACTATGATAACATAAGGATGTACCTTTAGTTTGACCCATAGTTCAGGGATGTTTTTTGTCCAAAAATCCTCTTTGATCTGCTCCTCACACCTTGCCACTCTTCAATACTCTTCCTAGCATCTCCTGTATTGACAACCACCCTATTAGACACAGTTTGCTTGTTCATAGGTTCCACTCTCTTTGGGCCGCGTTGAGGCACTACTACATTCTCTTTATTCTGCCATACTTACTTTGTGATCAGATTCTTTGGTTTCCCCTGAGGAATTTGTTGTTGCTGCTTTCCTTCAGTATATTCATGCCCAATTTGCAGGCATTTGGCACAGTATTTAGGCTCCCAGCCATTTGTTATAGCTTGGGTGAAAATGTTCCACTCTGGATCTTGAACTTTTACACTTTTAGGCTAGATAATTCATTTTTATGATTAAGACTTAATTCAAAAGCGACACAAAAGATATTAATAAGTTACATAGGTGTTCCTTTTTTTTTCATATCAAAATAGTGAAGAATTGAAAACTTTATCCACAATTCACTTAATTTGTTTTCTGATGGCTATCTAGGGGTAAAGACATTATGAAAAGAGAGTGTGTGTGTGTGTGTGTGTGTGAGAGAGAGAGAGAGAGAGAGAGAGAGAGACTTGAAGATGAAATGTGTAAGCTTTATGATAGAAATTCCTCCCCAAACATTTGTCTCCTTGCAAGGCCTTGTGGCATCCACTTCTACAAGCAATCTTGCAAATGATATTCTGGCCAAGCTTGTTGTCCAATCATCAACAAAAAGTGGGGCACCAAGTGTGCTACCTATGCTACTTATGGACTTCACCCCCCAACAATTGAGAAGAGGTTGGGTAGTTGCACCTACAATTATTCAATTCTAAGCACCTCCTCATACACATTAAAACTTTGGGTCCAAGACTTCATTACTACTCGTTTACTCCCAAGTGATTGTGGCCCTGAGTGTAGTATCTCCTGTTTTCTTCCATAGTATTGAAACTTATAACAAAATAGTCGTCACTATGGTAGAAAATCTGAGGTTTCACTTTTAAATTCCAGTTTGATCTCAAGAATCTCTCTACAACCCCTATAGTAGGAGAATCGCAAATGACATAAAATATCACAACAGTTGCACCATTTAGTGTTTTCTTTATCCAATTCCTCCTTTGCTATAGCCATGCACTTTTCACCTAAACAATAGTAGGAGGTTCGAAGGTTAGCATCATACCTATTGCATTTAGTCTCTTGCTAGCAGCTATACTGGTCCATGTAGGTGTAGAAGCTCCAACTCCCTTTCCAGTCATATCCTCTACCGGGTACTGGTATATTGGAGCTTGATAACTGTTGAACAAGGATTTTTTCCTCCGATATTTCCTTCCCAACTCTTCTGCCGGGCACTGTTGTATTGGGTGTTGTTTTTGTAGATTTTCCAGTAATCAGACTCCCTCCCCCTCCCCCTCCCCCTCCCCGCCCCAACTCTAGTGCCAAGTACCATTTTATGATAAGGCGGTTCAAAATATGAAAAAGTAAACACATGAAGAAGTCTAAAGGGGTTCAACATGTACTATCTATACATAAAAAATATATTTTAATCATGTATAAATAGTGTAATTTTCCGCCGAAGGGGGTTCGGATAATCCCCTTAGCCTTAATGTGGCTCCGCCCGTGCCAAGTACTGTTGTATTGGGTCTTGTAGCTTTAGGTATTGTCATATTCATTCCTTTCCCAATTCCAGTGCCAGGCACCCTTCTCCTTCAGATGCAGAACAATTTCCCAACCTCAGTGCCTTGCATTGTTTTATTGGACACATTAGAATTCCATTGTTGGAGCTTAAAGCGTTGGCCGACGATTTTCCCGTTATTCGTGCCAGCGTGTTATTTTCTTGTGATTTTCCAATAGATAACCCCCCTCTCCTGTGGTCCCCTACTGCCTTTGAATTAGTCGAAATCAAATTAATTTACAAAATGGAACATCTTTGTCATGATATTTCTATGGGTGAAAAGAAGAAAGAAAAAGATACCACGTTAATATCATTTAAAGTTATATTCGAAGTTTCAGAATGTATCTCACCCCAATACACATTGTTGTCCTTCAAAATCTGGAACTGCCTAGAGATAGAAGCTCATCGTAATTCAAAATCTCATTGTAAACTCTAAACAATTATACTTCTTCATGTTTCGAGTTAAAAGATGCCTCGTCACGTAGATATAGAGATGGAAGCTCGTGATTTTCAAACCCATCGGTAATCAAGAAGCAATTCAAATTCGATTCTATATCTGTAAATATAACTCCTCATTCATATCTATCAGATAGAAGGTTAATATAATTGTCAGGACTAAATGATTTAAAATTTGTATAGGAAGAATAAAATTCATAGCTTATAAGCCGGAAAAAAAAGAATGATATATTTGTATATTTCATGAGTCCAATTTATTTTCACCTGCCACTTGCCAAGATTCAATTTATTAATTTTTCGAGCTCCTTGTAGTAACTTAATTTTAAAATTATTAACATATAAGATATTAAAAAATTGCACAAGTACCGTAATATTATGTCAATCCTGCCTTTTCCTCTTTGCGATTGCGGTGTTTGGTCTCTCCCCATATACAAGCAAAAAATTTGTAATTTTAACATAGTTTCAAGTGTGACAAATCCGTTCCGAGCCGTGGGATTTTCACCCCGACCATCTCGACCAGTCCCAAATAGGTATACAAATTTACCCAAAGCTTCAAAACATAAATCTAATTATAATCACATTTTAGTAAAATTAAGGATCGGATTGTTACAAAGCGTTAATGGATTATAGCCTCTAGCATGTGTAGATGGATCTAATTCTGCAAGAACCCATGGATAGGGGTGGGCACAGTTTGGGCCAACCCGAAATCCGAACTTTTTAAATATTTGGTTTGGATATTTGGATTATAGATTGGTCTTCGGATTTTATTTTTAAAATTTATGGATTTCGGATTGGATATAGATTTAGTACTATGAATTTTTGGATATCCGAAAATCTGAAATTTTTATACCTTTATCTAGACCTACCTATATCATATCTCATCATCTAATAAGTCTAGTTTAAAGGTCCAATAGATTAGTAACTAAGGCCCTACTCATTAAAATATTAAATCCAATATATAATTCTCTACTAAATCAAATATAATATAGGGTTTTTTTTACTTCTCAAGTCTCAAAAGTCTCACGTTAGTGTCACCCACGACAGAGTTCTTTGTTATTTTTCCAGATGACTACTTAGATTTTATTTTGTTCATTTCCACTTTTTCAGAATGCTTTTATTTGGTATGGATTTACTATGTTGGACATGACTTGGATTTTTTAATCCTAATTTGAACTGGAAGGCTTTTTTTACTGAGCAATTAAGATTTAGATTTACCTCTGTGGAACTAACACATGAATTTCGTTCCTAATAAGTTTGCCTTAAGTCTCAAGAGTCAAATCCGAAAATCCAAAATACCCAAACCGAATAATCTGAAACCGAACTTAAAATATCCAATCCAATCCGAACTTATTTGGATGGAATTTGGATTGTAATTTCTTCAATCCGAAGATCGAATATCCAAACCGAAAATTTCATATCCAATCCGATGGCCCGAACGCCCACCCCTACCATGGACAACTCAATAGGCAGTCTTATATGTGGCCTTAACATTGACCGAACTAAGTAGTTTTAGTTCAAATCTTATATTTATGTTAAGAAAAATTCACTAAATATATACAAAAATTAAATTTAGTATACAGTTATTAAACACTTGATAATGATATTCTAGAAATTAAAACCCATAAAATTTAATATAATTCCAGGCTCTGCCTCTGAGCATCGGGGAATTTAAAAATATTACCATGAACCAAGTGACAAATTTTTTTTTTTTAAAAAATAGTTAGTCCGATCCCTACAAGATTCTCCAAGCTTCCTAGTACTTCTTCAGTTTACAATATGTATCAAAAATGTTAAATGCCCCTCCATATGTAGGTTCTTGAATTGATAAGTGAGGGAGATACCAAATCAGATGGCTTAATTAGAAACACATGGAGATTATGTACGGTACTACAACAAGTAGAGCATTTGAAAAAGTTTGATTAAGCTTTTCCCACTATGGATTAGTGTCTTGCCTTTAACCACACAGATAGTAGTTCAATCAAGCTTACTAGTCCTCCAAGCCCTGAAAATGGACCGTCGAACAGGGGCGGAGCTGCCCTTGCCCGAGGGGTGTCAAGCGACACCCTTTCGCCGGAAAATTACATTGTATAAATAGATGAAATTTTGGTTTTATACGAATGTATACTAGTGTTGACACCCCTTGACACAAGTTGAATGCTCAAGCACAACGGTTAAGGGGTTCCAAAATGTCCCTAACGCCGCGGGTTCGAACCTGAGTCCCGACATATTTATGATCTTTTATCACCCTTTAATATGAATCCTGGCTCCGCCACTGACTTTTAGTACATGGTCTAAGGCCTCGCTTGGACATGATTTGAAATCATGATATGAAATCAAGTTGATTTGAAGTTAAAGTTTTATTTGGGCATGCAATTTGGATTTATTAAGAAACCTAAAACTCTACAAGTTGTGAAAACTATCAAAACTTCCCCAACTCTTATGCAATCTTACCAAATGAGCAAACATTGTTCATGACAAAGTTAATACGCTATCAAAAGACCTTTCTAAAAAATACAATGTCTATTTATCGAATTTTAGTTCAATCAAAAGGAAAATTGAACATGTCTTGTAATATAACTACTCATTAATATATTCTTCCGACATGGTAAGGACAATCTCTTCACGTCGAGCATGTATTACTACTCATTAATATATTCTTCCGACATGGTAAGGACAATCTCTTCACGTCGAGCATGCATTTTCGATCAGATGACCGAGAAGACAAACCAATGTTGTTACTTCGAGTCAAGTTTTACATTTAAAAAATATTTCGTCTGCCAACTTATGGATCTTTTTTTACAAAATATAAACTTATGGGTCAAGTTTTACATTTTTTTGTTTTTTGTTTTTTGAAATCATGATTTGGAATCTCAAATCCTACTTTTTGGATAATTTGGGATTTGAAATTATGATATGAAGTTGAAGTTGAAATTTTGTGCTAATTTGATAAATAAATGCTGATTTGAAATCAAAATATGAAATCATGACTCCAAATCGCATGGCCAAACGCCTACTAAGTGAAAAAATTGGACAAATTTAACGAGCCGCGTATGTATTGAGCATAGGGGCGGATCTACGTGGGTGGCAGGGTGTTCACCCCAAGGGAGAATCTACCCATTAAAAACAGATTACGTGAACACATGGTCACCCGACTAAACTCGGTGTATTATGTATATAATCCTTAAAATATATCTAATATTAACTGAAGGAACACATGGTTAAACTAGACTAAGTGGAGCACTGATTAAGTGTTGGTTTAATCCCTTAAGGTTGTGGGATTGAACCCTACTAAATGCACTTTTACGTCTTTTTTTTCAAAAAAAAATTTAAGGTGAACTCATCCTCTTGAAATCCTGCCGCCTCTGGTTCACCCGAACACCCTCGGCAAAAAATTATAGTGTATATAGGATAGATTTTTTGTATTTATGTACATATATTAACTTTTGAACACCCTAAACAAATGCAAAAAGTTAGCTCTAGTGGTCCAGGGTGTTCAAAATTATCTCTAGTATCCTAGGTACAATCCCCGCCAACAACATTATTTTTAATATTTAGCTTTTGTTATTTTTTTTAAACCCCTAAATAAAAATCTTGGATCTGTCCCTGTCGTCGAATGGGACCTCATGTCAAAATCCCAGCAAGACTACGATCATATCTTCATACTGATGTTCACTAAAGTGAACCAACTAGTATGTTGATAAAAGGTACGCATAATAAAAAATTATCGTTTATCCATGAAACTAATGAAATGTCTATTATTGAAAATAAATGTAAACATTGCCTTTCACTATTGTTGGAAAGGATTTACCCAAAGGTGAATCAATTATTCTATGAATAGTGAACATAACAAGGTAAATTAATATTCTTTTGTCAAATATATATTGTGAATACAAAGATGTCGTATATGTTTATTAAAAATATTTAATTGCTTATTAAAGATTAATAATGACATTTAAATTATGATAGTGTGTCGTAGTATCTGCCCAAAGGACAATTACAATATATTTTTATTATTTTATTTTGTTAAATCCACATTGTTTACGATATATTCGCTTGCTTCATCTGTTACTGTGCTCAACGGATTGAACTTTTCCAAGTGGCATGAACTAGTCCAATTCCACTTAGCTGTGATGGATCTTGACTTGATTCTGTTGAAAAATAAACTTGCTGCCATGATTGATACGAGCAACGAGGGTGAAAAGTCTTTCCTTAAAGTATGAGAACGCTCTAACAGGTTGAGCCTTATGTTTATGCAAATGACTATTGCCAACAAAACTAAGAATACTATTCCACAACTAGAAAGTGCACAGGTAGATAAGTTTTTCGCTAGTATATTAATGGATGAACTCATGATCATGGAGTTTGTTGGATCGTGTAATATGCAAAATCATAACATCGAGACGACTAACATTGCAGCAAGACTTGAGACCATGGGAATGAAAGTGGATGACACTTTCTTGCTTCAGTTTATTCTTAACTTGTTGCCTCCTGAGTATGGATCTTTCCGAATTATCTATAAAATTATTAAGGATACGTAGAACGTTCATGAATTTTCTAGTGAGCTTACTCAAAAGGAGTCAAAAATTATGAAACAAGTCATTCCATTAACCTCATGAGTTAAGGAGCTGATAAAGGACTTAAGGTAAAGGCCAACAAGTTCAAGAAGAAGAAAGCACCTACTAAAGTTTTACAGGATGCTAAGAACGAACACAAGGCAATGTGTGTTGTTCCTGTAAAAAGGCAAACTTGTGTCATTCCTGATAGTGCCCTTCTTTTCTACAAAACGACACACATTTACCTTACGTTCCTTCTTAGCATCCTATGAAACTTTAGCATATGCTTTCTTCTTCTTGAACTTGTTGGTCTTCACTTTAACTCCTTCACCAACACCTTGACCTATGAGGTTAATGGAATGATTTCGTTGTTTCTTATGTCTTAACTCCTCCTAAGTAAGTATACTGGACAATTCACTAACATTCCACTTATCCTTTATAGTTTTATGATTAATTTGGAAAGGTCAATATTTCAGAGGCAACGAGTTCAGAATAAAATGAACCAAAAAGGTGTCATCCACTATCATCCTCACAGTCTAAAGTCTTGCTACAATGTTAGTCATCTCAATGTATAATTTCTACGTGACCTATCAGACTTCATGATTGTGAGTTCATCCATTAATGTACCAACGAGAGACTTACCTGCAGAACGAAAACGTTCTTCCACAAACTTCAGGTACTCCCTGGTACTTTCAATTTGTCGAGTATAAAGTTGTTGGCAATAGTTATTTGCATAAACACAAAGAGCGTTCCAATGCTTTATGGAAAGACTTCCCACCCTCGTTACTCGTATTAGTAATGGCAGTAGGTGTAACTTTCGGCAGAACCAAGTCCAAATCAATTACACCTAAGTGGAACTGGACTTATTCATGCCACTCAGAAAGTTCAATCCAATGAACATAGTAACAAATGAAGCAAGCGAATGAAGAGGAATAACTGCAAGATAGATAAATATGCTCACAAATTAGAAAACAATATGGAGTCACCAAAACAATAAAAGTATATTATAATTCTCCTTTAGGTAGATACTACATCACACTATCATAATTTAAATGTCATTTAATCTTTAATAGGCAAATATTTCTAATTAAATATATACGACATCTTTAGATATACAATATAGCCCAAAACAAAATTACTTTATGGCCGAAGAAATAGATATTAACAGCTTTTACAGCTAAAATAGAACAATGATGAGCCAAAATCTTATATCAAATAAATGACGTCTTTACATAAATTAATTATGACATACCTGATGGGCCTCAAATTGCACTATATAATTACTACATAGCTTCGAGATAAAAATAAAAAAAGGGTTAACTACACTTTTGAACCGCTCAAAAGTATAATAGCCAGCAAATATATAGTTGTTTGTATATTAAGTATAAATATACATATTGTATACAAAAATATACATATAATTTACATAATCGATGTATAAATTTCATAAATTTTGGCCATTAATTTATACATCCTACCCTCCTCGACTCTACTCATGGGATCCATACCAAAATGAAAAAAAAAAAAAAAACAATAAAAAATGCTAAACTTAACGGGCAAAAGTGTGTGGGCTTAAGCCAAGTTAGATGCTGCAATAGGGCATCTTTAAACAACTTTCACGATTTATCATATAGTTGAACACTTCGGCTATTATTACTTCCAACACTTTCCGAAGCCGATATTGGAGAATGAAACCAGAGATCATGGTAAAATAAAAATAAAAAATGATTTTCCTTTGAATTCATGCTTATGGATAAGGGGAGAAAACAAAGGCAACTATAGTTCAAAACGTAAGATAACTGTAATTCGTTTGATTTTCACCATTAATTTATTATCCATACCACATTCAATTTCCACAAACAAAAAAAATCGTATCTTTAAGCCGTGATTTCGTCAACGGATTCATAACTATGTCTTTTCTTAAGGAAGATTATCAGTTTAAGTAATTCGGGCTATGATGCCACATGTAAACTTAATTTAACGCACACTAGGAGCTTGAACATGACAATCTGATTACAAGAAAATGTTATAGAGAACATACCTGAAGCGCAAGACATTATGAGTGGAAGCGTAAACTGAAAATTAGTTTTTACCTTCTAGCCCTAACTTCACATTACCACAGCCATTAGTGATAAAATACCTGAAGAGAATATGTGGTAGAATGTGGACAAAGCACCACTTATAGAATTTAAGACTTAATCTAATACGTCTATCAAATAATTGATCTAACGGATGAGATTTATTCTTATAAAATAATGGGCTTTAATTAATTGGGCCACACATAAAAATAAAAATAAAAATAAAGTCTAACAACCTTATGTCAAAATCCCAGCAACTAGTACTATGATCATATCTACCTATTGATGTTTACTTTTGTTACCATTACCTTCATTGATTGACAGAGTACTCTGCCCTTTTCTCGCTAAATTCATCTATTTTATTACTCTCTCCGTCTTATGTATTATAGATTGACTAGACACGGAGTTTAACAAAATATTGAATATTTTTTAAACTTGTAGTCCAAAATAAGTTATAGATATTTGTGTGACTCTAAAACATTTCATTAATGGTAAAAGGGGAGGTTTAAGTTAAATTTTTATAGAAATATATCATTCTTTTTGGGACAAACTAAAAAGGAAAATGTATCACATAAATTGAGACAGAGCGAGTACCAATAATTTCATGTTTCCTTGAGAACAGGGACGGATCAAGAACACCCTGGGCAAAAAATTACAGTATATATTTAGGGTAAAATGCAAGTGGTCCAATTATTTTTCCGAACACCCTGAGTGAAAATCCTGAATCCGCCACTGCTTGAGAAGTACCTGGACTGCAATTGTTGCTATGTATGTGTCACGCCACAAAAAAGGGATGAAATATGTCACGACACTTAATATCTGCCAACTTACACTGAGTGAACCGGTTTAATGCAAGAGTTGCCTACTACGTGCCCATGTACCGTGATTCATTTAATATTATGGCATTGACTACTATCTTGGAAATGCAGTAATTGATGTGGTTCAAAGAGTAACAGGATGGTTGCCATACAATAATATTAATGATGGAAGAGTTGAGAATGTCTTTTGGCTATGTTTTGTTCTGTGATCAGTTACTTTCTGCATCTATTACCTAGTAACTAGTATGTGCTGAATGATGTGCCAAGCAAATGATATTGTAAAGTTCTTGAAGCACACATAATTTTGTAGGGATTATTTAACTTTTAAGAGTACCTTCTTTCTGAATATACTTTCGGACGTTGGTTGGTATCAGTGATGGAGACCCCTTTCAGCAAGGGTGTTATTTGACAATACGTTTGTCGGGAAAAATCACTAGTATATATTCAATTAATACTTTCATCTGTCTCAATTTGTGTGACATCATTTGAATTTCGAGATTCAAACACTTTAATTTTTTACCATAAATTCAGACATGAAACTTCTAATTATTTTGAAATAAAATTTACATATTTGAAAACTATGTAAAACATACTATAAATCACAACAATTGACAATTCAAAATATTTAAAAGGAGTATGAAAAAATTATGGTAAACAAAAGTCGTTCGACTCTCGTAATGCGAAAGGTGTCACATAAATTGGGACGAGGGTGTATTTTACAAAATAATATGTATGTAATAATAGACAGACAAGCTTACAAAGTTTAGCCTCAAAAGTCAAATTCACGTATAAATCGAATGGTGATAATAGGTCAAACATTGTTTGTGCAAAATCCTGACCGTTGGTTGGCAGGTCCAATAGTCATCTTGGGCTATAATTACAGGAATCATCACTAAATAAGTGAACGAAAGTTGATATTTTCTCATTATTGCTTAGATAGATATTATTTGGAATATATGGTTAATGTCTAGGATTTTCCTATGCATTAGTTCGGTCATTAAGATTAAGTAGGTGCCAGCATTTTCTAAACTTGGATTAGGTGGAAAATATCCCACTTGATATTTTCTAATCATTGCTTTGGAAGATAGTAGTAAAATATGTTAGGGTTGTATGACTTCCCCTTTATGTTTGTATATTTAATGGCCCTCCAAAAATTATTGAGAACGTGCTATTATATTATGCAACTTGATTGATATTCGATAGCATTTCGTATTGGGTCTTTGACATATATATACATCTTAAGGAGAAATATTTACGAAACGTGACGATAGTTTTATATTTACAAAACATAACATTACAAATCCTATACAAAACATGCTTTATATTTTTTTTTAAAAAAAATTAAATTATTTTTTATTTTTTAAAAATCATTTTTTTAAAAAATATTTTTTTATTTTTTTTTTAAATATTATTTTTATTTTTAAAAAAATTAATATTTTTTTTTTTTGCTCAAAAACTTATGTATGAAAGTTGTATGAAATGTGTATATCTCGCCTCAAGACTTAAAAAGTTTGCTCAAAATTTAGTGTGTGAAAAATGTATGAAATGTGTATATCTCGTTCAAGGCTTAAAAAATCCGCTCAAAATTGTGTGTATGAAAACAATATGAAATTTGTATCTTGCTCATGTCTTAAAATTTCGCTCACATTTTCATGTATAAAGTTCATGTTAGATTTATCGTAAAATTAATACAACTACAACAACATTGTATGAATTTTCATACAATATTCAAGGCTTAAAGTTTTCGCTCAAAATTTTGTATATGAAAATTATATTAAAAATTTTGCTCACACATACACATTTCATACAACTTTCATACATAGAAATATGAGGTAATTTTTTAAGCCATTGAGCAAAAAATAAATTAATTAATATTTAAAAAATATATATAAAAATTATTTTTTTTAAAAATAAAAATATTTTTTTTATAAAAAATATATATATTTTTCCGAAAAAAAAATAAAAAAACGAAAAATATATGAAAATCCGTCATGTTTTGTAATATATCGTTATGTTTTGTAAATAAGGAAAACTATCGTTACGTTTCGTAAATATTTCTCCTTAACATGTATATATACGTAGTTTTCCCTTTCGTATTCACCCTCTTATTTATTCTTATTTTAGGTGAGTTTACCTTTTGCTTATATGGAATGCATTTATATAAATACTAGTATTGGGAAGCCCGTGATGAGCCCGGGCCCAAGATCAAGGCAAAAAATTTCACAATAGTTTAAATTAGAAAAGAGATAATTTGATATATGGTAAAAAAATATAGTTGGATGTATTTAAAATATTAAAAAAAAAAAAAAAACTGCCTATAAGAGTAGTCGGCCATTTAGTTTTGTTTTTCTTCATAATGGTTTAGAAAAAAATATACTCTTTCCGTTCCTATTTAAGTGTCTTAGTTTGAATTTGAATGTTGTTTATAAAAATAAAATAAAACTTTTGAATTTTGTGCTCTTAAACTTGACATACAGAATTTTGAAATTGAAAAACTTATTAAATATAGAAAGATGCATTCTTTTTGGAACAGACCACAAAAAAAAAAAAAAACACTTAAATTAGGACGAAGGGTATATTGTTTCAGCTAAGATTTCGATATATAGAATGATCCTTTTATTTCTTCATCACAGATTCTTTCTTTATTTTCTTTTAAAGATCTCATATCACCGTGAAAGTCGATGTTTAGCTAAACTAAAAATGGTTCAAGAGTTAGAAAAGATAAATAACAAAATTAAACTTCAAAAGTTACAAAATTGGTAAAAAGTTAAACGTTATTAAAAATAAATGTAAAGATGGGATTAAGGAGCTGCCCACTTAGTAGTCACAATTACATCCCTTTCCCTTTTATTCTCCTCCACCCCTAACTTAATTAAGCAAACTGCATAAATGTAAAGTTCTTTTTTTTTTTTTTCCAGATATCTTAATATAATAATTCTTGAAAAGTTTTGATACCGTAATATACTTCAGTGCAAAATCTTTAAAAAGAAGTTGCTAGAAGGACTTGTGGTTACATATCCGCGATTAGTAACAACCATGTTTTATGAACTATCTGGTTCAAAAAAAATAAAAATATATTGAACTATACATTCTACATTTATTCTTTTGTTGAGGAATTAGTGAACTTAGTTAAAAATAAGACAAAATTTAAAATTTAAGAAATTGACACTTTATACTGTTGTTAGTATATCCTAATTCTAATTAAATCATATATATCTAAAATATGAAAAGTAGCTACTTTTCTGAATTTAAACTTATTTTTTTCTTTCAAAAAATGCATGTGAGAAAATAACATTTCCCACCTTTTTTTTCTTGAAGTCTAAGTGGAATATTAATTTGTAACCTTTACGTCAATAATAATATTACAACTCTGCTATCAGCAAGAAAGTTAGGATCAACTAAATTTAGTAAATCATGTCTCAATACAATAACGTACCTAAAAAATTTATTTGTTCTTGCTTTTATTTTTCTAAAGGATTAATTTTGATTATTTTTTTTTCCTACTGTACAAAATTATGTTAAATATCATACCTAAATTTATATTTTCAAAATAAAAGATAAGATCAAGGGAAATTTAAATATAATCTTAGAATTTATAAAGTGAAAATATCATTTAAAGACTTCTCTCTCAATACCAATTGAGGTCTTCAAAGTTATTAGTTTTATATAGTTTTTGTCCTTGTGGATAGTTATTTCTTTTAGATGACATTACCACCATTCACACCTTTTTAAGCATTTTAAAGAGTCTTAATTTTTTTTATATTTATCAAATTAAAAGTGGCAACCTAAGTAATAAAGGAATAAAATAGAGCTGAATATATGACACAAAAAAAGTCATGGTACATACTTCACTTGCAAAAAGTTGAACTAAGGGGCCATGTAATTATCAAAAAGGTTTGGAAGTGTCTTGATTTATTTGGAACATACTTTGGTATATCATGCAATAAATAGCAAGTACAAAGGCAAATTTGGAAGAGCTCTTCCTTTGATTAGCAAGATGCTCAACTAAATAGTTGAGATGCAACTAAGGATTACAAAAATTATTGGATTGATCCTTATTATATATAGCAATATTTGGTGCTTAAATCACTCTGATCATATTCATACTATATGTTATCATAGAAAGAACGGCAATATTTATGCCCTGCGTGTGATTTACGATTGAAAAAATGGACAAAGTTATTGACTTTCTTCTTCGCTAAAGACAAACACTTGGACTTACTTCATAAAGTAAATTACTGTATTTTGTACTTTTAGTGGTCGTTTGGTACACGGTATAAGGTGAGATATCCCAGTACTAACTTTGGAATTAATTTTATATCATATTTGGTAGAAGGTATAAATTTATCCACCTTTACCAAACAAAGTATAAAATGAAACACAAACTTAAAGAGGGCATATCTCACCTTATCTCATTAACCTTGAGATTATTTTATCCACCTCCTAGATTGTATAAAATTAGTCCCAGAATTATAATACTGAGATTATAATTCCGGGATAATTATTCTGTGTAACAAACAACCCCTTAGTACTATAATTTACCAGTATGCAAGTTACTGGATAAAAGTTTCACTTTTTTTTTTCTTTTCAAAAAGGTGGGAGTTGTCCAAAACTGTATGTCTTGCCCTTATTTTTTTATAAGACGGTATTTGATAGGACATGAAGTTTAACATATTAGTTTGACTTACATATTGTATAAGTCATGATGAATGAAATATTTAGAGTAATATTTTATGAAAAGGTAGTTTGACAGATGAAACATCACTTCAGAAGTTCAAAGCTGGATAGTTTAATACATATATGAGTTTCTCAGAGGTGCGAAAGTTATACAAAATGAAATGATGATGTCAAACACTTTTGAACGTCTCAAAATAGAGAGAGTTACATATAAATTGAAACAAATGAACAAGTAAATACTAACAAAGAAGGAGAGTAGAGAAATAACCTCACTGGCCACTTTTCAGACCTTTATTGAAAAAATAGCCACTCTCTCAATTTACATGTGAAATTTTATGACAATGTCCTAGAATTTTACTCGTGGAATTTTAAACTTCACGATGGTGGCCATTTTTCAATTACAGAAGCTGGAAAATGGCTATTTGTGAATTCTGCTCAGTTGGATAGATCCAACAACTAATCATTGAAGCATATGGAATATAATAATATATGAACTCTTGTCAAGTTGTCAGACCTCAGTTTATAAAAAATAAACATATCCTATAATTCGTATATGGCGTGCAAGTCTTGGATATACTTTACCTGCTATTAAAACTTCAAACTCCATAACAAAGTAGAAACAAATATCTTTTCTGTCAAGTTGACCTATAGCTAGCAATGGAAAGTTCAGTAAGAGATGTTGATGAAGAAGATATGCAGTCCTCCTCTGGTCGAAAAAAAGGTGGCTGGATAACCTTCCCCTTCATTATAGGTATGTTTCTTCATCCTTTGGTTAAGAGTCGAATTCAAGATTTAGAGTTTGTGGATTCAAAATAAAATAAAATGGCGTAAACTATTAGATACATATATATCTTTTAGTACTCCCTCCATCCAGGGACGAATTTAGGTAGAAAATTTGGGGCACGTGAACCAATAATCTCTCCGTAAAACTCGGTATTTTATGAATATTTTAAAAAATTGGTATAACATTACATGCTGGAACCCATATTACAAGAAGGCTAAATGGTGCACTCGGTTGAAGATTGAGTTATTTACCTAGAAGACTAGGGATCAATTCTCACTTAACACATTTTTTCCTTCTTTTTTTTTTTTAAGTGGTGAACCCATCTTCTAAAAATTCTAGATTCACCTCTGCCTCCGTCCCAATTTATATGACATTTTCCTTTTTAGTCTGTTAAAAAATGAATGTCACTTTTCTATAATTAAAAACAACTTAACTTTAAAAATTTCACTTTTACCGTAAATTAAATGATTTATAGTCATACAAATGTCCAAGGTTTGTTTTAGACAACAAATTTTAAAAGTCTCTGTTTCTTTATTGTGCCTAGTCAAACGGTGCCACATAAATTAAGACAGAAAAAGTAAAATTTTTAGGTAGATATGTATACATGATTCGAGCAGAAAGCAACAAGTTCAACCGAACTTGTCGTGGCTGCTCTAAATCCATTTCTTCTTTAGTTTTTGGTTTACCCTGCTGCCCATCCCCATGTTAAGACTTGAGTCCATGCGACAAATGGGGGCAGAGCCGACCTTAGAGCTACGGATTCGGTAGAATTCAGTAGCTTTGGATCAAATCTTATAGTTGTATTAAAAGTTTGATCTAATATATCCAAATAATTTGTCTAGAACGTAGTACGCAAAAAAGATTATGGTTCAGAACCTATAAAGGATTGCGGTTCGAAAACCATAAACTAAAAATCATGGCTCTACGTGTGGTGAAAAATGTTACGATATGATTTTATTTTTTCGAATTTATACCACTAGACAATGTGTCTAGGGGCCTTTTATTAATAATAAACTAATCATCAAAAGCGAGAGTACAAGCAAGAGGGGCTATCTTATCTTACCAATTCTAATGAGGTAACGAACCATGTTAAGATATGTGAGATAAAATAATCTTGAATAGTTTGATTGGTAATGTCAGCAACCATGGCGGGCTTGTCACTTGCGTCTGGAGGGTGGATGAGCAACCTGATTGTTTATTTGATAGATGAATTCAACATGAAGAGCATCAAAGCGGCTAAAGTTTACAATGTGGTCAATGGCTTGACCACCCTTTTCCCAATTGTTGGTGGAATCATAGCTGACTCTTTTCTTGGCTGTTTTTCTGTCATTTGGATTTCTTCTCTTATCTCTGCTCTGGTAAATACAAACAACCCCTCTCATTCGTTTCATCTTCTATTCTTGAGAAAATAACAAAAACGGTCTTTTATCTTTGATAGTAGGTTCAAAATAGTCCCTTAATTAAGTATATCAATTTAACTGTTTTAGTCGTTTAAGTTTGTCAAAAGTGAGCATTTTTTATCTCCAATCAAACATTTAATTAGAACTGTGATTAAAAAACTTTAAGCAGAAACATCAGAAATTTTGTTAAAATTCTAGAAAGCGCAAGAGAAAAAATTGCACCATACACAAAAGTTGCATCAGACTCTTGAAATAATAAAAAAAATAACATAAACTACAAGATTTATACTTCCCAATGTGAGTACTTGTTAGATATTTTCTATTTTCACAGTTCATATTGAATTTAACAATCAGAGTATGGTAAATAAAAAAACTCACTTTTGACAAACTTAAAAGACCAAACTGCTCCAATGATACTTAAGGGACTAGAACCTACTATCAAAGACCATTTTTGACATTCTCTCCCTATTCTTCATCAAAATAGGAAAAAACCCAAGAACCCCATATTGATTTCTTCATTGGATTTGCAGGGTATTTTGCTTCTACTATTAACAGCAACAATTGATGTGTTAAGACCTCCAGCATGCAATGATGGATCCAGTCTCTGCGCAAGCCCATCAAAACACCAGTACACGGTACTATACGTGGCTATGGTGTTAGCATCTCTAGGCGTTGCGGGTACACGTTATACAATTGCACCAATGGGAGCTAATCAGTTTGATAAGCCAAAACACCAAGCGATTTTCTTCAATTGGTACATATTCGCCTTTTACACGTCCTTTGCTGTAAGCACCACAGCCATCGTTTACGTGGAGGACAATGTCAGTTGGGCATGGGGTTTCGGTATCTCTATGGCTTGTAACATACTTGGCTTGGTAATGTTTCTCGCTGGGAAACGTTTCTATCGCCGTGTTAAGGAACAAGGAGGCAGCCCTTTTGTCAACTTAGCACGTGTCATAGTCGCCACCATTCAGAAATGGAGAGTCCCTCTTTCGGAACAAACTCAACACTACTACCATGATCCAAGTGACAAAACCACACTAACAACTTCTCCAATTCCTACCAAATTCTTAAAGTAAATATCATTTTCCCCTTGTTTCTCTGCTTATATATGCTTTCTGTCACAATTGGTTAGCTGATATACAAGTCCGCTTGTGCAGGTTCTTGAATTGTGCAGCTTTTATTACTGAGGGAGACACCAGATCAGACGGATCGAATAGTAACCCTTGGAGGCTATGCACAGTGCAGCAAGTAGAAGATTTGAAAAGCTTGATCAAGCTTTTCCCTCTATGGGCTAGTGGTTTTCTTATATCTACCCAACTAGTCATACAAACAAGCCTGCTAATTCTTCAAGCTCTAAAAATGGATCGCCATATGGGACCTCATTTCGAGATCCCAGCAAGTACTATGTTAGTCTTCATATTGCTATTTACTTGTATAGCCATATCCATCATTGACCGATTACTCTACCCTTTTCTAGCTAAATACACTAGCTTTTCTCTCACCCCTCTTCAGCGCATTGGAATAGGCCATGTCATAACTATAGTTAGCATGGCTGTTTTCGCCCTGGTTGAGTCCAGGCGACTGAGGCTCGCTAAATCTCACAAACTCCAAGGCCAAAACAATGCCATTGTTCCAATGTCGGTCTTTTGGCTAGTGCCACAGCTAGCTCTTAATGGAATCGGAGAAGGATTCCATTTTCCAGGACATATGGCGTTTTATTACCAAGAATTTCCAGCATCCTTGAAGAGCACCTCGACTGCAATGGTTGCCCTTTTTATTGGTATTGCATACTATTTGGGGAACGGGTTGATTGATCTGGTTCAACGACTATCAGGATGGTTGCCAGACAATATCAACGATGGAAGAGTGGATAACGTCTTCTGGCTCTGTTGTGTCCTGGGATCAGCTAACTTCATTTATTACCTCGTGTTTGCATCCTTGTACAAGTATAAAGATGTGGACGACAAACCAAATGATGTGCTTAGTAAATGATACTAATTGTTATAATTCAAGAAACATATATATTCATCATGGTATAAATATTGGACTGTCTTCAGTTACAGGTGTGAATAAGCTCTTTGAAGAAAGAACACGAATAAATGAGTGAATAGTTACTAACAGATGGCGTAAATTGGTGTCAACTTTGTTGCTATGCAGTGTAAATGTGGATCAGCTGAATATGTTAAAGTAAATGAATGAATTTGAGTGAGACCAGGTTTAGTGAATGGAAATCAAGATTCAGGAGGCATGTTGTGGTTGAACTCTGGAAAATCAAGATCCTAGTTGACTTTTTTTTTTTTTTTCCTCTTTCACCAGTGAATCAATAAAATAACAAAGCTTAAGATAACATACCCAAAGTAGCAACAAAAATGCACAAGATATGGTACTGAAAATTTCAAGGCAGGATATGAGTGATTTTTTTGGGTTTTATACCTAAAGTCTGGTATCTGCATTGGGCTGGACTAAATTTGGGTTCAAGCCCGGAAGTCCCAAGGTGTAAAGCATTCTCTAATAAAAGCAACTATACCCAAGGCTAAAATCGAGACCTCTGGTTAAGTACGAAGGAGTACTTATCACTCCACCACAACTTTTGTTGGTGGCAGGATATGATGTGCACTTACTGAAGATTCTATTCTTGATACATTTCGAAAATATTGATTTATCATCTTAACCTATTCTATCCGTTTTTTGGATCTTCAATATAGCCTTACCATTAAATTAACAGTATGGGAAAATTTGTGTTCCGCAAAATAATATGCCCCCAATTTCTCGTCCTATATCATTCTATTAGGATATTAATCTCCTTTCAACAAATCTCAGATCGAATTCTTCAATCTCTACTCCGTTCTTAGTTCTTCGCTGGGAAAAAAAGTAGCTTTTCAGTAATTTCTTCACTGGGAAATCTTTGTTTATTTATTTTTTATTTTTTTGATAACCGTGGTGTCCTAGTTTGCTTGTGTGCACCTCGACTAATTCCACGGGATACCTATGGTCACCAAGGCTCGAACAGATGGAAGAAATCACCTAGTGTTCTGTCTCTGCTGGAAAAATCTTTTGTTTTTAACGCAACCAATTTAGCAATTTATTAATTTGGGGCCTCGTCAACTGAAACCAAGGAGAGGTCAATAGCTTGGTTGGTGAAACTAAATTGAAATTCCGCAAAAACTTTCTGACAAACAACAACAGTTAAAAATTCAAGAAAAAAACTGAAACCAAATTGCAAAATCTGACAATAAAACACATGAGTAGCATTCTTAGCTTCACTGACAATAGTTGCTGAAAGGTATGACATCACTCTCTCAAGCTAATTCCACAAATAATTTGATAGAAAAACAAGGGGAGATGAGTACTCCTAGGTGGGCTGATTTGGTTGATGAAGAAGAGCAGATTTCACATCCTCCTTTGAATAGCAAATTAAGACCACAAGCTCCAGTATTTGTGCCTAAAAGTGTGATTATTGAGCCAGGGGGTTTAGCGTCAGGATTTAGTCCAACTAATGCTTATGCTATTGATTTGGGTGATGATTTTTCTGATGAGGAGGAGGAAGATAATATGTTGGACATATGCTTTGATAAATTGGCTAGAGATGGAGATATTTCACCTAGGCAACAAAGAAGTGGAAGTAACAAAAGCAAAAAGAATACACATGGAAGACAGTATAGTTGGGATGGTAAAGTGACTGGGGAGTTTATTCCAAGGCACCTACCGATGCGACTAGCAAAACAAATCATATGACAAAGCAGTCAATAGCTTCAACTAGATCCAATAAATTCAACAAGAAGTGATGAACTATCAAGTGTTGTTGGACAAATTTGAAGAAGACGAGAGAAAAATACTTCAAGTTACTATAGACGGGCAATCTATCCTTTTTAATTCATACATTTGTAAAAGAAAGATTGAGGTTAATAACTCAACTTTCTTCTTGGTTTTTTATATTTTTACATTATTTAAGTATCCTCATTTGTAATATCATCATAGAATACATTACAAACTCTGTGATGATCATAGAATACTTAGTTCTCTCTAGCTAGCTCTTATTTTCTTCATGCTTCTTAAGTAGAAGAGGCTTGTTACCTCATTAGATCTTTAGGGTAGCGTAGCGCCAAAATGCTTGTACTTATCCCACCGATGACTTTTTATTTTTAATAAAACGCCGCTAGACAATATGTCTAGCGAAAAAAGAAAAAAAAAACTTCATTGTATCAAAGTTAGACCTCTTCAATGGATTCGTTGTTCTTAACACAAAAGTTACCATTCAGAAAAATATTTCTCTCAAAAATATTTTTTGATGTTTAGTTGGAGAGTGAAAAGATTTTTTTTTAAGGAAATCATTGATTAAGATTGGTAATAATATTAGCAAATTGAATAATGTTTTGATGAAATTTCCAAGTCTTGGTTGGAATAATAACATGAAGTTCGATAATTGTGAAGAAAGACAATTTACAGCCAAAAAGTGCGGGAAGTAATGATTTTATCCCCTTCTGGTGAAACAGCTTTTCTTTAAAAAATATATTTTAAAACGACCAAATATACAAAATGACTTATTTTGTGATAAATATTCTTCAAATTCAACAGATATTTTTTCACCGAACACACATAAATGAATTTGGATAATTGTTTATTTTCTTCATGGAAACAAGGAAACAAAGAATGAGGTAGAAAATAGCCAACTTGATATTGTCATCATTGTCCAATCATTAACTAGGAAGAAATTAGTAAACTGTATTTAGGAGATGACTTTCTGTTCATCTTTGTATAGTTTAATGCTAAGTCCTCCAAATATTATTGAGAACAGACATACGTTTATATTCTATAGTATATTTCGCATTCACGTCCTTTATTTATTCTGACTTTAGGTACGCCTAACGTTTTATATATTTGGACTTCGTTTTAATAACTACAACTCGTTCTTAAATAATCTTCTATCATAGTATAGCTTATGAATTCTTTTCAGTTTGATGAAAATGAATCATTGGATGAAAAGGAATATCTTTATACCACGTTCTCCAAATAATATATACTCAAAAAAATGTTGGTGAAAGTATAGCGTTTAAGTCTAGGTAAAAGTTTCCTTCTATTTAAAAAAAACGTAAGAACCCATATAGCAAGCAGAAACAAAAATCTTTTTCTTCTTTCAAGTTGACTTGCAGCTAACATAGCAATGGAAAATTCAGCAAGTCATGTTGATGAAGTAGAAATGCAGTCCTCTTCTGGTCGAAAAAATGGTGGCTGGGTAACATTCCCCTTTACTATAGGTATGTTTCTCCATCGTCGAGTCGAATTCAGGATTTAGAGTCTGTCTTTTGATCAGTAGTATTTTCTAACATATGTATACATGATTCGAATCAACGGGGAATTTACTATGCTATTTATGGTGCACGTGAATTCATGGTCTTTTGTGAAACTATGTATTTTATGTACATATTTCTAGAACTGGCCTAAGCTGGAACCCATGCTACAAAAAAGGTTTAATAGTTCACTAGTTGAAAGCTGTGTTACTTACCTAGAAGAACAAGGATCATTTCTCACTTAATGCACTTTTTTCTCTCCTTTCTTTAGTAGCATGCTCTAGAAATCCTAGATTCGCATCTGATTTGAGTAGAAAGCAGTGAGTTTAGTTGAACTTGTCGAACTTGATCTAATTTCACCTCTAGTTTAGTGAACTTATTGGAGCTGCTCTAAATCCGCCTCTACTCAGGGACGGATTCATAATGTAACACGTGGGTTCACGTGATTTAGTAGCTTTTGCTTAGAGCCTATATTTGTATTAAGAAATCAACCGCAGATCTATAAATATTTGACTGCGAACTCATTGTACATCAATGTAAGGCCATTGTAGGAACTCATAAAACTTCAAATCCTGGATCCACCTCTGCTTCAATCCCCATGTTAAGAGTTGAGCCATGACAAATGTTAAGATATGTGAAATTTAACAATTTTGAATGTTTTGATTCCTAAATCAGCAACCATGGCTGGCTTATCGCTTGCGTCTGGAGGGTGGATGAGCAACCTGATTGTTTTTCTGATAAACGAGTTCAACATGAAGAGCATTGCAGCTGCTAAAGTTTTCAATTTGGTCAATGGCTTGACAACCATTTTCCCCATTGTTGGTGGGATCATTGCGGACTCTTATCTTGGCTGTTTTCCTGTCATTTGGATTTCTTCACTTATCTCTGCTCTGGTATAGAAACCAACTCCCTTGTTAGTTGGATTAATTTCACCGATGGTCACTAAATTTACTTTTTGTGACACTAAAGTCACAAAACTACTTTTTGTACTAGTAAAGTCACTAAACTAATTATTTGTAAACTAGTTTTGTGACTTTCATGTTACAACTAGTTAGTTTAGTAACTCTACTACTATAAAAAATAATTTTGTAACTTGAGTTTTACAGATACTAACTTTAGCTATCATCGTGAAACTAACCCTTTTTAGTTTCATTCTCTTTTCTTGAAAATAGAACAAGGATCCAAGAACCATAATAAGATTCCTTGTTTTGCATTTGCAGGGCATATTTCTTCTATTATTGACAGCAGCAATTAATGCATTAAGACCTCTAGCATGTGGTGATGGATCCAATTTTTGCACAAGCCCCTCAACAAACCAATATGTATTTTTGTATGTGGCTTTGGCACTAGCATCTATAGGGGTTGGAGGTACGCGTTTTACGATTGCACCCATGGGAGCTTATCAATTTGATAAGCCAAAACATCAGGCAATGTTCTTTGATTGGTACATATTCATCTTTTACTTGTGCTGGGCTTTAAGCACTGCGTTCATCGTCTATGTGGAGGACAACGTCAGTTGGGCATGGGGCTATGGTATATCTTTGGCTTGTAACGTACTTGGCTTGGCAATTTTCATTGCTGGCAAACGCTTCTATCGCCATGTTAAGGAACAAGGAGGCAGCCCTTTCGTCAACTTAGCACGTGTCATAGTCGCCGCCATTCAGAAATGGAGAGTCCCTCTTTCAGAACAAACTCAACACTACTACCATGATCCAAGTGACAAAACCACACTAACAACTTCTCCAATTCCTACCAAATTCTTCAAGTAAACATCTTATTTCCCATTGTTTGCTGCTTATATATGCTCTCTGTCACTATTGATTAGCTGATATACAAGTCCACTTGTACAGGTTCTTGAATAGTGCAGCTTTTATTACTGAGGGAGACACCAAACCAGACGGCTCGATTAGTAACCCCTGGAGATTATGCACAGTGCAGCAAGTTGAAGATTTTAAAAGTTTGATCAAGCTTTTCCCTCTATGGGCTAGTGGTTTGCTAATATCCACTCAACTGGTCATGCAATTGAGCTTGTTAACACTTCAAGCTCTCAAAATGGATCGCCATATGGGACCTCATTTCGAGATCCCAGCAGGTTCTATGTTAGTCTTCATATTGTTATTTACTTGTATAGCCATATCCATCATTGACAGACTACTAAACCCTTTTCTAGCTAAGTACACACGATATTCTCTTACCACTCTTCAGCGCATTGGAATAGGCCATGTGCTAACTATAGCGTGCATGGCTTGTTCCGCCCTGGTGGAGTCTAGGCGACTGGGGGTCGTTAGATCACACCACCTCCAAGGCCAAAAGGATGCCATCGCCCCAATGTCCGTTTTCTGGCTACTGCCACAGCTAGCTCTAAATGGAATCGGAGAAGGATTTCATTTTCCAGGACACATCGCGTTTTATTACCAAGAATTTCCAACATCCTTGAAGAACACCTCAACTGCGATGGTGTCGTTGTTTATTGGTATTGCGTTCTATCTGGGGAACGTGTTGATCGATCTTGTTCAAAGGCAATCAGGATGGTTGCCTGACAATATCAATGATGGAAGAATGGACAATGTCTTCTGGGTCTGTTGTACCCTGGGATCTGTAAACTTCATTTATTTCCTTGTGGTTTCCTCCTTATACAAGTACAAAAATATGGACAGCAAACCAAATGATGTGCCCAGTAAATGAAGTACTACTTGTAATATGATTTAAGAAGCATGTATATCCATCATAGCATGTGAAAGGCAAAGGGTGTATTTGGTGTTTTTGGGGAAAAAAATTCTCTCTTAGAAACTTTGAGTCGCACCTTGTTAATTAAATGAATTGAATTTGAGTCGCACCTTGTTAATTAGTGAATAGCAATCAGGACTCAGAAGGCATGTTGCGCTTGAACTTTGTACCGTCAAAAGTTCCAAGGTTATTGTAATCCTTTTTTACATGAATTATTAGGATACTTTGCACCTGCTAAAGGCTCTATTCTCGAAACATTTATGCATGTTTGTTTTCATTCTTCCATTTACTGGGTATTTATGAATGAAATTTGGGGTGTTAAATAGTTTTTGGGAGAAGGCTCAAATATGTCACACTCATATGTATTTTTCGTATCCATCTACACATCCTTAGTTTACTATCTTTTACTTCTCTTGTTTTTTTTTTTTCTTAAACAAATTTTATGTGTTTTTTAAATCTTTTTAAAGAGCCATAAAGTATGTGAAAATTGTGAATGATGTAGAATAAGATTAGATTTATAATCCAATTAAATAAGGGAGTATAATTTTTCCATGTAAACAATAATGTTATTAGTATAAGTAACAAACTTGTCCTTATAAGCTTGTTACATAAAATTAGAAAAGGTGGAGATTTATATAAGAGTTGGTAAAAGGCTCAAATATGCCACTGAACTTAACGAAATGACTCATATATGCCACTCGTAAAATGAAAGGTTTAGATAATGCCATATGGCAAAATCTGGTAGTAGTAGAGTTCTGTTAGTGAGTAATGACATATATGACCCAAAATGGTAATAGCGGTGGCATTTTGAGCCCAACTATTAACGAGTGACATGAATGAGCCTTTTCTGATAGTTCGATGGCATATTTGAGTTTTTCCCTTCATTTATTGGAGGTCTGTATCTGAATTATTCATCATAACTAATATCATTAAAGGGTTATTTGGTTGTTGGTTATTAGGAAGTCAATTATTCATGTATTAAAACCAACATAACTAGCGCCATGTTTGGTTGCATTTAGTTGCTATGTATAAAATTAAGCACTTCAAGTAAGGTGTTTGTTTACGAGTTAATTATCCTGGATATATAACTAGAACATGTTATGAGTCAATTTATGTATTATTTTATGCAGGCCTAGGAATTAATAAAGCGGAGATTAGTCACTACTAAAAAACTAGCAAAAACCGACGACGAAAACCGACGGACCGCGTCGGTTTTTTCAATGAAACCGATGGGAACCGACCCTTTACGGTCCGTCAGTTTACATAGCCTGGCTTTTTGAAAATCGACGGACCACGTCGATTTTTTCCGACGGACTGCGTCGGTTACGTGGTCCGTCGGGTATTATCCAATAATTTTAAAAAATAAAAAAAAATAAAAAAAACCGTGACGGATAGTCGGTTTTTAAATTTACGATTTATTATCTTATATAAAAACAATATATATTTTATGAAAAAAACCGCACGCACTACGTCGGTTTTTTTTTATTAAATTTTTTTATTTTAAATACAAAACCGACACGGTGCATCGGTTTTCATAAAATTTAAAATTATTTTCCGAGCCGACGGACGGAGTCGGTTTTCGGAAAATTTCTGCATGCAATTCTGCATTTTACGCGGCCACACAGACACGAAACGGTACCAAAAAGGCTCAAAACTAGCATTAAAATGCTTCAAATCAATTCTAAAAGAGCTACAATACATAAAATCACCCTAAGTAATAATAAAACACATCAAACACTATCTAAACACATCAAATACGATCTAAATAGACCTTCAAAGTTCGAGGAAAATATTTAAATGTCCAACCAAAAGTACCATTAACTAGTTTTAACATAAGTCCATTATTAAATCCAAACTACTACAACTGATCATCCGATGTCGGGCCTATGTAATCACGTAAATCATCATCTTGGGTCGGGGGGGGGGGGGGGGGGGGGCACAGGTGTCCACATGCAATGTGGCTTTTAACTTGTGCCATGAGCGATTCAAGGCTCGCTTTCATGGTGTTACTTTCCTCAACTCTTTTTTGCCTAAGTCTCGGCTAATTTCCTATTAAGTTCGAGCGATTTTACAGCGCCATAGCATTGCGACACGAACACCATCAACTCCCTCGGCTTGTCGAGAGACCCTTCACCTCGCGATCAGAAGGCGACTTAAGTTCTTCCTTGGGCCTAGACCGTACGCTCTAATTTTTGTACTCCCCCAACTGCTCTACACCAAAAATCTATCTCTAATTCCGGTGGAGGACGGCTCGGATGCTCGAAGTTTGAGTTTGTTTGTCTTGAGTCCACATCATCTATAAATTGCGTACGTATATTAAAAAAATGAAACTTAGTATATAACGAATATATCATAATTAAACTTATATATATTTACTTAAATAATAAAATTATCACTTACATAAGAATTACGAGCCATCCTCAATCCATACGGTCGGATCAGACTCACCTTCTTCTTTTTTGTGTGGGTCTTTACGAATAGGCGATCTGAGTTGGCATACATCACTTTCTTTTTGAAAGTAACACCTCAATTTTTTTTTTAGACGAAAAAAAAAATTCGTTATGTTTTCGGGTGATCGACTTCGGAGGTCATAACCCCATCGAATTTGGGAATTTGGAAAAACTTATAAAATGAAAGTTGTAGATAATTGAAATACCTTTACAACCATATATTATGGGCTTATAGGTGACATCTGGATAAAGAGTTATGGACATTTTAAGGCAGAAAGGTCAAGTTTGGGTAATGAATTCGGCCCAACCCGATTTCAAGTCGGGTCAGGCCCATTTCCTTGACTTTTAATTGATATTTTCAGTCTTCTTTCTTCATTTCCAGACCTGAAATATCCAGAACATTTTAGAGAGAGAGAGAGAACTCCTAGGCTAAGAAAAGCCATTTTTGACCAAAATCGGAGCCCCGAATTGCGAAGCTCGTGAAGAGAAAGGAGTTGTACGTTGCCTTGCCTTCAGTTTGAGCCAAAAAATCAGCTAAGGAGGAGAGTGTTGACTTGGTTGCTGCCTACTTAAGGTAAGATTGAAGTCCCTTTTTCATTGTTAACAAGTTTGTTTAGAGATTTAACGGATTAGAACGGAGAAAATAGCGTTATAAACTTGTTTATTGTCTTGTTGAGTTGTATGGATTAGGGGCTGTTTTAGTTGGATTAAATGGGTATAATTAGTTGAGTTATGATGTATAATGATTGTTGATGTTGTTGATAAGTTTTTGTTTTCGAAATTGGGAGAATAGAGTGTATGAAAATATCGTATACAAAGCGTATATTGGGCTGTTTTGCAGGACTTTGTGGCTGTTTTGTGACAATATTTTGGGGTTGTTTTATATGATTTTTGAGGATGTTTGATGGTAATATTTTGGGGCTATTTGGTGGTTGTTGTGAACTATTTTGGGGGCTGGAATATCAAGGGAGTTGCTGCCCAAATTTTTCGTTTTGTAAACCCGTTTTTGGATTTGGACTGCTGTTAGTGTTTTTAGCATAACTCCTTGTGTAAAGCTCCGTTTCGAGTGATTCAAGATGTTCTGGAAAGATATTTCATAGACCTAAAACTCTCATCAAGGCTGTAAAACCCAGTTTTGCCTTTAGTTACTCGAAAATGGGTGATGAAGTACAGGGGGAGGTGCTGCCCAGATTCTGTTTGAACATCCTACATGGACTGCTGTTAGTATTTTGAGCATATCTTTTTGTACAAAATTGATTTAGGGGTGATTCGAATTTCTATGAGACCCTAAGACATATATCTACAACTTTCATTGAGGACACAAAGTCCAGTTTTTCCATTTACCCCTTCGAAACTGAGCAACAATACAGGACAGTAGCGCTGTCCAGAATTTCTGTTTTGATCGTTTGGGCTGATTTTCGTTGATTTCGTGTTTAGTTGTGATGTGCTGGGACTTTTGAACTTAAGTAGATATTTGATTGTGTATTTAAGTTATATATGCTCTTGTACAAGCTAAGAGGAATTATTTGACGAAGTGGACTTTGGTTGGTCTATGGCGTAGATGATTTGAACTCCTCGAGGTGTGGTAAAACGCCGAGGTTTGTGTATAAACTTGAACTTAAAATATCTTTATTTTTCTGGAATTTTGAAGTATCTTGATGAGTTATTTCTTTACTCTTCATCTTATATTATTGTATGGTTATTGTCTCAAGTATTGCAAAACTTTTGCTAAATCGCCCACTTGTACGAATTGCTTGATCATTTTGCATTCTTGTTGGGACTTTGTCCTTCTTGTTATGGTGACTAGTCATCGATATTGGCATGCCCCTCGATTCGGATCTTGCCCATCTTGACTTTGGATTTACATTTCGTCTTGACGATGGATTTTCGTCCATTTTCGAGTACGAGTGGAAAGCCACTTTCAACATGGTTCTTGATTCTCTTGATATTGGGTGACGACCCTTCTGGATATGGGCTTCGGTCCTTCTTGATTTCGGGGCTTCGGCCCGTCTTGATATTGGTTGTGCTTAGTGTGATGGCATGACGTACATATTGGGCGAAAGTGATTATTTGACAATTCTCTTGAATTGAATTATAAGCCTTCTTGATACTCGAGCCTTAGAATATTAGTATGGACATTTTGAAACTCTCCAAGGTTTGTATTCGATACCTTGATATACTTGTTCACTTGGGCTTATTTTTACCTTATCGAGTCATCTACGGTAAACAAGGGATTTGGAGAATTTAATGGCTCCAAGCCCAAAGTTTATACACCACTAAGCTTTATGCTTAGCGATAGTTGTTTTCTATCGTAGGTAATGTGCGAGATGAAGTATGAAGATGGCCATTTGGAGTAGACTTTTTGGGAGCCCTTGTAAAGATCACATCTGCATATGCATCTAGTTTTTTGTAAATTTTTGGGGACTTGTACATGATACATGTGTGGCACTTATGTATGAAATTTTGAAGGCTTGTGAAAAAAAAACGAGACCATGTGCTTGTAACTTAAACTTGGTGACGTTTCTCTGTTTTGGGGCGTGTTTGTAACCCAAAGTCATGTCATATACTGAGTTCGTATTTTGTATTGTAATTATGTATAAAGGATGACATTAGTTTTGTGAAAATCGCTAGTTTGGGTTTTGTGTATCATATGAACCCGTAGTGGCGTCGATCTGGAAATAAATTTCAAAACGAAATTTCTTCAATGTGTTGACTATTTTGGAAAGGGAAATTACCGTTTTAAAATGATCCTTTGATATTGTATTTCACCTAAGAAAATTTTGGAGGGCGAAATGAAAAAAAAAAAATGAGAGTCAACTTTTTCGCATGGGCTTTTTCCGCTATTAAATATATCTGTGAACATCTTTTGGCATGAGTCCTTCTAAACGGTGTAAGGGTAAAATTGGTTTTTGTTTCGTAAGTGGTGTCCTCCCGAAGGGGGGGGGGCGCTACAAGTGTTGGTATCAGAGCCTAGGTTTGTGATTCTAGGACTTTTGTTGCGATTTGTTGGTATATCGTTCCTTTTTGTCACATGTTTTTTTTTAGTATATAGCGCATATGCATCATGTACATGTCCCTAATGCAATGTGATCTTCCCTTATGTAGGGATCAAGTCGTGGCATCTTCTACTTCTAATAGACTTATGGAAGCCGCTCGTGAGAATTCGAATAACCCTAATGTCCAACCTCCTTTACAAGAAGGGGTTGGAGAACATTTTGCTGATTCTGATCCTCCTAGTGCAAGTGGATCTGAAGCGGGAAATAATCAGGGTATAGGGGTTGGGCCACACCCCCAGATGAGTCATAGTGCTCCTGCGGTTGATCCCCCTTTCCAAAGAAATGGCTGATTTCTTTCGTCACATGGCTAGAAGAATGCCCGCCCCTGATGAAATGAACTTTGAGAAAATGAGAAAAATGGGTGGAGTTGAGTTTGAAGGAACGGTTGATCCTACGGATGCGGAGCAGTGGTTAGAACGGATTGAAAGAGTGTTTGAGCAATTAGAGTGTTCTGACGCTGCCAAATTTAAGTATGCTGTTTCCTTGTTACAAAAAGATGCCTATGATTGGTGGGTAAGTGTACCGAATGCCAGGGCAAAACCCCCTGTTCTTACTTGGAATGATTTTGTGAAAGAATTTCATATGAAGTATGTCCCACCTGCTTATCATGATGCAAAGAAAAAGGAGTTCTTGAATTTAAGGCAAGGGGTATGTCTATTCTTTGAATATCGGCGAAAGTTTCTTAGGCTTTCCCGTTATGCTGGTGGTATTATTAATAACGAGAAAGATAAGTGCAGGCGATTCGAAGATGGCTTGAATAATTCCATCAGGAAATCTGTGGCGGTCCTACAACATGAAAACTTTTATAAATTAGTTTCAGCTGCTCTCACTTGGGAAAGGATCGACAAGGAGCAAGCTAGTAGAAATGAACGCAAGTTTAGGAAAGCTGATGCAGATTCAGGAGGTCCATAAAAAAGGGGAAGGTTTGACAGCTCCAAAGCTAGTACTGCTCACAAGTCAGCCCAAAGATAAGCAAAATAGATCAATTTCCTCTCTTGCCCGGCCTCCAAGCTATGGCCAAGACAGGACTCGTATACCCACTTGTTCGCAATGTGGGAAGAATCACTTTGGTACGTGTAGAAGAGCTTCTGGTGCTTGTTTTAATTGTGGGAGCTTCGATCATAAAGTGAAGGATTGTCCTAATCCCAACCCCACTTCTTCTCCGCGTACGGAAGGCTCAGTTCAAAAACCTACTACCGCTTCCTCTCAAGGGAATAGAGGTGCAAGATCTAGAAACACACAAGCAACAGGTGCAGGTGGAGCCAACCAAGCCAGTGGGTCAAGAGCTACAGCACGAGCTTACGCTATGAGACAGAGGGAGGACCAAGATGGCGCAGACGTGGTTGTTGGTAAATTTCACTTATTTGACTTATGTGTTGTTACATTATTTGATCCTGGTTCTACACATTCCTATGTTTGCTCATCATTGGTTTTTCCAAAAAATGTGAAATCTGTGAGACTTGATTGTGGTGTGCTGGTCCAAAGTCCTTTGGGTCAACAAGTTGTTTGTAATCAAATCTATCGAGATTGTCCCTTGGTGATTCACAATCTAGTCTTCCCTGCTGATTTGATTGAAATGCCTTTTCAAGACTATGATGTCATTATCGGTATGGATTGGCTTTATAGACATCATGCGGTAGTTGATTGTAGATCAAAGCATGTGACCTTTAAAGCCCCTTCACTTTCACACATCATTGTTCAAGGTGAAAGGTCATTGACATCTAATATTATCTCCGCGGTCGTGGCAAGAAAGATGATTAGTCAGGGTTGTGAAGCTTATCTTGCTCATATATTTGATACACACCTAGAAAGTCCAAGCCTTAAGGATATACAAGTGGTGTGTGAATTTCTGATGTCTTCCCGAAAATCTTCCCCGATTGCCCCGGAAGGGAGGTTGAATTTCCTATAGAGGTTATTCCTGGAACTACTCCTATTTCTATAACGCCTTATCGAATGGCTCCAGCGGAATTGAAGGAGTTGAAAAATCAATTGCAAGAACTTCTTGAGAAAGGTTTTATTCGCCCGAGTGTTTCTCCCTGGGGAGCTCCTGTTCTATTTGTGAAAAAGAAAGATGGGACTCTTAGGCTATGTATTGATTACCGACAACTGAACAAGATAACAATTAAAAATAAATACCCACTGCCTAGGATTGATGATTTATTTGACCAGTTAAGAGGTGCTAGTTTGTTCTCAAAAATTGACTTGAGGTCTGGGTATTACCAACTGCGGGTAAGAGAACAAGATGTCCCTAAAACTGCCTTTAGGACTCGATATGGCCATTATGAATTCTTGGTGATGCCATTCGGGTTGACGAATGCTCCGGCGGCGTTCATGGATCTGATGAATCGCGTGTTTAAGCCTTATCTTGATCAATTTGTGGTGGTCTTTATAGATGATATTTTAATATATTCCAAGAATAGTGAAGATCATGGAAAACATCTTCGAATTGTTCTGCAAATTTTGCGAGAGAAAAAGCTTTATGCCAAGCTTTCCAAATGTGAATTCTGGCTTAGTGAAGTGGCATTTCTGGGACATATTGTGTCGGCTGAAGGTGTGAAGGTGGATCCCAGTAAGATTCAAGCTATTGTTGAATGGAAACCACCTAAAAGTCCAACTGAAGTAAGGAGTTTCTTGGGTTTAGCAGGATACTATAGAAGGTTTGTCAAAGGCTTCTCCATTATAGCCTCTCCTTTGACTAAACTCTTGAGGAAGGATGTCAAGTTCGTGTGGGATGACCAATGCCGAGAGAGCTTTGAAAAGCTCAAATCCTTATTGACACAAGCTCCTATACTTACTCTACCAACTGAAGGGAAAGAGTACGTGATATATAGTGATGCTTCTCATCATGGCTTGGGTTGTGTCTTGATGCAGGAAGGGAAAGTGGTTGCGTATGCCTCTCGAAAATTGAAACCACATGAATTGAACTATCCTACTCATGACCTTGAGCTCGCTGCCATAGTGTTTGCTTTGAAAATTTGGAGGCATTACTTATATGGCGAAAAGTGTCATATATTTACTGATCACAAGAGTTTGAAGTACTTGGGTACTCAGAAAGAGTTGAATTTGAGGCAACGTAGATGGCTTGAACTCATTAAAGATTATGATTGCACGATTGATTATCATCCGGGTAAAGCCAATGTGGTAGCAGATGCTCTAAGTCGCAAAGCCTTCGCTAGTTTATCTCTAAGTCATCTGTCCTTGTTTCTAAAATTAAGAGCCATGAATGCTTGTCTTGCATTTAATTCGGATGGCTCTATTGCTGCTAGTTTGCAAGTCAAGCCAGTTCTACTTGAACAAGTGAAAGAAGCACAGAAGTTAGACGAGGAGCTTGTGAAATTGATCAAAAAGGTTCAAACTGGAGAAAAGCGTGATTTTAAATTAAGGGAGGATGGTGTTCTACTTTATCAAAATAGGTTATGTGTCCCTAAAGGTGACAACTTAAGAAAGCAAATTTTGAATGAAGCACATACCTCACCATGTGCAATGCATCCTGGAGGTACTAAAATGTACCAAACCATCAAAGAACACTACTGGTGGAATGGTATGAAGAAGGACATTGCGGAATATATTTCGAGATGCTTAGTTTGTCAACAGATAAAGGCCGAGCATCAAGTCCCAACCGGGTTGTTACAACCCCCGTCGATACCTGAGTGGAAATGGGAAAGAATAACTATGGACTTTGTTTCTGGGCTTCCACGCACTCAAAGAAATCATGATGCAATTTGGGTTATAGTTGATAGGCTAACCAAGAGCGCCCATTTCTTGGCCGTCAGAATGGACTACCCACTTGAACGTTTAGCAGAATTATACGTTAATGAGATTGTGAGGCTACATGGTGTCCCTGTTTCTATTGTATCTGATCGAGATCCAAGGTTTACATCTAGATTCTGGACTAGCTTGCAAGAAGCTTTGGGCACTAGGTTGAACTTTAGTACTTCCTTCCATCCTCAGACAGACGGCCAGTCCGAGAGGGTGATTCAAATCTTGGAAGATATGCTTCGAGCTTGCATTATTGAATTTGAGGGTAGCTGGGACAAACACCTAGCCTTGATAGAGTTCGCTTACAATAATAGTTACCAATCAAGTATTGGTATGCCTCCCTACGAAGCCTTATATGGAAGAAAGTGTAGAACTCCCCTTTGTTGGAGTGAAGTTGGAGAAAGAAAATTGGTTGGTCCGGAGAGATTGTGCAACAAGGCGAGGATAAAGTAAAAGTCATCAAGGATCGTCTAAAAATTGCTTCGGATAGACAAAAGTCTTATGCTTTGATCTAAAAAGGCGTGAAATTGAGTATCAAGTGGGAGATAAAGTGTTTTTAAAGGTTTCTCCATGGAAGAAGATTATGAGATTTGGCCAAAAAGGAAAACTTAGTCCTCGATTTATTGGGCCATATGAAGTACTAGAGCGGGTTGGACCAGTTGCATATAAATTAGCTCTTCCACCGGAATTGGATAGGATCCATAATGTCTTCCATGTTTCTATGCTTAGAAGATATCGCTCAAATCCATCTCATGTTCTTCCTGTTGAATCCATAGATGTCAGCCCTGACTTAACATACGAAGAAGAACCCATCCAAATCTTGGCGCGTGAGACAAAAGAGCTTCGAAACAAGAAAGTTCCATTAGTAAAAGTCCTTTGGAGAAATCATTCTGGCAAAGAGGCTACCTGGGAGCGAGAAGAGGATATGCGAATTCAATACCCACAGTTGTTTTGAGGTAAGTATAAAATAAATTTCGGGACGAAATTTCTTAAGGGGGGGAGAGTTGTAACACCCCAAAACTTTCTTTTTGAAAGTAACACCTCAATTTTTTTTTTTTTTCGTTATGTTTTCGGGTGATCGACTTCGGAGGTCATAACCCCATCAGAATTTGGGAATTTGGAAAAACTTATAAAATGAAAGTTGTAGATAATTGAAATACCTTTCCAACCATATATTATGGTCTTATAGGTGACATCTGGATAAAGAGTTATGGACATTTTAAGGCAGAAAGGTCAAGCTGGGTAATGAATTCGGCCCAACCCGATTTCAAGTCCGGTCAGGCCCATTTCCTTGACTTTTAATTGATATTTTCAGTCTTCTTTCTTCATTTCCAGACCTGAAATATCCAGAACATTTTAGAGAGAGAGAGAGAGACTCCTAGGCTAAGAAAAGCCATTTTTGACCAAAATCGGAGCCCCGAATTGCGAAGCTCGTGAAGAGAAAGGAGTTGTACGTTGCCTTGCCTTCAGTTTGAGCCAAAAATCAGCTAAGGAGGAGAGTGTTGACTTGGTTGCTGCCTACTTAAGGTAAGATTGAAGTCCCTTTTTCATTGTTAACAAGTTTGTTTAGAGATTTAACGGATTAGAACGGAGAAAATAGCGTTATAAACTTGTTTATTGTCTTGTTGAGTTGTATGGATTAGGGGCTGTTTTAGTTGGATTAAATGGGTATAATTAGTTGAGTTATGATGTATAATGATTGTTGATGTTGTTGATAAGTTTTTGTTTTCGAAATTGGGAGAATAGAGTGTATGAAAATATCGTATACAAAGCGTATATTGGGCTGTTTTGCAGGACTTTGTGGCTGTTTTGTGACAATATTTTGGGGTTGTTTTATATGATTTTTGAGGATGTTTGATGGTAATATTTTGGGGCTATTTGGTGGTTGTTGTGAACTATTTTGGGGGCTGGAATATCAAGGGAGTTGCTGCCCAAATTTTTCGTTTTGTAAACCCGTTTTTGGATTTGGACTGCTGTTAGTGTTTTTAGCATAACTCCTTGTGTAAAGCTCCGTTTCGAGTGATTCAAGATGTTCTGGAAAGATATTTCATAGACCTAAAACTCTCATCAAGGCTGTAAAACCCAGTTTTGCCTTTAGTTACTCGAAAATGGGTGATGAAGTACAGGGGAGGTGCTGCCCAGATTCTGTTTGAACATCCTACATGGACTGCTGTTAGTATTTTGGGCATATCTTTTTGTACAAAATTGATTTAGGGGTGATTCGAATTTCTATGAGACCCTAAGACATATATCTACAACTTTCATTGAGGACACAAAGTCCAGTTTTTCCATTTACCCCTTCGAAACTGAGCAACAATACAGGACAGTAGCGCTGTCCAGAATTTCTGTTTTGATCGTTTGGGCTGATTTTCGTTGATTACGTGTTTAGTTGTGATGTGCTGGGACTTTTGAACTTAAGTAGATATTTGATTGTGTATTTAAGGTATATATGCTCTTGTACAAGCTAAGAGGAATTATTTGACGAAGTGGACTTTGGTTGGTCTATGGCGTAGATGATTTGAACTCCTCGAGGTGTGGTAAAACGCCGAGGTTTGTGTATAAACTTGAACTTAAAATATCTTTATTTTTCTGGAATTTTGAAGTATCTTGATGAGTTATTTCTTTACTCTTCATCTTATATTATTGTATGGTTATTGTCTCAAGTATTGCAAAACTTTTGCTAAATCGCCCACTTGTACGAATTGCTTGATCATTTTGCATTCTTGTTGGGACTTTGTCCTTCTTGTTATGGTGACTAGTCATCGATATTGGCATGCCCCTCGATTCGGATCTTGCCCATCTTGACTTTGGATTTACATTTCGTCTTGACGATGGATTTTCGTCCATTTTCGAGTACGAGTGGAAAGCCACTTTCAACATGGTTCTTGATTCTCTTGATATTGGGTGACGACCCTTCTTGATATGGGCTTCGGTCCTTCTTGATTTCGGGGCTTCGGCCCGTCTTGATATTGGTTGTGCTTAGTGTGATGGCATGACGTACATATTGGGCGAAAGTGATTATTTGACAATTCTCTTGAATTGAATTATAAGCCTTCTTGATACTCGAGCCTTAGAATATTAGTATGGACATTTTGAAACTCTCCAAGGTTTGTATTCGATACCTTGATATACTTGTTCACTTGGGCTTATTTTTACCTTATCGAGTCATCTACGGTAAACAAGGGATTTGGAGAATTTAATGGCTCCAAGCCCAAAGTTTATACACCACTAAGCTTTATGCTTAGCGATAGTTATTTTCTATCGTAGGTAATGTGCGAGATGAAGTATGAAGATGGCCATTTGGAGTAGACTTTTTGGGAGCCCTTGTAAAGATCACATCTGCATATGCATCTAGTTTTTGTAAATTTTTGGGGACTTGTACATGATACATGTGTGGCACTTATGTATGAAATTTTGAAGGCTTGTGAAAAAAGAAAAAAACGAGACCATGTGCTTGTAACTTAAACTTGGTGACTGGTTTGCTGTTTTGGGGCGTGTTTGTAACCCAAAGTCATGTCATATACTGAGTTCGTATTTTGTATTGTAATTATGTATAAAGGATGACATTAATTTTGTGAAAATCGCTAGTTTGGGTTTTGTGTATCATATGAACCCGTAGTGGCGTCGATCTGGAAATAAATTTCAAAACGAAATTTCTTCAATGTGTTGACTATTTTGGAAAGGGAAATTACCGTTTTAAAATGATCCTTTGATATTGTATTTCACCTAAGAAATTTTTGGAGGGCGAAATGAAAAAAAAAAAAATGAGAGTCAACTTTTTCGCATGGGCTTTTTCCGCTATTAAATATATCTGTGAACATCTTTTGGCATGAGTCCTTCTAAACGGTGTAAGGGTAAAATTGGTTTTTGTTTCGTAAGTGGTGTCCTCCCGAAGGGGGGGTGGGGCGCTACAAAAAGAAAATCTTACCCAGCTCCCTCAGGCACGATGAAAATCCGACCCATCGCATCTCTATCTGCCGGATGTAAACCATGATATATCGGTGCCTATATAGGAGCCGGTGCAGGTGTAGGAGCAGGTGCAGGTGCAGGAGGACGAAAATGGGTCTGAGATTGGCTAGATGGCGGTGACTCATGCTTAGAGCTGCTATCTCTAAGGCGTAAATTATGCAATGAATTTCCACACTTACAAAATCGTACAGCCAATGGGAAAACTTAGAATATATGGCTTTATCGCCCTCAAGTTCTACGAAGTAACTGCTCGACATATGCAAGATTTTCATTAGTTTCACCCTTATCGCTACCCATTTAATTCAGTAACATAATTCGACACTCACCGAATATATACTTGAATTTCAGGGCAATTGAGCAAAACATGTGTCATAGCTGATTGCCTCTCCATACTACTCAGGGTTCGTTTTGGAGGCGGTTTAGAACCTCGTCCTGGTTGATTAAAGATGGACATTGGTGGGTAGTTAGGATCAACCCCACCCTCGTCATTACTGTTGGGCCTATTTCGCATACACAACACTTGCTCTCCGAAATAATATGAACAGAAATGCACTGTTTCCTTTGCAAGATACGCTTCACAAATAGATCCTTCAATCTTAAATCTTTACTTAGCCAATCTTTTGCATTTGCCAATGGTCCTGCACATGTTTAATATCAATAGGAACAGTAATTAGTTAACAAAATACTGTTAAAGAAAGAGGTAGTAAGTTTAGTTACTTACCTCTCGAAAGGATACATCCACCTAGCTTGAACCCGGCCTCCAAGGCGCGACTCTTGTACAAGATGAATGGGAAGATGTTCCATCACATCAAAAAATCCACATGGAAAGATCTTCTCGAGCTTAGTTGTAATGACTGGTGTATCCTGTTCCATTCTTTGAAGGTTTTCTACCGTCAAAGTGTTAGAACATAAATCCTTGAAGAACAAACTTATCTCTGTGATTGGTTTCCACATTCTTTCCGGTAGGCGGCTAAATGCAATAGGAATCAAAGTTTCCATGAAAACATGGCAATCATGACTTTTCTACCAATCAATTTTCCTTCATTCATATCAAAGACGCTTGTCAAAATTAGACGCATACCCCCTCGGCATCCGCAAATTCTTAACCCATTGACAAATCGTCGTTTCTCCTCCAAAGTGAATGAAAAACTAGCCTTGGGCTTGAACACTTTATTATTCGCTAACTCTTGCAAGTTCAATTCAGGGCGCCTACAATATTCCTTTAGGTCCAATCTAGCTTTTGGGTTATCTTTTGTCTTGCCTTTAACATCCATAATAGTGTTGAACAAATTATCAAAGTAATTTTTTTCAATATGCATCACATCAAGACTATGCCGTAGAATATTATCCTTCCAATACGGTAACTCCCAGAATATGCTCTGTTTAGTCCAATTATGTTCAACACCATAACCGGTAGTCTATAGGGGCAACTTCGTGACCCTAGGCAAGTGACAAACCCTCCTCAAATTTCTTCTCCCGACAATGTTCGAGGTGGGGGGTCATTTTCAGTTTTATTCTGTCTAAATGCTTGTTTCATTTTCCTGAATTGGTGATCCATAGGCAAGAATTGACGATGACAATCAAACCATAAATTTTTGTGGCCATGTTTTAAAGTGAAAGCTTTACTATTTTCCATGCAATGTGGACAAGCAAGCTTTCCAGCAGTCATCCAACCAGACAACATCCCATACGCAGGAAAATCGTTAATAGTCCACATCAAAGAAGCACGCATATTGAAATTGCTCTTAGTTGATATATCATATGTCACTACACCTTCACACCACAATTGTTTTAACTCATCAATCAAAGGTTGTAGATAGACATCAATCAAAACTTTTGGATTACGAGGACCAGGGATAACACAATTTAGGAATATATAGGGACTTGTCATACACATCTCAGGCGGTAAATTATATAGAGTAAGAAATACAGGCCAACAAGAATAGGGTGCAGCCGAAACAGAGTATGGTGTGAAACCATCTGCACACAAACCCAAACGAATGTTTCTTGGTTCACTAGCAAAATCAGGATAAGTTCTATCAAAATGTTTCCACGCTTCTCCATCCGATGGATGACACATAACACCAGGTGGCCTTCTATTTTCGCCGTGCCATCTCATGTGAGGAGTAGAACTCGGCGATGCAAACAACCTCTTTAACCTAGGTATAATAGGTAAATAATGCATCGCCTTAATTGGAACCATCTTCCCACTAGGTGTCCGCTTATAGCACGCATGTCCACATATTTTACATTCATTTAAATCAGCATCTTGCTTATAGAACAACATACAACCGTTTGGACAACAATGAATTCTATTATACGACAATCCTAATTTGGAAACCAATCTCTTTGCTTCATAGTAACTCTTAGGTATGTCGAATTCCGGACTAACTAGTTCCCCTACAAGCTTAATCATTGAGTCCATAGCAACTTCGAACAAATCAATCGATTTGATGTTAATCATTCTAACCTTGAGACAACTTAGAATTCAGACTCCCTACCCAAAGTGGACGACTAGCCTCTTCTAATTCTTGATAGAAGTGCATTGCTTCTTCATTAGAAGGTTCCTCAAAATTTTGCTCAGGTTCAAACCCAGACTGTATGCCAAAATCATCATTAACCATATCATTAACTCTATCATATTCGACATGACTATATTCCTGCGACACACTGCTTTCACCGACAACCATATTGTAAATTATACCATTGACCCCATCAGTCTCTCCATGATCAGTCCAAACATAATATTTCTGCTTAAACCCACGACTATATAAATGAACCCTAACCGCTTCGGGTTTCAAATACTTCATACACCGGCAATGACAACAAGGACACCTAATTACCCCTTCATTTTGAAAAGGTTGAAGTGTCATTGCTTGTGTGATAAACCTATCAACACCTTCAACAAATTCATCATGTACACCCACACGATTAATATTATTCATATTATACATCCACACACGATCCATCTACAAAAATATACCCACAAATTATTGAGGTTATAGAAATATATTATAACTTAAGAATTCTAACTTAAAATATAACTTAAGAAAACACAATCCCAACCACTTCTAACTTTGAATTTTCAATAACAATTCTAACTTTCATAATTTATGAATTCTCACTGTAATGTAATTTTGAAAAGCACAATCCCAACCAATTCTAACTTTAATAACTTATGGGATTTAACTTTAATTCTAAAAATTGAAAAGTAAATCTAGTCAAATAAAGTCTACATTTTAGTTTTGAGGTTATAGAAATATTATAACTTAATAATTCTAACATAACTTAATAATTCTAACTTTGAAAAGCATAATCCCAACCAATTCTAAAAATTGAAAAGTAAATCTAGAGAAATAAAGTCTACATTTTAGTATTAAGGTTATAGAAATACTATAACTTAATAATTCTAACTTTGAAAAGCACAATCTCAAGCAAAAAAAAAAAAAAATGACAAGTAAACTAGTCAAATAAAGTTTACATTTTTTTCACAAATTCAACATTAATAACATTGCAAATGATGTTTTAACAAAGCTAAATAGACTAGCATTAGGCCTAAAATCTATAAATAAAACTAAAATTGAAAGAATTTTAAAAGCCCTAATTTAAGAGAAACTAACCTCAATTTATTAACTTCAAAACGGGTCTGGGGTAGGTGGGGACGGGGGGTACGCGCAGGCTGCGGGCTGGGTGGTGGGGAAATGGACGGCGGGACTGGGCGGAGGGGAGGGGGCGGCAGGTAGGGTTTGAGGGGAATGGGAGTTTTAATTTGGAAGAGGAGAAGAAATGGGTATAAAACCCGTCTGCGATGTTTTTAAAGAAAAACTGACAGACAAAACCGACCCTGTCCGTCGGTTTTTTCTGCACATTGGCTAGATTTTGACCCAAAAAATTTAAAAAAAAAAGGAAACTGACCCTGTCCGTCGGTTTTTTTTTAAAAAATTATTTTTTTTTTTTTTTTTAAAAACAAAACGTATTGCATATTATTTAAAATATTTTTAAAAATAAAACCGACGTCGTCCGTCGGTGTTATATTAATTATTTTTTTTTTAATAAAACCGATGTTTTGGCGGAAATATATTTTTAAAATTCTGCCAAAAAAACCGACGTCATCCATCGGTTTTCTAATTAAAATAATTTAAAAAAATTAGAAATGCAAAAAACCGACGCAGTGACTCGATTTTCCGTCGATTTTTTAAACCGAAGGACTGCGTCGGTTTTTTGTCCGTCGATTTTTGGCAGTTTTTTAGTAGTGAGTTATGCAGGTATTAGTTATGCATGGTTCAATTATTCATGTATTAATTATTTCATCTTCTACCCTGCATAAAATAATACATAGATTCCCTCATAATTGATATATATATTAGTTATGTAGAACAGAAAACATGAACCAAACATTGTATTAGTAATGCCATATTTTATGTGGAAAGAGAAAAAAACAATCGAACGTTATATAACTTATGTTAGATTCTATGTGAAGAATATGTTTCCTTATTTTTGTAATCAAACAATGTATAAAGGCAAAATACATACACAGGCACTCAAAGTTGGCCCCACCTGTCAATTTGACACTTCAACTTACCCAGTAATCATTTAGAACCTCAACTCAACATAAATATGTCTCGCGGCAAGCGGGTCGAATCGGATATGGGCAGGTCGAAAATGGATTAGGTGAAACCGGATAAAATATCCAATCCGTCGACATTGGATACGGATAAAAAATGGAGTAAATGACGGATAATATGCATGGAGAGGATAATATTGATATCCATACTATCCATTGCATCTTAAATAAGATGTGAGCTTCTTTTCTTCAATTTGCCTTCTTTTTTTGTTTTTTCTTTCTTTCATTTCTTCCAATCAATTATGGTTCTTAGCTTTTGGTTATGTTTAATTATAGGTAATTTTCGTGGAGATTCTCCATGGGGAGTAATTGTTTTAAGTATCCATAAAAAAGCATGTTTTCAAATAAATCTAACTCATATGTTAATGTTTCTTTTAACAGATTTAACTAAGAGAATGAATAAGTAAGTTTATTCATGGCTTCTTCAAGAAAAAGTTATAAGCTTTAGAGTTGACATGTTTCCTACAATATAAAGATTTTCATGAAAATAACGAATTTGCAGACAACAACAACAGCAGAAAAATTCATAGAAGGAATACAATTCCAAAGAATTTTTCTTAAGCTAATAGAAAATTCCTAAATTAAAAAGTAAGTTTGTCTTTAGTGTATGTTATTAGAAGTTGCATCTGGTTGGCCCCTTTTACTCATACTTTTCAATTGACTTTCATATTTCTTCAGATGAATAGAACTTTTATCATTCATTTTTAAAGAATTTTGTAGGTCAATAATGCTTACTAGGAAATTTGACACATGATTTATATCAATGTTGGGCTAAAACGATCCAAAGATACTCTTAACATGATGTGATATTGTCTGCTTTAGGCCAAGCCCGCACGGTTTTCCCCAAAAGGCCTCACACCATTAAGAATATTCAACTCCTTATAAATAGCTCCCTTTTCTTTTCAGCTATTAATGCGGTACTTTGTTTGCACACCAACAATCTCCCCTCGAACTAAGTTACACGTTACTCATTATCATACCACGGGTCAGAGAATCAACATGTCTGTGTGCCACCCACATTGTCAGAGTATTTACGGTCACCGAAGCCCAAAGGCTGTGAATGCGTCTTCAAAGCTACGGGTAAAGATCATAAACCGGCCCATAGACGGGCAAAGGTAGTAAGCCGGGCCCCACGCCACACTCCACCATCTTCATACTCGTCCCGTCAAACCATTGGCTCTGATACCACTTTGTTGGGAAGAAACAAGCAATAACCAAATTGCACGATGAGGTAGTAGCGGAAGAAATAACCAAGTCGAAACTTCCCACACTATTTGAACCAAGAGAAGACAATAAACACTAGCACAAATGGAAATTCGGACAGCAACTACACCAACAATAAAATAGCAAAGCAAGCAAAAATAAATCGAATGGAAGAGACACCAAATTTACGTGGTAAAACCCCTTCAAGGTAAAGAGGAAACATCCACGGGACCTCCATCCCACAAAAGCTCCACTATAATCAACAAGAGTTACAACAATGTTTTCCAAATGGCCACAACAACAAAGCCAAGCACGGAGCAACAATACATAAAAGATAGCACCAAAACTAGTGAAGAAAGGAGAGAAATCACTCCCAAAAATGAGCTACTGTTCGTACTCAAAAACTGGAGCTACAGACCCCAAAATCCGATCTTCACCGTTGAAATCGAAGAACCAGATGTTGAGAACCCTCAGTTCAAATTTCCGCACGATCCAATGGTTAACGAATCAGAAATAGCAATTTAAAGCGGACTGCTGTAGCAGAAACTTTCTGGATGAAAATCTGCTTTCTCTCTCACGTTTTTCTCTCTATATGGCTGCTATGAATTCACTCTTGTGTTGTGAAAATAAGACCTAAATTGATCCTATATATAGAGGAAATTTTGGGCAAAATTGGCCTGGTCCAAATTGGATTGGGTTTTATTAATCCAATTCCACATAGGAAGGGAAAACCCAAAAACCTAACAATTCTCCCCCTCCCGACTATGTGGAGGAAACCGCCATCCTGGCGATCAAGCAATACTCTAAATTTAGACTCGCAGCCAAGCCTAGGACAACCTGAATAGATGACATCTTCACAAATGGAGAAACGATTTCATCAAAATCAACTCCCTTCTTCTGATTAAAGCCCTTGACAACCAATCTAGCCTTGTAACGTGGAACTGGGTTACCATCTTCATGTTTCACCCTAAAAAGCCAACTGTTTTTCAAAGCTTTTCTATCTCTAGGAAGCTTAACCAAATCAAATGTATGATTATCATGCAAGAATTAAATCTCATCTTGCATAGCATCAAACCACCTTTCTTTTTCTTCACTATCCATGGCCTCATCAAAACTTTTAGGTTCTCCCCGATCAGTCAAGAGTACAAACTCATTGGGAGAATAACGAGATGAAGGTACTTTCTCTCTAATAGATCTTCTGAGAGAACTCTCTGGAGCATCAATAGCAGCTGGTTGCTGGCCAACCACATCATCTTCCACTGGAGCATCAACAACATCATGTTGGTCATTCTGAACATGATAACTATCTTTATTATCAACTTGATCTTCATTATTTTGAAGATTTTCTTCGAATGCAATAGTCACGAGGAATCGGATCAACATCAACTAAGCTCTCATTGCTTTGAGAATCAACCTTCTCGCCTTTGTCAAAATCTTCAATTGTCCGGGTCTTCCAAGAACACAACATCACAGCTTCTAACAAGTTTCTTCTCAACTGGATCATAGAAATGATAACCAAATTCGTCTTGACCATAACCAATGAAGATACACTGCCTAGTTTTAACTTCCTGCTTTGACCTCTCATCCTTAGAAACATGCATAAAAGCCTTACACCCGAAGACTCTCAGATGAGCATAAGAGACATCCTTATCAAACCAAACTCTGTCAGGGACATCACCATCCAAAGCAATAGTAGGAGATAAATTGATAACATAAGCAACGAAGATTAAGTGCTTCGCCTAAAATGAATGCAAGCGACTTAGCATCTGAAAGCAAACATCTAACCCTCTCAACTAGAGTTCTGTTTATCCTCTCTGCTAAACCATTTAACTGAGGAGTCTTTGGAGGAGTTTTCTGATGCCGAATACCCTGCTATCTACAATAATAATTAAAAGGACCAATGTATTCACCACCATTGTCTGAGCGGATGCATTTTAGTTTCTTCCCTGTCTGTCTCTCAACCAAGGCCTGAAAAGTCTTGAACATATCAAGTACTTGATCCTTGGACTTCAAAGGAAATACCTAGAGTTTGCGAAAATGATCATCAATAAAAGACACAAAGTAAAGTGCACCACCACAAGAGCTTACCTTAAAAGGACCACATAAATCAGAATGTACCAACTCCAGCAAATCCAGCTTTCTTGAAGGTGAATGACTCTGAAAAGAAACTCTTTTCTGTTTCCCGGCTAAGCAATAAACACATCTCTTTAACTTTGCTTGTTTCACTCCAGAAAGCAAATTCTTCTTAGCCAAATTATCAATCCCCTTCTGGCTCATATGACTCAACCTTCTATGCCATAACTTGATGAAGTATCATTCTCCACTAAATTTACTGAGTCACTACAAATGGAGCCCTAAAATAAGTACAAGTCAGATATCTTGTTACCTCGAGCCATAATCATTGAACCTTTAAGAAGCTTCCACTGGCCACCACCAACGGTTTGATCATAACCCTCATCATCAAGCTTTCCTACGTAAATTAAATTCGACGAACATCCGAGCATGCTTGACATTGTTAAGAACCAACCTCGAACCGTTCTTACTTTTCAAGCAAACTGTGCCAATGCCAAGTACCTCAACCTCACTATTATTGCCCATTCGTAAATTTTCAAAATTACCTTTAGTATAAGAAGAAAATAATTCCTTCTTTGGCGTGACATGAGAAGTGGCACCTGAATCCACAAACCAAGTAGACTCATCACAAACAAGATTGATATCCATTTTACCACACAGCAACAAGAAGATCATTTTCAAGAATAACAAGAACACGATTTTCATTATCGCCTTCTTTCTTTTGCTTTTTCGGTCTCTCTTAAACTTGTAGCAATATTTCTTGACGTGTGCCTTTCAAGTGACAATAGTCACATGTAAGATTCTTGTACCGGAGGTTCTTGACTTGCTTCTACTTTTACCTCTATCATTTTGACCTCTCGAAACTACTTCTCCCCCGTCTTCGCAACCAAAACATCGGAGTGTGAAGTTGAAGAAGACGAAGCTTCGAGATCTTCTTCTCATCTCTTCATTCAAAACACCACTCTTAGCATATTCCATAGTTACACCATCACTGGGAGCAGAATTAGTTAAAGAAACTCTAAGGGTTTCCCAAGAGTCTGGCAAAGTATTAAGAAGCCAAAGTCCCTGTATTTCTTCATCAAACTTGACACCCATTCCGCATACGGTGATCAAGGACACCAAAGAAAATCATTGATATGATCAGAAATAGGGCTGCCCTCTTTGTATCTAATATTCATCAATTGTTTCAGTAAGAACAACTTATTATTGCCAGTCTTTGAAGCATAAAGTGTCTCGAGCTTTTCCCACAAGCTTTTAGCATTTGTCTCATTCACAATATGATTTCGAACATTATCTTCAACCCATTGCCTAATATAGCCACAAACCTGTAAGTGCTCAAATTCTCAATCCTCATCTTCAATAGACTCGGGTTTCTTAGAAGCAAACACAGGTAAATGCAATTTCTTGACAAATAGAAGATCTTTCATCTTGCTTTTCCAAATATGGTAATTATTGCCATTTAAAGAAACCATCTTGCTCATATTTGCCTCCATCATTCAAATAGACAATCAACACAACCAAATACAACCACAAGCTCTGATATCACTTTGTTGGGCTAAAACATCCTAAAGATACTCTAAACATGATGTGATATTGTCCGCTTTGGGCCAAGCCAGCACAGTTTTCCACAAAAGGCCTCACATCATTAAGAGTATCCAACTCCTTATAAGTAGCTCCTTTTTCTTTTCAGCTACCAATGTGGTTCTTTGTTCGCACACCCAACAATTTATATAGGAACGGTTGGGTGAGGCCCCAATTTTTAGGTGTGCTTAGGGCGCCAAATCGGACACTTGGGGTGCAAGCCTCATGGAACCATGCCCCACACATGAGCCTCAAGACGTTTTGCAAGTGTCTTGCCTAGGAGCGAGCCCCGAGAGAATCCCAAAAAAAGATATTTACAACAGAGATCGCATGTATGCTATTTGAATAATTTATTGAATCCATTAATATCTCAAGTTCTCCAATTTTTCAGCAAAGATGTAAAAAAACAAAGTGGAAAAAGGAGCTGCAAGACATGTATATAGGCCTTGATGCCCTTCATTATTTATTTAGTTTCTTGTTATTACTGATCTAACTAAATGTAGTCATTGGTTACCTTGTTATGGCCTTTAAGATGAAGGAGAAGCTGAGTATCATTAGTGTGAGACACGTATGTATAGTCAACAAGAAAATTGAAGAACTTGAATTTAAAGAAAACAGAAAAACGGAATTTCCCTATCAATATTAGGACTTCAGCTATCAATCTATTGCTTTAATCAGTTCTAATAGGTAGAAATTATATTGATGCAAGGATGCAGTAACGAGACTGGACCTATTAACAACGAGTTTCTAAGGTATAATTAGCCTCTTAATGTCACACCCCTACCAGGAGTATGACGGGCTCCGACACATAGGTCAGGAACCACCTGACTTATCCGTTACTTTAAACATTATAAACTATAACTCAAAGAACACCTGCATGCAGAAAAGGCCCAACATAGGAATATCCGATCATTCAGCACATATGTTCATATGCGAACCGACAAGGTCGCCACAACATAACGTATATCATAAAGCCGGCAAGGCTAACAATAAAGTATCAAGAGCTCAAAATGAGGCCGACAAGGCCACCAAAATATTATACAACAATATGAACCGGTGCTATAAAACATCTAATCAGACATACGTCTACGAGCCTCTACATAGAATACAAATGATCATAAGGACAATACCAAATAGACTGCAGTTCCGAAGTAAGTGGAGTGCTCCTGAGAATTCGCTGATAGAACACCTACGAGTTTGATCTCTTCCCCGCCACTTGCGGTACGAGCGCGATCCACAAGAAGGACGTCGATCGAATAATGTGCGAGTATGTAAGGCATGAATAACAACATGATATAGATATGAAAGGTAACATGGAATATGAGAGATAACATGTACATCTGGATGCCTCATAAGGCGGTGTCATGCATCCTTAGCCTTTAAAAAAAAATATTTTTATACATATATATAGTACCATGCCTGGCCATTAAGGCTTGGTGTCATATATATATATAGTATCATGCTCGGCCATTAAGGCTCGGTGTCATGTATATATAGTATCATGCCCGGCTATTAAGGCTCGGTGTTATCATCATTAGCCCGCGTCCGGGGCAATATCATAACATGCCCACTGCAGTGGTGTGCACATCTACGTGCCATGCCCCGCCAACTATAGCGTGGCGCAGTGTGAGAAAATACATACATATATATAAAGCATGCATGAGAGCCCAAGTGAAAGCTATGACTTTTATAGGAGTGACGTAAGGTCAGTAGTGTCACACCCCTACCAGAAGTATGACGGGCTCCGACCCGTAGGTCGGGAACCACCTGACTTATCCGTTACCTTGAACATGATAAACCATAACTCAAAGAACACCTGCACGCAGAAAAGGCCCAACATAGGAATATCCGATCATTCAGCACATGTGTTCATATACGGACCGACAAGGTCGCCACATCATAACGTATATCATAAAGCCGGCAAGGCTAACAGTACACTATCAAAAGCTCAAAATAAGGCCGACAAGGCCACCAATATGTTATACCATAATATGACCCGGAACTTTAAAACATCTAACTGTACACATACGTCTACGAGCCTCTACATAGATTTCAATTTATTATAAGGACAATACCAAATAGACTCGACTCCGAAGTAAGTGGAATGCTCCCGAGAATCCGTGATAGAAGGCCTACGGTCCGATCCGTCTCCCCGCCTACTGCGGGCACGAGCGCGCGTCACAAGAAGGGACGTCGCACGAATAATGTGCCGAGTATGTAAGGCACGAATAACAACATAATATAGATATGAAAGGTAACATGAAATATGAGAGATAACCTGTACATCTGGAGGCCTCATAAGGCGGATGTCATGCATGCTCAGCTTTTAAAAAAAACTTTTTCTTACATACATATATATAATATCATCATCATAACGTACCCGGCCTTTTCTGGACTCGGTGTGTAACGTACCCGGCCCTTTCTCGGTGTGTAACGTACCCGGCCCTTTCGGGACTCGGTGTGTAACGTACCCGGCCCTTTCGGGACTCGGTGTGTAATACCAACTGATCAGTGGTTGCACAATAGGTGTCGTACCCGGCCGACTATAGCGCGGCTCGATGTAGTAAAATACATACATAGATATATAAAGCATGCATGAGAGCCAAATAAAAGCTATAACTACTTCGGAGTGACGTAAGGTCGGTAACCTCCGATTTTCATTATGGAATTATCATCATCGCTATATCTCACCTTGAAGGAACAATTATTATAAGGTGAGATCAACAACAATGAATAAAATCGACGTAGTCATGAAATAAGCACAATAATCTCATAGAATCATTGATCTCTTAACTTGAGACTTTTAACCATAAGATCACCATCATCATAATCATCATAGAAAATATTCTCATCTTTGACATCATCATTATCATCGTAAAAACATGTTCATCGTTGTTATCATAAGAGCTCGCGGGAATCATAATTCTCTGGTTTGGAAAATACGGCATTTTGGAAAACATTTATGGATTATCGGAAAAGGAATCATGCCTTGGAGTCATAAACTTCTAACTTTTAAAAACAAAAAAAAGTTATGGAAACATTTATGAAATCGTACCATAGGAATCATTCCTTTGAAAGAAAGGGACGAGCCTTAACATACCTGGAAGATAATTTCTCGACTTCCAACTTACTTCCTCTCTTGCAATTCACTTAAGATTATTCGTAGCCTCGTAATCTACATATACAACCATTCACACTATTGTTAGGATCATCATCATACGCTCGTCTTAAGCCCTTAATTTAAATCCATTTAGAATGCGAAATTCAAAGATCTCCCCCCGTTTATATGCCTAGCCCGAAATCACAATCCAATAACCAACAACAACAACAACAATACCAACATCACAACAACATTATCAACACCAATAGGCTCCATAAAACATCTCACACGATGTTTTCCAAGTTTCTCAACTATCCAACTTATTATACGACTATGTACTAACTTTATCTCCGTAAATAAACTGAAATTAATATTAATAAGGAGAGATTCATACCTTTTCTTTGTTAGAACAATAATATCTCCAATATCCACCTTGAATCCAAGCCAAAATACACCGCAAAACGATACTGTAAGCGCGACTACACGTTGCCTGGACCTCGATTAATATTCCGTCACCTGAAATTACTCAAAATTCTCACTTTTATGAGGTAAATAGGCTCTCTTTTCTTGATGATTTTTCTAGAAATTTTCATAAAATTTTGATGGAGAAAAATGGGGTTTTTAACCCTTTTATAGGTACTAAAGTTGGTGCATGTAGCAGCACTGTAGCAGCGTTGTTTCTGCTCTGTCAGCTGAATTTGCAACGTCCATAATTCGCTACTTCGATGTCCTATCGACGAGTGGTTTGTTGCGTTGGAAACTAGACTCGACGAACTTCATTTTAGGCTTTTAAAACACCTTAAAACTCCTCATATACTAGGAGATATGCCCCTCCAAATTTGACTAAAAATCTGCCCAAAATCCTGCCAACATTTCTCAAATTTTCGTCAAACTTATTTTCTTCAATTTGCTTGATCTCGAAATCTTCCGAAACTCTCCATACATGATATTTATCACTAATCATAATTGATAATGATCATATTCTTTTGTTTTAAGATTGTCCTTTTCAGTTACGACTTACGAGATCGTAACTCATCCTTTATTCAATTGTCACGTACTTCCCATGATTATACCTTCCAACTTCATGGACGTCTCCAATGCTCCATTACAATGGTGAAGTACGTGATATGCTCATGCTATGAAGGTGCGGGGTGTAACAAGTAGCCTCCGATTATATTATGGAACATCATGATCGTCATGTCTCACCTTGAAGGAACTAGCATTATGAGGTGAAACTATCAATAAAGAATAACTTCAAGGGAAAACATAGAATAGGATCATAAATCTCATAAAGCGTCAATTCATACACTTTGGAGCCTTTAGAAATAGGGTCATCATCAATGAATAAAATGGAGAAAATCAAGAAGTAGCTCGACATTCTCATATTCACTTTGAACTCATAAGCTTGGGATTCTTAAACATGAAATCATCGTCATCATGATCATCATAGAAATATTCTCATCTTTGACATCATCATTATCATTGTAAAACATGTTCATCGCTGTTATCATAAGAGCTTACGTAAATATACATATCTGTTTCGGAACATATGGATATTTTGGAAAACATTTATGGATCATCAGGAAAGGAGTCATGCCTTTGAGTCGTGAACTTCTAGCTTTTGAAATCAAGGTGGACATGGAAATATATAGTTAAAAACATAACATAGGATCATGCCTTTGAAAGAAAGGGACGAGCCTTAACATACCTTTTTGATCGCCTTAACTTTAACTACTCAACGCTTGTCCTCCTAGACTCGTAAATCTATATTCAAGAAAATTTATATACTATTGTTAGACTCACCTTTATACGCTTGTCTTAATCCTTCAAATAAATCTTTCTTGAGTTGTTGAAATTCGGGCAAAGATCTCCCCTATTTATATGCCTAGCCCGAAATCATAATTCAACAACCCACAACAATAATAACAATAACAACATCCATCACATCATCTCTAACACCATTATCTATCATAAAACATCCCTCACGATGTTTTCCAATTTCCACAACTAACCAACCCGCTATACGATTATTTAACGACTTTATCTTCGTGAATAAACCAAAAGTAATATTAATAAGGAGAGATTCATACCTTATTCTTGTTAAAACAGAAATATCTCCGATATCCACTTGAATCCACGCTAAAATCCACCGCAAAACAATACTAGAATCACAACCATACGTTATCCAGGCCTCGATTAAGCAAAATCACTTGAATTGATCTTAGACCTTCATGAATTTGGTAGAAAGAGTTTTGAGGAAGTGTAGAGAGAATTTTGGGAGAGAAGGTGGTAGAAAATGAGTGAAAAAAATCAGATTTTCATTTTTTTAAATTTCTGATTGTTCACACTGAGACTGTAGCTGATCGGTACTGTAGCAGTTACTGTAGCACGCGTTTCTACTATGTCAACCTAACTTGTAACGTCCATAATTCTCTCCTCCGATGTCGTATCAACAAGAGGTTTATTGCATTGAAAACTAGACTCGACGAGCTTCATTTTAGGCTTTAGAAACACCTTAAAACTCCCCATATACCTAGAGATATACCCCTCCAAAGTTAACCCAAAATTATGTCCTTAATTCTGCCAACTTGTTCCAAATTTTTGACAAACTTATTTTCGTTGATTTTCTTGATCCTGGAATCTTCCCCAACTCCCCCTACATGATATTTATCATTCATTATACTTGATAATGGTCATGTTCTTGTGTTTCAAGATTGTCCTTCCCGGTTACGACTTACGAGATCGTAATTCATCCTTTACTTCAGTGTTACGTACTTCTCATGGCTTGTACCTTCCAAAACTTCATGGGACGTCTCCGATACTCCATTACTACGGTGATGTACGTGGCATGCTCATGCTCTGAAAGTGCGGGGTGTAACACTTAAGAGAAGTAAATTCCCACTACCATTTATCAGCTTCAATTAGCCAATAATTATAGAACCCAAGTATCAATTTCTTCTGGAATTTCGCCTGAAATATTCTTGCAATTAAACTATCAATCTTCATGGATTCCTTTTTTGAATGTAGCTAGCTGTCCCAATTTCAGTGGGTATGCCTCCTATGAAATAGTTGACCAATGACTCGAAGGTTCATGAATCATGCACTTGCCTATATATGCTAGACATGTCTTTTCCTCAGACTGATCGAAGTATAAAATAGAGAAAATAAGTTCCTAAATAATAGGACATGTCAATTGTCAAAACCACTACTACAAAATTATTGGATGTAACATGGCAGCAGAGGTGGTGAAGATGCTTTTTTCATGTGTTAGCATTAAGGTCTACCACATCTTAGAATATTTTTTCAACTCCTATTTTATAATTTTCTATCATTATATGTTCTTAATTAATTCCTATTTCATAATTTTCTATCATTATATGTTCTTAATTAATTAGTTACAACCCGTATAAATTCTATTGCTGCAGAGATCCAACAAAGAAAAGCATTTCCTTTAATGGTACTCAAGGAAAATGAGGATATCAATAATGGAGAAAGCGTCGTTTTTTCAGGTTCTAGCATTTTTATTAACATCTCTTCACCTTCTAGCAACTTGCAGCTTAGCCATGAATATTAGCACTGATCAATCTTCTCTTCTTTCCTTGAGAGCCCACATCACTTCAGATCCTAATCACATTCTTTCGACAAACTGGTCTTCTTCAATCTCAGTTTGTAACTGGATTGGGATCACTTGTGGCTCTCGTCATCAACGAGTGATTGCATTGACTATTTCAGGTATGGGATTTACTGGTACCGTCCCACCACAATTTGGTAACCTCTCTTTTCTTGTTTCACTTGATTTAAGTGTCAACAAATTCTGTGGTGAAACCACCAGAATTTTCTCATTTACGAAGATTGACAGACATTGATCTTAGTTACAACAACTTCACCGGAGAAATTCCAATAGGAATAGCCACTCTTCAGAATTTGAAAAGGTTCGCCTTGGGATACAATAATAAACTCAATGGCTCCAATGTGCTCTCCATATTCAACACCTCAACACTCAAAATTTTGGATCTTAGAGAAGCGGGTGTGACTGGTGATTTACCTTCTGATTTATGTCGTTGCCTTCGCAGATTGCAAACGCTTACACTTGGATACAACAAGTTAAGCGGAGAGATACCAAGAAACATATCTGAATGCTCGAAACTTCAAGTCCTAATGTTGTTTGAAAATAACTTTGTCGGAACCATTCCAAGTGAATTAGGTAAGTTACAGTTGCTACAACATTTACATCTTTCAAGGAACAAATTAAAAGGTATGTGTTCACCATTTTCTTGAGAGTTTATAGCCAGCTTCTTGAGAGTTAAAAGTACTTATTTTAGAGAGTTGAGTTGTTTGACCAATCTTTAAAGAAAAGAAATGCTTTTGAATAGTAGCAAATATATATATATATATATATATATATATATATATATATATATATATATATTTTTTTTTTTTTTTTTTTTTTTTGCTGCTTGTTTTCACTAATTGCTCAGTTGCTTCAGCTATGCTTTGGATCAGAAGCACTATTAGAATCCATGTCAAAATTGCTTGCCTGATTTCATCCTCTTTAGGAATAGAGCATAATCTGTTCATCCTGAGTAATATTAGGCTTAATCAAATATAGTTGTCGTAATTATATATTATCCCCTTGCTTGAAAATATTTTGGAAGTGATCAATAGCAGCTTGAGCAATGTTCTGATCCCCACTGGTCCACTGGCCTTGAGTGTTCTTGATTATGTGAAGAGATAGCATTCTCCTCTTTTCAGAGACAGTGGCATGATAATATTTGCTGTTAAGAGTCACCTTCTTCGAACCATTTCACATTTTCCTTCTGTCTAAGGATAAAATCCTCTTCTTTAACCAGGGCAAAAACATCACCTACTTGATCTCTAGACAAAGAACTCATTTTCGTCGCTACATTGAGTTTTTGCTGGAACCTCCACATGATATTTCCTTGAATGTCATATTTCAAGCTTCTAGTACTACCATATAAAGATTTGGCTAATCAATCCAGAACTTAAGGACTTAAAGTATCTGATGAAGCTCTAATTAGAATTAGAACATCTAACAAGTGTAGATGTATGGTCAGAGGCGGACCCGGGATTTGAGCGCAACGGGGGCACCATTATCTTTAGTACGCCAATTTAGCGACAAAGTTAAGCGTGCAACTCTTAAAAAACTTATTGATTACAATAGCAAAGAACAAAAAAAATTGGGGGGAAAGAATTTAATGATAAAGTAAAATGGGAGGGGACTAAAAAATAAAAAGATAAAAACAAATTAAAAAAAACTGCATTAACGCAGGTTGTACAGCAGTAAAACTGCACAAATTTTTTAAAAAAAATTGTGTTGGAGCTGAGATTTGATCTTGGGTGGCAACCAGTTGTCACACCCCTACTAGGAGTATGATGGGCTCCGACCCGTAGGCCAGGAACCACCTGACTTATTCGTTACTTTGAACATTATAAACGATAACTCAAAGAACACCTGCACGCAGAAAAGGCCCAACATAGGAATATCCGATCATTCAGCACATATGTACATATGCGGACCGACAAGGTCGCCACAACATAACGTATATAATAAAGCTGGCAAGGCTAACGGTAAAGTATCAAGAGCTCAAAATAAGGCCGACAAGGCCACCAATATATTATACAACAATATGAACCGGTGGAACTATAAAACATCTAACTGTACACACACGTCTACGAGCCTCTACATAGAATACAAATGATCATAAGGACAATAACAAATAGGCTGACTCCGAAAGTAAGTGGAGTGCTCCGAAAATTCGGCCGATAGAACACCTACGGGTCGATCCGTCTCCCCGCCTACTGCGGGCATGAGCGCGGCGTCCCACGAAGGGGACGTCAGTACGAATAATGTACTGAGTATGTGAGGCATGAATAATAACATAATATAGATATGAAAGGTAACATGGAATAAGAGAGATAATTTGTACATCTGGATGCCTCATAAGGCGGTGTTATGCATACTTAGCCTTTTAAAAAAATAGTCTTATACATATATATAGTACCATGCCCGGCCATTAAGGTTCGGTGTCATATATATAGTATCATGCCCGGCTATTAAGGCTCGGTGTCATATATAGTATCATGCCCGGCCATTAAGGCTCGGTGTTATCATCGTTAGCCCGCGTCCGGGCCTCCCGCGTCCGGGGCAATATCATAACATGCCCACTGCAGTGGTGTGCACATCTACGTGCCATGCCCGGCCGACTATAGCGTGGCGCGGTGTGAGAAAATACATACATATATATAAAGCATGCATGAGAGCCCAATCAAAAGCCACAACTATATCGGAGTGACGTAAGGTCGGTAGCCTCCGATTATATTATGGATCAGTCATCATCATTTATCCCACCTTGAAGGAACAATTATTATAAGGTGAGATCAACAACAATGAATAAAATCGAGAAAGTCATGAAATAAGCTCAATAATCTCATAATAGCATTAAAATCATAAACTTTGGAATTTCTAGAATTAAGATCTTCATTATCATGTTCATCATAGAAAACATCTCATCTTAAGTATCATAAGAAGCTTTCAAGAATCATGAACTTCTAACTTTTGGAAGTAAGAAGGTTATGGAAACATATATGGAATCATAACATAGGAATCGTGCCTTTTGAACAAAATCATAAGATGAGATCAACATCAACAAATATAATCAAAAATCTTGAAACCAGCTCAGTAATCTCATAATGACATTAAAACCATAACTTTGGAATCTCCAGAAATGGGATCATCATAATCGTCATCATAGTCCTTATAGAAAACATTCATCTTTAGCATCATAAGGATTTTGAAAATTATGAACTGCTAGTATTTTCAAAAATAAGGTATTATGGAAGTCGTGCGTTCATAGGAAAAGAATCATGCCTTTAAAAGAAAAAGGAATAGCCTTAACATACCTGGAAGATAATTTCTCGACTTTCAACTTACTTCCTATCTTGCAATCCACTTAAGATCATTCATAGCCTCGTAATCTACATATACGACCATTCATACTATTGTTAGGCTCATCGTCATATGCTCGTCTTAAACCCTTAATTTAAATCCATTTAGAATCTGCCGAAATTCGAGCAGCATCTCCCCTGTTTATATGCCTAGCCCGAAATCATAATATCAACAACCAATAATCAAAAACAATACCAACATCATCAACACCATTATCCACACCAATATATATCCTAAAACATCCCACACGATGTTTTTCAAATTTCTCAACTAACCAACTTGTAATACAACTATTTAATAACTGTTTATCTCCGTAAATAAACTAAAATTAATATTAATGATAAAAGATTCATACCTTATTCTTGTTAAAACAGCAATATCTTTAATATCTACCTTGAATCCAAGCTCAAAATCCACCGCAAAACAATTCTATAACCGTAACTATTTGTTACCCGAGCCTTGATTAGTCAAAAATCACTTCAAACCCTCCCTTTTTATGACATATTTGCCCCTATATGTGTGCTGGGCTTTAGGATCTGTTTTTGGTGCTGAAAAATGGGGTCTTGACCTTTTTATAGGTGGGTAAAGTCAGTGGCACTGTAGCAGTACTGTAGCACGCGTTTCTGCTTTGTCAGTTGAATTTATAACGTCCATAATTCTCTACTCCGATGTCCTATCGACGAGCGGTTTGTTGCGTTGGAAACTAGACTCAACGAACTTCATTTTAGGATTTTAAAACACCTTAAAACTCCTCATATACCTGGAGATATACCCTTCCAAAGTTGACTAAAAATCTGCCCATAATCCTGCCAACTTTTTTCAATTTTTCGTCAAACTTATTTTCTTTGATTTGCTTGATCCCGAAACCTTCCGAAACTCTCCATACATGATATTTATCACTAATCATACTTGATAATGGTCATGTCCTTTGGTTCCAAGGTTGTCCTTCTCAGTTACGACTTACAAGATCATGATTCATCCTTTACTTAAACAATATACTTAATAATACTTCGTTCCTCACACTCCAAAGTTGTTTTACCTAGCCATAACTCGACATAATTACATTCAAACTTAACCAGTGCTTCTCCGAGGTACGGGGTGTAACACTGAAAGTGCAGGGTGTAACACCAGTGAGCACTTAGGAGCACTCCTACCAACTGAACTACTTTTACAATTATGTTTGAGGGGTCCTTTTAAAATATATCATAGTTTTTCAAGGTATATATATATATATATATATAGAGAGAGAGAGAGAGAGGATTTTCAGTAGTTACGGGGGGCACGTGTGCCCCCACCCTTCACGTTGGGTCCGCCCCTGTGTATGGTAAGAACCAGTGCTTCCTTGGTGTTCTACTTCATTTCTTTGAAGATAGGAGGTCCATTGATGATTAATCAAGATCCTGTCCAATCTTTTCCATATCCTGTGTTTGTAGCCTCCAGCGTTGTACCAAGTGAACTAGGCGCCGCGAAACCAGCATCGGTTATCCCACAATCTTCAATACAAGAGATGAAATCCCATCTCTTTTCCATTCTGTGTGGCTTTTCCCCTCTAAAGTCCCCTGTGATACGCCAAGGGTCATTGATACCATCATTACATCGCCTACGACTTTCCAGAGAGGGAGTTTCAGCAAAGTCTCAATTTTGTCATAGAGAATCCTAATCCAGATAAAGTCCAATGTACTCTTGATGTTAGATTTTATGGTAATCTGTTGATCATCTTCATTTCATAAATCCACATCTAAACTGGATTTCCAGAACACTCAGATCTTACCATTGGTATTGAACACACAACCTTCATAGCCTAGCCTTCTTTTTTAAATCATCAATATTCAGAGAGTCAATAAAAGGTTCCTGGAGTGCAATCAGCAGGAGTTTAAGTTTGAAAATAGTAGCTTTTCCTTTGTACAGCTCTGGCGGTCGGAATTGGGT